>NW_006921609.1:14876522-14883277 GCF_000298275.1 Orycteropus afer afer | reverse complement strand
ATAGGAGCTCTGGTAGTGTAGTGCCTAAGGCACTTGACTGCTAACCAGAAAGCTGGCGGTTCAAACCCACCAGCTACTCCTTGGAAGGAAGATGGGGCAATCTACTTGCATAGTAATACCGACTATATATATATATATATATATAGTTGATGTTATGTGCCATTGAGTCGGACCCAACTCATAGCAATCCCTCCTTGGGTTTCCGAGGCGGTATCACTACGGAAGTAATTGTCCAAACTTCCTTCTGAGGAGTGGCTGGTGGGTTTGAACTGCTAGCCTTCTGATTAGCAGTCAAATGCCTTAGGCACTACACCACCAGATCTCATGTGTGTGTGTGTGTGTGTGTATACTTTTATTATTTAGAAAGATATACACATATATAAGCATATGTTTTCTTAAAGTATTGATGGATTTAGTTAAAAAAGAGATTCCAAGTCATTGTTTCTAATTGGAAGGTATTCAGCAGTTCTCTAATACATTCCTCTGTAAAAATAGGCAAACTTATGGTATAAACAGTGTGATGAGTTCTGAAAATACTTGTAGGAAAGTACTGAAGAACAGATAGGATTTGCACAGGCAAAATTTAAGCAAGGTAGCTTTCTAAGTGAAAGGGGGCATCAAAAGGGAGTTAGGTTCTGGACTCCCAAGAGGAGAGATCTCTGGATGGCACATGCAGTTTGTGATCAGTTACTAACCTGAAGGTTGGCAGCTGAACTCACTTAGCGCTATAGAAGAAAGGCCTGGCTATCTGCTTCAGTAAAGATTACAGCCGAGTAAATCCTATGAAGAAGTTATATTCTGCAACACATGGATTTCCATTAGTTGAAATCCACTCTACCTCAAAGGGGTGTGTGTGTGTGTTGTGGTGAATGCTAATAATTTTAGTTAGTAGGAAGTTTTACTAGAAAGGTTTTGTTGTTAATAGAGACATTTAGTTAGCAGAAAGGGTAGTTGATGTTATGTAGTGTTTAAATAAGGGTAAAGCTAAAGGTTTTGAATAGGACTTTTAACAGTACTCAAGTGATATACAAAGATATTTTATCAATACTTTTGCAGGCTCCCGTCTTCGTCAGGAAGATTTTCCACCACGTATTGTTGAACACCCTTCAGATCTAATTGTCTCAAAAGGAGAACCTGCAACTTTGAACTGTAAAGCTGAAGGCCGTCCCACACCCACTATTGAATGGTACAAAGGCGGAGAGAGAGTGGAAACGGACAAAGATGACCCTCGCTCTCACCGAATGTTGCTGCCAAGTGGATCTTTATTTTTCCTACGTATAGTTCATGGACGAAAAAGTAGGCCCGATGAAGGGGTCTACGTCTGCGTAGCAAGGAATTACCTGGGAGAGGCTGTGAGCCATAATGCATCGCTGGAGGTAGCTAGTAAGTAAAACGGGATTTCTGTGTTTGGCAGGGGGAGTGGTAGAATGAGATAATTTGTCTTGATAAAGGTAATAAAAAAGAGCCCATATCACAGGCTTTACTGAAGGGACTCTCTAGCTTTCTAGATAAGTGCCGATATACTATGTGAATTTTCTGTATTTCTTATCCCAGCTGATATGTCAAGCTAAGTGGGGATTTACACATAATTATTGAACTATTCTGCTTTTGTTTTGGAGCTGTTTTCTGTTATTGATTTATTCCCCTCCTTTTAAATATATGAAATTATCTATAATAGAAAAATAGTGTGGGGTATTTTAAATATTTTAAATTTGTCTTTGTAAAGAGAAATACTTTTAACTGGTAGAAAAGGTTTGATTTTAAACTATTTCTAATTATTGGAAATATACTTCTGGTGAAGCTGTGTCCAGACAGATATATGTATGTGGCTAAAGTAGTGTGCCCTGGAAGGAAAACAGTTGTATGTAACCTTCAAGTGGATTTATACAAATACCAAGTGAAACTCATTTGAAATTAGCACAAGAAAAAATGGTTGACTAATGATTAAATTGTTAAATATATCTAGAGCCTAGATATGCATTACATGTAAATAAAACTGGATTGCTCTTATTTTTCATACACGTTCATGTAGCAGTCAGAAAGTTTAATTCCCTTGGAAGAACCCTGCTGTGTATGTATGACAGAAATTGAGAATTACATATGGACTGGAGAGACAAATGAAATTTAAATCTAATTAACTTCAAGTTTAACTATACATAATTATGTATTAAACTTCATATATAATAGTGTATATTCATATATAATTTTTTTTGCAAGATGATTTAGTATTTTCATGTAATCTATATCCAAAATTTTAATTATATAGTTTTCATGGTCTCTAACATTAAAGTCAACCAGAATTTGAATATGTAGGAACGGATAATTATAAAATTATATTTGGAAAGGATTTAGAGACAGATTATTCCAACTCAATTATCTTATTGATGTGGAATTAGCCTTAGAGAATTTGAATGATTTGATCACGTTCAAAGAGCCTTGTAGTATTTAATTTGATACAGGATGCCAAAGATTTCTGATATAAACATAAAATTTAATTAGCTAGAATAAAGAAGATAGTAACCATTTAAAACTATGTCAAAACTAGCCACTTATATTTTTCAATCATTTATTTGAAACCTAGGTTTATATCTCATTAATTGATAATGAATTTATTTCTTCTTTCTATTATTGCCTTGATTCTCAGTGAAGGTCTTAGGACCAATACAGTGAGAAGTATGAAAGTTATATAATAACTTATTGTATAAGTTGAGTTGATTCCACTATGATTCCACTCATAGTGATCCCTCCTTGGGTTTCCGAGGTGGTATCTCTATGGAAGTAGATTGCCCAGTCTGCCTTCTGAGGAGTGGCTGGTGGCTTTGAACCACCAGCCTCCTGGTTAGCAGTCAAACACCTTAGGCACTACACCACCAGAACTCATATATAAGACTATTTTGCTTTTGTTTTTGTTTTCTCCTTTTAGCACACTTTTAAATGTAGTACAAGCAAAGAGGTTTAAATGTTCAATTTATTTATAAGAAAATGTATGCATTTTGATAAAATCAAAGTTATGATATCAGCACTTTTGTAACTTTTGGACACATTTATAATTAAGAATAAATATTCCTTATGAAATAAAATCACCATTTGAAAACAAATTTAGAAAAAGAAGAAAGATGATGGTGATAATCTAGGCTAAATCCTACTTTTGGTAGGTAAGAAACGGGAGACCAAGAGGGAGAAGCAGAGTAACCGAGTCTCTGGAATTATCAGTATAGTAATTTACAAATGAAGTTTGTATCGCAAGAAATATCAAAGATCATCTCGTGTTTCTGTGGTATTTCATCCTTGCATTTTTATCATTGCCAGAATTAAAAAAAAATAATAAAATAAGGGTATAAACTTTAATAGAAGGTCTGATGAATTAGATCTCTAGATCTTTGTTTTCAAAATACCTCTAGTTTTACCTCAGATGATCAAAATACCTTTAATGCATTGGATTTAGAGGGCTGTCTTTTCCAATCTGGCTTTTGTGTAGGTATTTTTAAAGACACTATTAGTTTCCAGTTAAATTCTAAGCTAGACATTCCATTACTTTGAGAGGCCATTAGGAGAAAAGCTCTTCCAGTCTTAGTCAACAAATACACGATCATGGAATTTAAACCAGATGTAACTGTCACCATTAAAATATTAAAAAGCATAGCCCTTTAATGCTTAATTCATGAATTTTAGCATGATATTAATTATTATGTCTCCAAAATGTATTTAAGCACTAAATGAAAAAATACTATTTTAAATTAAAATAAAACTTGTAAAAGTACTTTAAAAATTACTTTTAAAGATAATATTCATTAACAAGTCATATACTTGTGGAGAAAATTATGCAAATATTATATATTTATCAAGTGTAATTTAAGGATCCTTATTAACAATCATAATATTTTTTTGAAACCTGAAAAAATATTTTGAGTGCTGTGTGCTTCAAGTAATTTTTATATAAGCTTAATTGCAAGGTTTAAAGGCATGCCTTAATTTAGATATGTTGCATTATTTATATATATAAATTTTATGGGAAAAACAAGTTATGTACTTTTCAGTTTGGAAAGGGTATTTATTGTGTGTTTAAAAAAGTTTGAGAAGTATTATTTAATAAATTCATGCTTTAGAGAATTACAAATGGATACATGTAGTACTTTAGATCCCATATATTTCAGTTATTTATTTTAACAATGGGTACTGCTCATTCACCATTATTAGCTGTGTTTGTATCCTAAGAACAAAACTAACCTTTTGTATGTTACACAAATAAACAAGGCAGGGGTAAAAAAAAAAAAAAAAAAAAAAACCTGGGCCACGTTTGCTGTACCTGTAGAGTAGTGTTATAATTTGGGTTTTGTTTTTCTTACCTGAGTATATTATTATTATTATTTTCAAATATATATAAATATATATATTTTGGCTTATTTACCAGGAGTTCATTAAGGGTTTTTTCCCCCCTTATTGTCCCCAAAGGCTCAGACACAAGAAAACAAGATTATATCTAATATCTTAGTGAAGCCCAAAGTAATAGCATTAACAAAAAGTGTCTTGAGACAACATAGGTTTCACAGCACAGTTGTTGGTAATGCTTCCAAAAACATTTATCTGTGTTTTATTTGACTTTAAACTAAGTTATACAGCTGTAACAACAACTGAATTTCTTGGTTCCTAATAATTGTCAGTCTTTCAAACATGGAAAAAAAAAAGTAGAGTGTCATTTAAAACAGCTATTTTGGTATAGATACTGTGTTTGTATACTGTGGTTTTAATATTTAAATTGCAATATTACACCAAAAAGATTGTATTTATAGGTTGTCTTTAGAATTGTGTATTTTACTTTCATTTACATCCAGTTTATTACCAAGGTAGACCACACTGCAGAGCACTGGCCAGCCTTTAGATGCTGACCCTTGCCATGTGGCAAGAGCTATATTTATTCTTATTGAAAACTCAATTTTGATGCAATTAAATGTATGCACACATTACAAAATCTACCACTTGAAATGTTTTCCTTATTCTTAAAGTTTCCACCTGGAACTTTGGCTGTTAATTTCTAAAAAGAAAAATAAGTTTTAATTGAAGGTGTTTATAAAAATACGTATGAATTATTATTTGCCTTTGCCAAGCAAGACAGATGTATTTTGATGACAACATTGATTTGGACAATTTAAGAGACATTACTGTTTCTAAGACTTCTGAAACATCAATTTGTGTACTTCAATTTCAAACCAAGTTTTATAAAAAGGTCTTATAAATAGTACTTTTATGTTCCTTTTTAGATTAGTTCTATTCTGAAGTCAGATAAATACTGAGGAAGATATGTTATAGATATATTCTCCAACATCCAATACCACCAATTATTAAATACAGGTTTCCATTTTATGCCTAGCACAAATTGTAGCACAGTTCTTTGAGACAAGCTGAATTTAATATATAATTGATCTTGTATAATTACATTGAATTTTAGAGAAAACTAATTTGAACCTTGCCCCTCATGCTTTCCATCATAGAACATGGCTCTCTATGTCATCTGTTAAGCATTGCACAGTTAGCGTATGATTGTTTCCTAGTTCAGCTGTTTTCTCCTGAGGAAGTGAAAATCCCTGCAGAGTAGATAGACATCTGCAGGTTGTCTTTGCAGTCAAACCACAGAAAAGCTGTCTTTACTTGGGAAAGAAAACATCGTTTTGTTCAATTAATCAATGATAAGTCTTCCTATATTTTATTACCTTGAGTACTTTTTAATAGATACTGCTTTGTGTAGTCCCTAAGGCACTTGACTGCTAACCAGAAGGCTGGCAGTTCAAACCCACCAGTCACTCCTTGGAAGGAATGTTGGGCCATCTACTTCCTTAGTGATACCACTTCAGAAACCCAAGGAGGGGTCACTATGAGTTGGGTCTGACTCAATGACACATAACAACAACAACAACAACACTTTGAGATCAAATATTTGTATTTTAAAAGAAGAGTTTCCCACTACTTTCAGTGTATTTATGTTCCATTATTGTTGTTATTAAATAATGCTTCCTAAAGTGATTTATAATTTTAATTGTCCAATTTCCTTCATTTGGAGAAAATGAGAAAGTGTACTGGCCACGTATGCTAAATAAGCGTGTATATACCAAGGTAAGATAGAATGTTTTTTCCAAAATCTGACCCATGGAAGGTAAATTACTCTTGGGGGTGATCTGGTTCACGTTACTAGGCAGAAATATATTTTATTTAAAGTTTGATTATTTTTGTGTGTGTGTTTGCATGTGCATGCATATGTGTCATCAAGATAGAATCAGAGAGTGGAAGTATTGTTCAATATCACATAGCAATATCCATGACAGATTGAAGACTGGATCTTGGTTCCCTCCCATTTTGAGGTTGTGATAGTGATGGGACTCTCTGAACTGTATGATCATGTCTGTTTCAAGGGTTGGAACTAAGCCCTTGGTGAAACCAAATGGTCTTCAGTAAAGGCAGGAAGGCCATATATGTATGTATGTGTGTGTGTGTGTGTATAATATGTATATACACATGCACACACACACACATTATTCCTACATATATTTCTCTCTTTGAAATCTAAGTGGCTTAATTTTGCATTTGTAAAATATTAATTGTTCCCTTATTTTTCCTTTAAAATTAACTGCTTTTTTTTTTTTTTTTGCCTTCACTGACAACTCAGTACTGTATATGCAAAAAGGTTCATATTTGTTGTCTGTACTTCCCATGTACCTCTCTATGTCTTTCTCATCCTCAATGCTGCCATATTGGTCACTCAC
>NW_006921609.1:14856053-14870402 GCF_000298275.1 Orycteropus afer afer | reverse complement strand
GGATGACTGAGTAGGGCACCCAGGCTCCGTCTGAGCACACAGACTGTGATGGAGTTCCTGTAGGCCCAGAAGGTAGGTGGGAGTGGGGATGGCCACACCTCCGTTCACCAAGCAGGTATAGGGTGTAGTAACAAGAAGAATGTCGTACCTTTTCAGTCTTACATGCCCGAGTATCCTTGGTGTGGCTGGAAAGCAGAATATGTTCTTAAGCCCCAGAAATCTGCGAGAGCGCTGTCTCTTTAAATATCCAAAATAGTCAAGCGGCTTTTAAACCTTCAAAATGACGGTGCCCTCCGGACCAGCAAAAGTCCATAGCTCAGCCCACCTTTCTCTTTACCTTCTCCGTTTGTTCCCCAGCCACCGTGCACAGTCCTCCGTGCAGTCCCTGGCTAGCAGGGTGATTTTTTATGTTAATTCTTAAGTCCTACCACCACAGGAATCTGAGAGAGCGCTGTCTCTTTAAATATCCAAAATAGTCAAGCTGCTTTTTAAACCTACAAAATGGTGGCACTCTCTGGACTGGGAAAAGTCCACAACTCAGCCCACCTTTCTCTTCACCTACTCTGTTTGTTCCCCAGCCCCCATGCACAGTCCGTGTAGTCTCTGGCTAGAAGGGTGATTTTTAGGTTAATTCTTAGGTCCTACCACCGGTCGGAAATCTCCAAGCCACCTGTACCATCAGGGTCGCTCAGGGCGCTCTCAGACCGCAACTTCGTATGTCTCCTTTTTTTTGGTATTTTCACTCAAATTCTTTGGCTAGTTGGGGTTTAGTCCACTTCTGTATCCTTCCCTTCAAGGCTCAAGGATCCAAGATTATCTTCTGTGTCTGTGTTAATTGGTTTTCCTTTTCTTTGTTGAAAAGGGTCTGTGCAGTCCTTCTGCCTAGTCTGCCATCTTGCCGGAACTCCTTAACTGCTATTTTGAAGTACTTGATCAAATTCTTAAATATTTTTACCTAGAGTTTATTTTTATTATTTAATAATAAATAATATTTACTTAAGTTTATTTTTACTATTCAAAGGGAAAGATTTAAGTGGTCATTTATAGTTTAATAATTTTAAACTCACCAGCCATTCCTCAGAAGGAAGACTGGGCAGTCTATTTCTGTAGCGATGCTGCCTCAGAAACCGAAGGAGGGGCCTCAACGGCAGTGAGTTTGGTGTTTTGGTTTCTTGGTAATTTTAAACTATCTCTACTTCTTGTATACTTATATTCTAAAATGCTATGGCTCTTTGAGCCAAAGTTTATTCATGATTAAATGAAATATGTAAAGTATTTAGCACAGTGACTACTGGGACATCATTAAATTCTATAAATGTAATTGTTTTTGCTGTTTCTTTCCTTATTTCTCTTTATGCCATTTTGGCCTGACATTAGAGAATCAAAGATTGTGTATATGAAAACTTTTCTTTTAGAGGCATCTGGATTCATCTGGTTTCACAAGTGGCATCAGCTCTGACTTGATTTTGAATTTGAATGTACCTGGTGGTGTAGTGGTTAAAGCATCTGGCTGCTAGCCGAAAGGTCGATGGTTTGAACCCAACAGCCATTTCCCAAGGGAGAGGTTTACAACCTTGGGAACCCTGTGGAGGCGGTTCTATTTAGTCCTGTAGGTTCAGTATGAGTAGGAATTGACTCAATAATAGTAGGTTTGGCTTAAGATAGTAATAAAATTTTCTTAAATTAATTTTTATTAATTAAAGAGTGAGTTGAATATATTAAATTCCAATCTTGAATTGAAATTACCCTTATCTTTAGATCCTTACAGCTTATGCAGGACATGCAAATCATTTTGATTCAAATCACTTTTGTTTCAAGAACGTATTTCTTTTTATACTTTTTACAGCCAGGATACTATTTAAATTTTTAATTTAAATTGCTGTATTTGTCCATTTATATGAAAAAATAACACTGCTAAGTTTCATGACATAATTACATTTACTAAAGATTAGAGTGTTTACTATCAGTCAAAGTGTGTTTTTTGGTTGCTCCCTGTATAGCAATATTTTGTCATTTTAGCCTCTTAAATAGCTCAGAAATAAATATGAGAAAACCAAGGGGGCGGAAAGTAACCATGAAATCTTAGTGAAGTAAGTCATAAGTCCATCATACCACCTTCCTTATCCATATATGAAGTTTAAATTGTGTCAAGAGTCAAGTGTAGAGATACAATTTCTTCAAGTAAACGTAATGTGAGCTCTGAATTTGTTGGGAAAAGAGAATAGCATTCCTTGGTTTACCACATTAGGAGAGAAAACAGTTGTCATTTTCTTTCGACAGCATATAAAAATTATCTCTTTCTTTTTCCTGCCTTTCCAAAAAATAATTAATATGAAATACAAAAGCAGAGACTCATAATTTGTAATCTAGCTGATAGGCAACAGTGGTAATGGACATAAAGAAAAGGTATGAGTTTCCTTAGATATTTCATCAGAAGTATAGTTTGCTTTGTTGGTTATTTGAATGGGGGTCATTGAGTAGATGGCTTAGTCAGAGAAATTGCCCTATTCGTTTTGGTGATACTGTAACAAACTATCAAGTTATATTTATATTCTATTTCAAAACTTAAACAAGTAAACTATAGCCTCAGTGTATATAATATTGATCTTTTTGACTCCACAGCACTTTTATTCTTTTTCTTTATCTCACATAATTGTTTTATATTGATCATTAGCAAATTTCTAGAAAGATCTAAGAATGGAGACACAAAACGAATTTTCTCTTTTACTCCCTAATCAGAGATCATTACAGAGATCATTTTAAAATGACTTCTAAAAATTATATTTTTTAATGATTACCTAAGTGATATATATGGAGGAGCTCTGGTAGTGTAGTGCCCACTGCTAACCAGAAGGCTGGTGTTTCAAACTCATCAGCCACTCCTCAGAAGGAAGATGGGGCAATCTATTTCCCTAGTGATATTGCCTCGGAAACCTAAAGAGGGTCGCTGTGAGTCGCGCCCAACTTGACGGCACATAACAATAACAACAAAGTAATATATGGGAGCTCTGGTAGCATAGTGCCTAAGGCACTTGACTGCTAACCAGAAGGCTCGCAGTTCAAATCCACCAGCCACTTCTCGGAAGGAAGATGGAGTAATCTACTTCCGTAGTGAAGCTTCCTTGGAAACCCAAGGAGGGGTCACTATGAGTCGGGTCCAACTCGATGGCACGTAACAACAACAAATAATATATGGGGAGTAATAAATATTCATTATGGAACACTTTAAAAAAAAATATGGACACTTTTTAGTCCCACGACCCAGAGTTAACTACTAATTTGACATTTTGGTGGGTGTCCTAGCCCCTCCCCCTAGATATAATGCACGGAATGATTCTTTGTCTGCAAGCAGATATCTGTAGGGAAAAGGGATTCACTATGCAATTAATGGGAGCGCGGGTGGCATAGTGCCTAAGGCATTTGACTGCTAACCAGAAGCCTAGCAGTTCAAACCTCAGAAAGAAGGTTGAGCAATCTACTTCCGTAGTGATACACCTCGGAAACCCAAGGAGGGGTGGCTGTGAGTTGATTCCGACTCCACGGCAGTGAGGTGTTTTTTTTTTTTTTAATGCCATTAATATTAAGCCTTTTGTAAGTTATCCCAAAAAAGCATTGAACATGTTGGAACAGATAGTCAGCTATGTCATAATGACAGAATGGAAAACTTTAGCTCTCCATATTGGATGCAACAAAAACATCTGTTGCCTGCTGAATATTACTAGACACGCTCTCTTGGACTAGATTCAAGCCTGTAATCAAGGGGTTAAAGGTTATATATCCTGTTACTAGTCTCTTGAGCCACCCCTTTATTTTCTCATAAAGATTATGATTTTATACGTGGTGAAAGCACTACAATGATTATTTCAACACTTGTTGATGCTTAGATATTAAGCCTCTTGAGGCTTCCAGAAAATCAATTCAGTATTTGTTAATTTATGGGAAATTTTTGGCAGTATCTCCTAATATCAAGAATACTGTCTTTAAAAAATAGTAAAATTACTAGATGGAGCTGGTTATTCCTTAAATCTTATCATATCAGTCTTCCTTTAATTCTTCTAATTTACTTATGATTTAAGTACCAGAAGTCTTTCCCAAATACACACACAAATGTGAATATCACTTGTATTTCTTTTAAAACTTTTGTTTCAGTTACAAACGTGGTTGATGATTTAAAAAAAAAAAAAAAAAGTTAAAATAAGGTATGAAAAGCTAATGAAAATTTAGATATTGGGATTACAGGCAAGACAGAAATAAGAAAGAGCAGAGACCATATGAATTGTAAAGTTTTCTCTAGCAGTGCATGGTAAAAAAAAAAAAAAAGAGGAAAAAACAACCAAACTCACTGCTGTCAAGTAGGATCTGACTCATAGTGACCCCTCCTTGGGTTTCCGAGGCAATATGACTACAGAAGTAGATTGCTCAATCTTCCTTCCATGGAGTGGCTGGTGGGTTTGAACCACCAGCCTTCTGGTTAGTAGTCAAATGCCTTAGGTACTACACCACCAGAGTTGCTAGCAGTGCATGGTAGGCAAACTTAAGTATGGGGAGGATTGGGCCTGTTACAATAGCTTTGCTTCTCAAAATATGGTACATGTACCAGCAACATTGGCATAACCAAAGCAAGTGCTAGTCATGTGTAATCTTGGGGCCTATTCCAGACCAGTTGAATCAGACCATGCATTTTAACTATATTCCAAGGTGTTTTTAATGCAAATTCAGGTTTGAAAAGCATTCATGTATATTATGATAAGCTGGAATTCATAGATTTGCAAATCCCCTGGAGCCAAATATAGCCTTTGTCATACAGAGCCCAATGAGGATTTTCCTGGATTTCTAAAAAAGCAAGGAGTTGGGGAATAGTGAGGAGGGACATGTAAGAGGATGGTAGAGACAGCAAATCAGAGAAATGAAGAGAGACAGCATATGCAGAAAGTAAAAGATAGAGGGACTCAGAGAGAGACACATCCATAGTCATAGAAATGCAGAGAAAGAGAAAGAAAGAGAGCACAAAGAAGAAAGAGGTCAGACAGCAAGAACTAGATATGGAGACTGAGAGTCAGAGGATTGATTGATAGACTGAATTGTATCCCCAAAAGTTTATCTTGAAGTCCTCATCCCTGTCCTTGTGAATGTGACTTTTTTTGAGGGGCGGGGAATAGTCTTTCTTTGAAGACATTGTCAGTTAAATCATACCAGGTGCAAAAACGGCGAGGACGCCACATGTTCTGACCTCCTCTAATCCCACAAGAGGAAGACAGAATTACCATCAATAGCCCAAGGCCTATCCCTGAGAGGCCAGACATGCTGCCTCCCTCCAGCCCTTTCACCAACCGTTTCTCCCAAAGCACCCACCACCTCTCTCCTGGGTTCGATAATTCGCTGCAGTGACCACACAGAACTCACAGATTACGGGGTTTATTAGGGAAACACCAGACTACAATTCAAATTCAGGAAAAACGCTCAGTCTCTCTCCCAGCCCACCGTCCCTCAGCCAACAGTCTCTCA
This sequence comes from Orycteropus afer afer, assembly GCF_000298275.1. NCBI lineage: Eukaryota > Metazoa > Chordata > Mammalia > Tubulidentata > Orycteropodidae > Orycteropus > Orycteropus afer. Next base: position 14,864,897 of record NW_006921609.1, on the reverse strand, counting down.
CAGTCTCTTTCCCAGCAGTGCTGGTCCCTCAGTGTCTCATTCAGCAGTGCGTGTCTCTTGTGTCTCTTTCCCAGCAATGCACGTCTCAAGAGCCCGTGTCTCTTTCAGCAGCACGTCTTCCTCAACCAGCAGTCAGAGAGAGAGTTCTGCCTCTAGGAGGCCTCCTTTTGAGCCCGGCAGGATGGTCAAACTAGCCAATCATAGCATCAGAACTCTAAGCACCTGAGAGAGAGTGGGCACCTCCCAGAACATTGTTTTGTGCCACTCCTAACAGACATACTCCAGGTGGACACCTTCAGCAATCAGGAGCTCCTCAGTTGCTCATAGAAAATCCCACCTTGGAGTTTACAAAGACGGGTAGAAAAGCCACACTAAGTAATTTACTACACTGCACCAGGGTAGGGTGGGTTCTAATTCTAATCCTTTCTGCATGGGGCTTATGAAAGTAGGGATTAAGACATTAGCCTGAATAAAGAACAAAAATAAAATGTTCCCAATATATATATGGATACTTGTGAATAGGCTAGGATATTGACAGCTGATAGGATGTTAAACAGAGAATTGGATAATTAGACCTTTATTAATTTTCAATATATATATATGTTTTTAATTAAGCAAAGTGTCTTGGATATTCTAAGTAAACTCATGGAAGCCTGTATTGTCTTGTTGTTGTTGTTATGGGCCATCGAGTCAGACCTGACTCATAGCGACCCCTCCTTGGGTTTCCAAGGCAGTGTCACTACAGAAGTAGATTACCCCATCTTTTTTCCGAGGAGTGGCTGGTGGGTTTGAACCACCAGCCTTCTGGTTAGCAGTCAAGTGCCTTAGGCACTACGCTACCAGAGCTCCCTTTATTTACTTAACATTATCCAAAAATAAAATACCAGAATCTTTTATTTACTTTACATTTTCTAGAATGAAAAATGTAGAAGTCAGTTTTATTAATAAGCATAGAACTTTGCTGGAAATATGATTTGGAAGTCTTTTAATCTGCCCCTTTGTTTGTTACAATAATCTAAATTTAAAAGATGCTAAGAGTAAAAGATTATCCAGCTTCTATCATGAGTGTACCTTATATGCTTCAGCATATGTTAACACTGTTTATTTCAATTATCTAAATTTAAAAGTTGCTAAGAGTAAAAGACTATTCAGCCTTTATCATCAACGTACCTTATATGCTTCAGCATATGTTAACAGAGTTATTACTTTAATTTGCTTAATTCCTATGCTACAGCATAAATCTTCTTTTATTGTACATGCTAAGTGATGACAGAGAATAGCTATTTGTTCTTTGCATAGAGGTACATGTGTTTGAAGGTCATTATTGTATGGGGCTTAATTTTTAATAAATTTTATCTGATGTTTAAGTTTGATGTTTGAATATTATGAAACCATTTTTAATTTCAGTTTCTTAGTCGCCAAAGTGGAAATTGTAGCTTTAGTTACATTTTAAGTTGTGTCATATTTAACCTAAGCTTTAAATGGAAGTTTTAATAGCATGTATGACATTTTACACTTGTCAAGAGAAATTAAAGTTTATGATCAAATTATTTAGTATGCCTGAAACGGGACTTTTTATCTTATTCATTAAATGACAGTGAAATTTAGAATAAAAGCCAGAAAGTTAAAAAGAAAGTGAGAAAGGACACCCCCTCTCAAAGGATTTATATTCTCTCTCAATCTCTCCTACTGTTCTCCTGTATGTCTTTACTAGATATTACTGTACTTTATCTAGATTGAGTCACATTAAGTTACCATATTTTATTTTTTTAAAGATTATTTTCTGAGACAACAGAAAAAAGGATTAGGAGACCGTGTTAGAGGGAGAAGGACATGTAGAACATTTTGATCATATAACCCAGCAGTTTTCATAGTTTACAGTGTAGGACAGGTTGCAATCTTGTCAAAGCTTGCTTAAAGGAATTCTCAGAAAAGATGATTATAGCATATTTTCTGTTGGGACTACGTCTGTGAAGAGAGCAGCTGATGAGCCAGAATTTCATGGAGAGGAGAAATAATTTATATGCCCAGTGGACTGAGAACCTGGGGACCCCTTGCTTTTCCCTCTGTTTCTCCTATTTTCTGCCTAAATAGCCAGAAACTTAAGTAATCCACAAATTCTGTTTTTAGGCTCCATGATATTGGTAGGCAGTAAAGTCAATTCCTTAACTTTTTTTCTTTAACTTTCCATCTTTTCTTTTCTCTCTCCTTCTGTTATTAAGTGATTAAGTCCTGGCATGGTTTCACATGAAATGGGTTCTTTCTGGAACACATTGGTCATAATTCTTCAAGTCTCCTTCAGAGTTTTCATGATCAGTCCCGGGTGAATAGCTATACATTTCTCATGACCTGTTCCAAAAGGAGTTTTGTTTTAATTGTATTGGAGTTTTTTAAATCTAATCCAGTAGTTCTTATCTGTATGTATGGAAATCATAGTAAGATACAATTAATTCTGTCACTAAATTCAAACAAACTAAATATTCATTTAGTATTATCTCTATGACCTTGCTTAAATTGCTTAACATCCGTGGTAGTTAAGTCGTGTGTCAACTCGGCTGGGCCTGGTTTTGAGTTGCTGGGCAGCTGGATATAGTTATTCCCCGTGATGAGATTGGTAATCAGCTCCACGGTGGAATCTGCAGTGAGCCTCTAAGTAGCTGCATTAGGGATGTGGTCTGCTTTCAGTAAATAAGAAGCAGCACTGAAAAGATTCCCTGAGCTTTTTGGCACACTTGGATCCTGCATGTAGCTGAGTCTTCATTCAGCAGTTTACCATTTTGTCTGCTAATTTTAGGATTGTTCTGGGCTTGAAACAGTGACCTGCTGTCTTGTGTGATAACCTTAGGATTCTGCTGTTTTACTTGTCAACCTTCGGTTTGTCAGCTTGAGCAGCCAGCAGCTGCCCGAGTGAAGAGACGCCTCTTGCTCCATTGGGCCGGGAGCAAGAGGCAGAGCTGAAGGCAAAGTTCAAGGGTATTTTACCCAGCTGCTAGAACTGGCACTTTGAACATGGACGGCTAGCCTCCTAAACTGTAAGAAAATAAATCCCTGTTGGTTTAAAACCACCCATTTGTGGTATGTCTGTCCGAGGGCCACTAGAGAACCAAAACAACCTCTCTGTGCTTCGTTTCCCTTACCTGAAAATGGAGATAGATATTAGTTCTATTTACTTTTGGGAGGCTTAAGTATGTCATTGTATATGAAATGCTTAAAAAACTGTATGTGCTTGATATCAAACATGTAAGTTGTAGTTGTAGTTCTATACATGGGATCACCATGATTTGGTATGGACCCGCTGGCAACTGGTTTGCTTCTTAACATTTACCTGCTAGGCACATTGTTAGGCTGATTCCATCCATTATGTGATTCTAAAGAATGTATTGCTTAATTTCTTGAAACTGAATGCTGAAAAAATTGATGCCATATATGGTTACATTAGGAGCTCTGGTAATGTAGTGCCTAAGGCAATTACTTGACCGCTAACCAGAAGGCTGGAGATTCAAGCCCATCAGCCACTCCTCTGAACGAAGGTTGGGCAATCTACTTCCATAGTGATGTTGTTGTTGTTGTTGTTATGTGCCGTCGAGTCAGCCCTGACTCATAGCGACCCCTCCTTGGGTTTCCGAGGCAGTATCACTACGGAAGTAGGATTGCCCAACCTTCCTTCCGAGGAGTGGCTGATGGGTTTGAACCGCCAGCCATCTGGTGAGCAGTCAAGTGCCTTAGCCACTATGCTACCAGAGCTCCCTTCCATAGTGATACCACCTCGGAAAACCAAGGAGGGGTCGCTATGAGTTGGGTCCGACTCAATGACACAACAACAACAACAACATGGTTACATTTGGAATGATGTCTGTGTCTTTAAGGGTCTGTCATCTTCTTATACATAAGAAGATGCAGATTTGAAATCTACATAAATATATGTAATATGTATTTTTCATATATGAGTACATAGTTTGTGTTTTATGTCAAGCAAATATATATTTGAAGGCCTGTAAAGCTTTTGTTATTGCTAAGGTACGCATTTAAGTATTTCATTTTTGCATCTCTCAAAATACATTTCAATATATTTCTACGAGCCATTAAAAATAATTTGGAAAATACGTACTCATGCCAGCCTCAGTTTGTGGCTTTTTTCTCTTATGATTGCAAGATGGCTGTTCCTCTCAGCATCACCTTTGTTTTCTGTAATATTAGGAGATATGTAAGAGTCAGCAGGCTGTTTTGTTTTGGTTTGGTCAGAAAAGCAATAACTTTTCTGGAAGTCTCACCCAATGGCATTCCATTATATCTCGTTGGCCAGAGCTATTCATGTTGCACTCTTAATATCAAGGGTACGTATTTTTAACTGGTCTATTTCTTCTCCGAACAAAATTTGGTATATTGTTTAAAGGAAGAACAGAGAATGAGTTTTTAATAGGCAGCCAGCAAGGTCTGTAACACATATGCTGTTGATTTTCTCTTATTTCTCTCACTAAGGATTAGTTTTTCCTGGCCTACAGCTAAATGTTCATTATCCTTGAGGACTTTTTTTGCAGACTCTCTTATCTTTGTATTCTGTAAGCTACCTGCCATTGTCTGGCTTCATCCCTGTTCTCTTACCTATAGTCCATACCTCAACATTCTTCTCTATTTGAAGGCCCTGCATTTGACTGCTAAACAGAAGGCTGGTGGTTCAAATCCATCAGCCACTCCTTGGAAGGAAGACTGGGCAATCTATTTCCATAGTGGTGCTGCTCAGAAACCCAAGGAGGGGTTGCTGTGAATCGGATCTGACTTGATGGCAGTGAGTTTTTGGTTTTGGTAGCACTTTTAGCTCAAATGTTAAAAATATATGTATCACTATTCTTCTAACACCTACTTTTCCTCTGTTATTTCCTAACTATGAACATGATACCACATCCATCCAGTCCTTCCAATCAGAAACTTGAGATTAATATTTTCCTTCTCCCTTTCCATTTCTCCATACAATTGATTACAAGGACTTGCTGATGTTAATTCCTAAACATCTTTCCACTTATCTCCTTCCCCTTTGCTATTATGTTAATTAGCATCACCATCATTTTTCATGGAGGTGACTGTAACACTCCTTTACAAGTAAAAATCTGATCTGTGTCTCAATTACTGTTGAAGTCTAAACTTTTTAATATGACTTATAAAGATGTGTGTGATACCGGCACTGTGGCCTAGAACTCATGCTCTTCTAATACCTTTGTGTGTTTGATTGGCTGGGGGTTGGGAGAACACAACAAAACTGCTTGCTGCTGACTTTGGCAGAACTATAACTTCTTCCAAGGCAACTTTTCCACAGATCCCACTCTTCCTCCCCGCCCTCAGCACTTGTACTTCCTTTATCATAGTATGCAACTCCTGTATTGTGATTAAATATTTCCTGTCGTCATGTCCCACTTAATGCCAAATACTGTGTATGTCTTGCATAATCACAAAGGGTGTACTTACTGAATATTATTGCTGAAGCTTTGTCAGTTAAAGATCCTATACAGTGATTTCCTCCAACTACTACTATTATATTTGAATGTGCTAATGTACAGTTTAAATAATTTCCTAGTAGAAATGAGAGATTCTACAAATTATTCTTATTTTTGTGCCTATTCTGTATTGTCTTTCTTGAGGTCTGGTAGCGTAGTGCCTAAGGCACTTGACTGCTAACCAGAAGGCTGGCGGTTCAAACCCACCAGCCACTCCTCTGAAGGAAGGTTGGGCAATCTACTTTCGTAGTGATACTGCCTCAGAAACCCAAGGAGAGGTCTCTATGAGTCAGGTCTGACTCAAGGGCAAATTACAACAACAACAACATTTAGAAAAAAATGGTTTTCCTAAAATCAACTTGAATTGTATGTCTAGTCTGTGATTGTATTTGGCTAATCTGCTTTAAAAGACCTTTAGATATAACAATAATTTATTTAACACCATATTCTGCTCACTATCTCAGACTAAAAAATCCCACATACCTTAACTAGAATGGAATTATGGTTTAGAATTTATAAAGAGTTCAAATATTACTACATTTGTTCTTTGCAAAATGTAGATACTATATACATGGATTTCTGGTAGCATAGTGTCTAAGGCACTTGACTGCTAACCAGAAAGTTGGCGGTTGAAACCCAAGGAGGAGTTGCTATGAGTCCGGTCTGACTCGATGGCACATAACAACAACAACATATACATGGATAATAAAAAAGTAATTTCTGTTGATATAAATCAAAAGAAATGAACATAATTTTGTTTCTCTAAATTGTTAAATAACTTAAGTAGAACAAACTTTTCATTAACATTCATAGTTATAAAAACAAAACAATCCACTGCCATTGAGTTGATTTAGAGTCATAGTGAGACCCCCATTGGGTTTCTGAGGTAGTAAATCTTTACGAAAGTAGATTGTCCAGTCTTGCTTCTGCAGAGTTACTGGTGGGATTGAATCACCAACCTTCTGGTTAGCAGTCAGCTGCCTTTAGGTACTGTGCTATCAGAGCTCCTTTCATAGTTAAATATAAACCAAACCCAAAACCAAACCCACTGCTGTTGAGTCAATTCCGACTGATAGTGACCCCTATTGGGTTTTGGAGACGGTAAATCTTTACCGAAGTGTATTGCCCAGTCTTGCTTCTGGGGAGTTGCCGGTGGGTTAGCAGTCAGATGGTTTAGGCACTGTGCTACCAGAGTTAAATATACACCATAAAATTAATCCCATATTTTCCTCAATGTATCGTTCGTTCCCATAATCAAACATATACTGCTTGAATGTGAATCTTCTGGAAAATTAAAAGACCATGACCACATAGAATCTTTGAATAAAATTTAGATTCAGGCTTCCCCTTTTATTTTTAAATCAAGCAAATTAATAGAATATTTTTTAAAAATTGCTACTTTATTTTAAAATTACTTAAAATTGTAGTATACTTTCTGCTTTTGTTTAAATTCAAGAACCAGACTTTTGCTTAAAGTCAATGTCCTTGGCACTGGTAACTACTTATTTTGACTGACTCAGCTGGGCTGATGACAACCATTTTCTAAGTTATGACAGTTAGTGCCACTTAGGGAGGTAGGAAAGAATGTTAATTTAAGAGTGAAGTGGTTCCAGTTTTAAAAGGATTTTATTTAAACTGAAAGGATGGGTATATATACATATATATGCATATGTCTTTCATATAACTATCTTTTCTATACATATGTAGGAAAAATTTTTATGTGTTTGTTACAAAGTCAGTTAAAGTATTTTTTTGTATTTTAGTGGTTTGAAGAATGACAGATTTACATTTTTTATTTTAGATTTTCAGTAACACCAAAATAGAGTTGACGTATATGATTTATTCATGAACATTTTTGATAGGAAAAATATGAAAAAAGGAAATCTCATTTCTCAACTCCCCTCCCTTTCATCTTGCCCAGAAATGCTACCATTACTGTGATAATTAGCTAAATATTTTTATGGATTATTTTTCTCATAAATAATTGATACTTCAGTTTGCTTTAGTCCTTTAAAATGGCAGTGCATGAAATTGATTAGGTATAATTATATCTGATTAATATTTAATTTGAAATTACTTTACAGATTCAAGTTTAGACTTAACTGTCACATTTTACAATGCTAGGTGTGTATTAGAAAACTTATGGGTATAGTTGTCTTAGTAATCATTCACTATTCTATTATTCAGAAATGCCATTTCTCCTGTGCTGTAATTTTATAATATTTTGTATTGTGAATATATGTAATTATGGTGTGCTTGACTAATTTCTTTTAGAAGGATCTACACAAGGCTGGTCCCTATGAGATGGAGGTTAAAGATGTACCCAATGTCCAAGTTCTCCAAACTGCTCTATCGTTCCATGATCTCTAATATCAACTCCTCTTCCTCCCCTTGGTACTTTCCTTCCCATCTTAGGGTTTCTTGTTTTGCTGTACCATCTCACAAAGCTCAAACACTTCCAAGGAAAAGTCTGGTGTGGTGGTGGAGGAGGGGAGGGTGGCAAATCCTAAATCCATGGGTCAGGTGTAGGTCTGGAGGATTCTCTTCACTCATATGGTGGCAGGGGTTGGCAAACCCAAATCGGCAGGTCAAATGACTGGCTACAGTCTCAAGTCCATGGGTGAGATGATGACGAACCAAATGTAGGATCTGGAGCAAGAGCACTTTGCCAGCATGTTCACTTAAATACCCTCAAGGAACCTAAGGATGGTGACTTGAGTCACACCCTCCAGCAAGGTGGGACTGAAGGTACATCCTACCCTAAATAGGCATAAAAGCAAATGTTATCCACTGCAGTACAATCAATTCTGACTCATAGTGATCCCTATTAGGTTTCTGAGGCAGTAAATTGTTATGGAAATAGAGTACTCCCTCCTTTTTCCATGGAGTGGCTGGTGAATTTGACCCATGAACCTTCAGGTTAGCAGTCAAATGCCTTAGGCACAGCACCACTGAGCACCACCAGAGCTCCTGAAAAGGCTTTTTTTTTTTTTTTAAATGCCGAAACTCTCTGCCCTGGAGTGGATCCCAACTCATAGCCGCCCCTCCTTGGGCTTCCGAGGCAGTATCTCTATGGAAATTGCCCAGTCTTCCTTCTGAGGAGTGGCTGGTGGGCTTGAACCATCAACTTTCTGGTTAACAGTCAAATGCCGTAGGCACTAAGCCACCAGAGCTCCCTTAAATAGGCATTGTTGTTGTGATGTGCTGTCCAGTTGGACCTGACTCGTAGCAACCCCTCCTTGGGTTGTCGTGGCAGTATTACTACAGAAGTAGATTGCCCCATCTTCCTTCCGAGGAGTGGCTGGTGGGTTTGAACTGCCAACCTTCTGGTTAGCAGTCAAATGCCTTAGGCACT
>NW_006921609.1:14853828-14855077 GCF_000298275.1 Orycteropus afer afer | reverse complement strand
GAACTTTTCAGATTGAATTTGCCGGCTTCTACACGTTTGTGAGCCATTTATCTAAGATAAATCTCTCTCTCTCTCTCTCTTTCTCTCTCTATAAATATATATATACTTTGCTGGTTTTTGTGTTTCTCTAGAGAACCCAATCCAACACAGTACACATAACATGTAGTTGTTGTAGATGTAAACCATGTAACACTGTGAAAACATAAGTCATTAATTCCACAGAAGACAGGTTCAGCCCGTTTTGAGGGACTGTTTTCACTACTTCATTCACTGTCTCAGAGGACCTTGAGCAGTTGATTTGTATGGGAAGCTGTTGAGCCACTGATGTCCATTGAGGTGTGGAAGCAAAGGCCCTCCTAGCAGCATGATTTCTTTGGTAGACTAAGTAGATGAGTTGGAGAGCTGGCTTGGTAGTGGAGTAGCTTTCTCTTGAACAAGGGGTACCATATTTTCCTCTTTTTCCCAATCCCATCGTCATTTCTCCTCTGATACGCATTTTGAAATTAAACAACCATGGGGGCTACTTTAGCATAGTGTTATACACTTGTGTTATACACTTCCCTCAAAGCGCCTTCTCTGATGGATTTGAGTCTCTGAATATTAAATAAGTAAAAAAAAAACAAATCAAACTCACTGCCATCAACTTGGATCTGACTCATAGCAACCCCTCCTTGGGTTTCCGAGGTGGTATCACTATGGAAGTAGATTGCGCTAACCTTCCTTCCGAGGAGTGCTGGTAGGTTTGAACCACCAGCCTTCTGGTTAGCAGTCAAATGCATTAGGCACTATGCCACCACAGCTCGTAGATAAGTCCAATGATAATCTACAGCTTTTAAGTATAATCATTGGGTCCCTAAGAAGGCAGGGGAATGGACTTAATCTCTTTCCATTTTAATGGTAAATTATTAAAAAAAAAAAAATCCCAAGAAAACAGAGGTGGTATCATCATGTGAATAGTTGTATATATTTGTTTACCATTAATTTCTCTTCCTGCAATGTCATCTCCATGAAGATGAAGACTTTAGTGCTCTTGACCATTGCTCATGTAGAACAGTGTCTGGCACAAAATAAGAGCTCGACAATGTTTGGTGAATGAATATTTTGTAACATTAATACTTGGAATTAATTTTCTGGGGCTTCAGGAAGGACTTAAAATGTTCTAGTGGTATAGGACCTGTGGTAGCATAGTGGCTCAGGCACTTGACTGCTAACCAGAAGGCTGGCGGTTCAAACCCACCAGCCACTCCTC
>NW_006921609.1:14849085-14853728 GCF_000298275.1 Orycteropus afer afer | reverse complement strand
CTACTTCCGTAGTGATACTGCCTAGGAAACCCAAGGAGGGGTCGCTATGAGTCGGGGCCGACTCGATGGCACATAACAACAACAACAACAGTGGTATAGTGGTTAAAGATTCAGCTGCGAACTAAAAGGTTGGCATTTCAAACCCACTAGCCACTCCATGGGGGAAAGATGAGGCAGTCTACTTCCATAAAGGTTTATAGCCTTTGAAACACATGGGACAGTTTTATTCTGTCCTATCATTGTCAGATGTGATCAACTTGATGGCAGTGGATTTGGGTTTTTTTTTTTGGTTTTCAGGAAGGACTTTGATAAAGCCTCTGAACCTCTATGGCTTAATTTTCTTATTTCCAAATAGGCAGTGTTATTTGATATCTTACCTAATAATTGCATAATTGGAAAACCATTGAAAATTATTTGGAATTGTCAGAAGTAGGTATTATTATAGATTTAATATGTCCTGCAAAAAAGGTGTATTGTAAATTCTAACTCCTATGGTGTAGTGCCTAAGGCATTTGACTGCTAACCAGAAGGCTGGCAGTTCAAACCCACTAGCCACACTTGGAAGGAAGACTGGGCAAACTACTTCTGTAGATGTACCATCTCAGAAACCCAAGGATGGGTCGCCATGAGTTGGAAACGACTCAACAGCAGTGAGTTTTCTTTTTCTTTTTTTTTTTTTTAAATACCTGTGTTTATAATCCCATTTGGGAATGGGTTTTCTTTATTATGCTAATAAGGCAATATTAGTATAGGGTGTGTTTTCAGTCAATCTCCTTTGAGATATGAAAGAGCAGATTAAGCAAGCAAGCAGGCACATAAAGAGGAGAATATATAAACCATATGATCACTAAGGAAAAATCAGGACATCACTCCAGAGCCAACAGGGAAAGAAAACCGTTTTGTTGAACTTGCACCCCGAAATCGGACTTCTGCTCATTAAAGCAACCCACTTGCATTTCTGTGATAGCAGCACTAGATAGCTAAGGTAGGTATCATACAGATAAAAGTTACCATTATTAACTTATCAGTGCTGAATCCTTAGAACTTCTGATCTTTCTTAAGCATTTACAAACCTGTACAATCTTAGCACCTGATAGACTGTTAGGTGGTGGTTGTTGTTAGGTGCTGTCAAGTCTGCTCTGACCCATAGCGATCCTATGTACAACTTAACAAAACACTACCTAGTCCTTTGCCAGCCTCATGATCCTTGCTATACTTGAGCCCATTGTTGCAGCCATTGTATCAATCCATCTCATTGAGGATGTTCCTTTTTTTTCGTTGACCCTCCACTTTGCCAAGATTTTCCAGAGAATGTTCCTTTCTGACAACATGGCCAAAGTAGGTGAGACTAAGACTGGCCATTCTCACTCCCAAGGAACATTCCAGCCTCACTTCTTCCAGGAAAGATTGTTTGTTCTTTTGGCAGCCCATGGTACTTTGAGTATTCTTTGCAAACACCCCAACTCAAAAGCATCAACTTGTCTTTGGTGTTCCTTATTCATTGTTTAGCTCTCATATGCATATGAGGCAATTGAAAATATCATGGCTTGGGTTAGATGAACCTTAGTCTTCAAAGAGACATCTTTGCTCTTCAGCACTTTAAAGAGGTCTTTGGCAGAGAATTTGCCCAGCGCGATACACCATCTGATGTCTTCACTGATGCTTCCATTAGTGTTGCTTGTGGAACCAAGTAATGCGAAATCTTTGACAGCTTCATTCTTTTCTCCATTTATTGTGATGCTCCTTGTTGGTCCAGTTGTGAGGATTTTTATTTTCTTTATGTTGAGATGTAATCCATACTGCAGACTGTAGTGTTTAATCTTCACCAGTAAGTGCTTCAAGTTATCCTCACTTTCAGCAATCAAAGTTGTGTTGTCTACATATCACAGGTTGTTAATGAGTCTTCCGCCAATCCTGATGCCATGTTCTTCTTATAGTCCAGCTTCTTCGATTATTTGCTCAGCATAGAGATTGAATAAGTATGGTGAAAGGATATAACCCTGACTCACTCCCTTCCTGATTTTAAGCCATGGAGTATCCCCTTGTTCTATTTGAACAACAGCTTCCTGGTCCTTGTACAGTTTCCTCATGAGCACAACCAAGTGTTCTGGAATTCCCATTCTTCTCAATATTATCCATGAATTGTTATGATCCACACAATCAAATGCTTTTGCATAGTCAATAAACTACAAGTAAACATCTTTCTGGTGTTCTTTGCTTTCAGCCAAGTTCTGTCTGACATCAGCAATGATATTCCTCCTTCTGTGTCCTCTTCTGAGTCCAGCTTGCGTTTCTGGAAATTCTCTGTCATTATACTGCTGCAACCCTTTTTGAAATATCTTCAGCAAGATTCTACTTGTGTATGATATTAATGATATTATTCAATAATTTCCACATTCTGTGGGATCACCTGTCTTTGGAATGGGTACAGATACGGAACTCTTCCAATCAGTTGGCCAGGTTACTGTCTTCCAGATTTCTTGGCATAGATGAGTAAGTGTCTCCAGTGTGGCATCTGCTTGTTGAAACATCTCAATGGGTGTTCTGTTAATTCCTGGAGCTTGTTCTTTGCCAGTACCTTCAGTGCAGCTTTGACTTCTTCCTTCAGTACCATTGCTCCTTGATCATATTCCACTTCCTGAAATGGATGAACATCAACTGATTCTTTTTGGTACAGTGACTCTGTGTATTCCTTCCATCTTCTTTTGATGCTTCCTGCATCATTAAATATTTTGCCCACAGAATCTTTCAATATTTCAACTCGAGTTTTTTTTTCTTCAGTTCTTTCAGTTTGGGAAATGTTGAGCATGTTCTTCCTTTTTGATTTTCTAAGTCCAGATCTTTGCACATGTCATTATAACATGTGAGTTTGTCTTCTCATGCTGCTCTTTGGAATCTTCTGTTAAGCTCTTTTATCTTGTCATTTCTTCCATTTGCTTTAGTTACTCTCCTTGAAAGGCAAGTTTCAGAGCCTCTTCTGACATCCCTTTGGTCTTTCCTTCCTTTCCTGTCTTTTTAATGACCTTTTGCTTTCTTCATTGGTGATATTGTTGATGTCATCCCACAATTCCTCTGGTTGTCGGTTATTGGTGTTCAGTGTATCAAATCTATTTTTCAGATTGTCTCTAAACTCAGGAGGGGTATAATCAAGGTTATATTTTGCCTCTCATGGACTTGTTTTAATTGTCTTCAGCTTCAACTTGAACTTGAATATTAGCAGTTGATGGTCTATTCCACAGTCAGCTCCTGCCCTGGTTTTGGCTGAATATATTGAGCTTCTCCATCGCCTCTTCCACAGATAAAGTCGATCTCATTCCTGTGTACTCCATCTCATGAAGTCCATGTGTATAGCTGCTGTTTATGTTGTTGAAAAAAGATATTGGCAATGAATAAGTCATTGGTCTCCCAAAATTCTATGATGTGATCTCTAGCTATTTCTATAATAATAATAATGTTGTTGTTGTTGTTGTTTGCCGTCGAGTCGGCCCCGACTCATAGCGACCCCTCCTTGGGTTTCCGAGGCAGTATCACTACGGAAGTAGGATTGCCCAACCATCCTTCCGAGGAGTGGCTGGTGGGTTTGAACCGCCTGCCTTCTGGTTAGCAGTCAAGTGCCTTAGCCACTATGCTACCAGAGCTCCCAATAATAATAATAATAATAATAATTATTATTATTATTATTATTATTACTATTGTTCCAGTTATTTCTATCACCACGGCCCTATTTTCCAACTACCAGTGATTCTTCTTTGTTTCCAACTTTTGCATTCCAATCACCAGTGATAATCAACACATCATGATTGCCTATTTGGTCAATTTCAGACTGCAGAGTTGGTAAAAATCTTCAATTTCTTCACCTTAGGCTTTGGTGGTTGGTGCATAAATTTGAATGATAGTAGTATTAACTGGTTTACCTTGTAGGTATATGGATATTATCCTATCACTGACAGCGTTGTACTTTAGCATAGATCTTGAAACATTCTTTGTGACCATGAATGCCATGCCATTCCTTTTTAATTTGTCATTCTTGGTATAGTAGATCACATGGTTGTCTGATTCAGAATGTCCAAAACCAGTCCATTTCAGCTCACTAATACCTAGGTTATCGATCTTTATGTGTTCCATTTCATTTTTACCAACTTCCCATTTTCCCAGATTCATACTTCATACATTCCATTTTCCAAATATTAATGGATGTTTGCATCTGTTTCTTCTCATTTTGCATCATGCCACATCAACAAATGGAGGTCCCGAAGCTTTAGTCCATCCACATCATTAGGGTTGATTCTACTCTGAAGAGGCAGCCCTTCCCCAGTTGCATTTTGAGTGCCTTCCGACCTGAAGGGCTTATCATCTGGCACTATATCAGACAATGTTTCAGAGCTGTTTGCAAAATTTTCCAGTAATATATCAGACATTTTTCTACTGCCATTCATAAGGTTTTCACTGCCCAATTCTTTGAGAAGTGGATGACCCACCCCTTCCAAGTCTGTCTTAGTCTGGAAGCTTTGCTGGTGGTGTAATGCCTAAGGCATTTGACTGCTAATCAGAAGTCTGGTGGTTCAAACCCACCAGCCACTCCTTGGAAGCAAGATTGGGCAATCTACTTCTGTAGTGATACCACCTTGGAAACCCAAGGAGGG
>NW_006921609.1:14836562-14848340 GCF_000298275.1 Orycteropus afer afer | reverse complement strand
TATTTATTTTTCCTTCAAAAAGAATCTTTACTTTTTCTACTTGGTGCACAGCTTGGGAGAGGACTGTTGGGTGATTATAAATAGGGCTTTACACCAATTCATGCCCATTTGCCAGACTGCTGAGAATTTGCATTTCCACCCCAGATATACTTGAATCAGAATCTACATTTTAACAAGATTGGTAGAATGAACTGGTTTGAAGCCCTGGTTAAAAAGTTGCCTCTTGGATGGAGAGAGAGTCAGGCAGATGTTTGAATGCCAGAGTAACGTAGAGTGGGTTCTGAAAGGTCACGGAGCGTAGGGGGCTCCTAGCCATGCTTAAGGCTGGAGCTTGTGGAGCTTAGTCATCTTGTTGAGTTTCACCTTCTTGTTTAGGAAATGGCTCTCCAGAAAATCACAGAAAATTGGAGTCCATGCAAGCAGAACTCCAAGCATGTGAATCCAGAAAGGCTGGATTTAGGTTCTTCTTAATATGGTCCTGGCCTTTTCATTGGTGTCCAAAGTTTCACCTCAGTCATTTTAGGATTTCTGCAGGTTCTTGAAGAAGGCATGCCCCCTACGCTTGTTTTACGTTTCCAAAAGACACTTGATTCCCTTGTGCTTCTCTCCAAACTGGCAGAAGTGACCCACACCCTCCAGGACTACATCATCACGGTGGAAAATGGAGGCCCACAGATGTGTAGATGGGATCTGTGAATGTATGGTTTGCTGCCAGTAGGAGCTAACTGTCCAAGAACTGTTGAAGCAAGTGATAGATCTGCCAAACTGATGGGTATGCTTGTCTGTGATCGTTATTTATGAAGAACAACTTTAGCCTTAGATTTAATTATTTTTCTCATAGCAGCTATTCCATTCAGTAGGCTCAAAAATCTCTTTAATCTCATGTAAACCAAATTCATTTTGTATATAGTTGATTTGTTAGACAGCTAGAGTAATTTTCTGCATTTTTATATGTGTTTTATATCTTTCTCCTGTATATGATCGTTATTTTGACAAATCTGTTACTGCCAGATTTTGTTGTCTGTTTAAAAGTGTTTTGTGTCAGTGAACTTTTACATGTTTTATACGGAAACATGACCATTTGTATTCTGCTACTTAAAAATTTTTATTTTTTAATGCTTGTTATCTTTCTGAAATTATAACTTTTAAAAGGTGGACTAAAATAAGAACAAAATCATTATTTCAGAGGCATTCCATTAGGCATATTTATTGAACTGTAGGGAATTTCTCATTTCAAAACGAGCTGTATTATACTCAGTGTTTACAAAAACTTCTCGTTTATCTGCCATAAGGGTCTAATCAAACTGCCTAAGTACATTCCTGACTATTTGGAAGCTTTTTAAACACCATAAAGAGAGTACTTTTGCTATGGAAATTGTGTTTATATATATGGAAAATAACCATTTAAGTACTGAACAGACCCAAAGGAAGAAGGCTATTGAGTTTTAATATTCAAACTGACATAATTATTTCTAGTTTATATTTAACTTAGTAGTATATTGGCTCTTAATTAAATCTTAATATAGAATAAGAATTTTTTTAAAGGTACTTGAATTTAGGAGAAAGGCCATGTTAATTATAACTGATATTTTCCATTTCTGTGTCAGACAATGACTCAAGAAGTGTACTTGTATTAATTTATTTAATTCTTGCAACAATTCAGTAAAGTGAGTATTATTTCTATCCTTACTTTTTAGATGAGAAAATTGAGGCCAAAGTAATTTAAATAAATTTGCCATGCTAGCTCTGTTGGCATAGTGCCTAGGGCATTTGACTGCTAACCAGAAAGGTGGTGGTTCAAACCCACCAGCCACTCCTTGAAAGGAAAATTAGGCAATTAACTTCCATAGAGAAACTGCCTTGGAAACCCAAGGAGAGGTCACTATGAGTCAATTGACTGCAAGGCAGTGAGTTTGTTTTTTTTGTTTTATAACACCTATGCAATCTTGTCTCTCACACTGGGGATCCTTAGTCATGAAAGTGAAACTCAGGCAAATTCATTCTGTGCCTGAGGCAGTCAACTTTTTACAAAACAATGTGAAATCATTTTTTACCAATTATACTTCCTTTTTAAAAATAACTATTAAGGAGCTCTGGTAGCATAGTGGCTAAGACACTTGCCTGCTAACCAGATGGCTGGCGGTTCAAACCCACCAGCCACTCCTCGGAAGGAAGGTTGGGCAATCCTACTTCCGTAGTGATACTGCCTCGGAAACCCAAGGAGGGGTCGCTATGAGTCGGGGCCGACTCGACAGCACATAACAACAACAACAACAACATGCTCTAAATTATGCAATTTTCTATTCACATTTTTCTGTTTGCTTTCTTAATCCATACTCAATCATAGATAAGCAGCAGTAAAATGTTTATATTGTTTTACATACTGTTCTTTTTACACATGAAACTCTTCTGTGTTTATCCTGCCACAGAAAGTTAGTTCAAGACCTGTACATTTTGCACTTAGGATTAAACTTGAGCTTTAATATCCATGCATTATTAACTATCAAATTATCCCAGGATCAATATATCAAAAAATACATTTCCCCATTAAAATCTGAGATGGCCTAAAAGAAGGAGGTAAACTGGTTATTTGCCTTTATTAATGCCTAAGAAATTTAACTTATGTCAATTTACTTTCTTCTACTTACTTAGTGATATAATGACAGAGTGGCTTTACATAAGACACCATTACCTAATAGGACCCATTAAAAGAACATGACAGGTATGTTGAAAGAGATCAATACTCAGGAACTTTTAACATGGAATAGGTAATCTTTTAAGGCCCAGATATTGACAAGACAATCCACAAAGTAAATATGAAACTGGGAAGCAGTAAAGCTTCAGTTAGTTTACACTGTGAACATATACTGTTTTCCTTTCATTTGTATTAATGGTATTGTTCTTGTGACATACTCTACTTTCTTGTAGGGCCATCTATTTTGATTCTACTTAATGTATACTTAACGTTGTTTTATGTCAACACTTCTAATTATCCCACTAAAAAAGTTACTTATCTCTGACCAGTAAGTTTTAGTGATGTGAAAGGCTCTGCATTTCACCATGACCTTGAATATGTATTAATTCCCCTGTTCATGTGATCTACTGAGCTACCTTTTCTGAAGACTCATTTGGGCATGCTTGAGGCTCAGGTGTCAATGATCTCCTGAGAGTCAGATTAAACAGCTCCTGAAAAACGAACACAAATTGATAGTGTTAAGTAACATAAATATCTGAGGGTGGTGGTCATAATTCATTTTTATATAACAATTTTAGAGAGAACGTGTTGTCAGTATATCATTAACCTTTTTACCAAAATTGGTAAAGTATTTGTAAGTATATTAAAAATTGTATCGATGTGATGATGTGCCATTGATCCAGAAAGAACCACAAGAAAGTATTGATAAATTGGTTGCAGAAGACTGTGGTGAAGATTTAGGTAAGCACACTCAGAGTAGGACAACTACCAGAATGCTTTATTTTTTCACACCAAAGTGTTTTCTGGTGGTGGAATCTCAGTATCTCTGAACAGTCTGTTGTGTATCCCCAGAGATGTGTGGGTGCATTGTACTCAACTTCACAGGTGTACCTGCTGGCACCTTAGAAGGCAATTGAAAAGACTAATGTTGATCTCAGTGCAACAGTTCCAACTTGGAAAGTTCACGAAAGAAAGCCAAGATCTAATTGAACTGGTCTTTTATTTCTCTTGGCTGCTCTATGACAGATTACCTGGTGATTTCTTTTATATACTGAAGAGTAAGCAAACACTGAGTTAGGAATGAATGCACCAAATTAAAGTAAAACAAAATCTAATAATTGTCAAATAATGGGTAATAATTAATCTTTCATTGTTAGAAGCAGTTACCTAAAACTTATAGCTAATTCTACCAAATTAGTTCTCTAACTTCAAAAGGCTTACTGTATTTTCCATGTTAGAACCTTTCCTGGTTAATAACTTTTCCAGGCTTCTCTTCCATTAGTTTTCACACACTTCCCTCATCAGTTTTAATGTTCTTCCTCATTTATGGACCATACGCACTAAAACCCACTGCTGTTGAATCGATTCCAACTCATAGTGATCCTATAAAGTAGAACTGACCCGTGACATTTCCAAGGCTGTAAATCTTTATGGAAGCAGACTACTTCATCTTTCTCCCATGGAACATTCCAGAATATTTTCATATTTCTATCTCTTTGTAAAATGAGGTCACTCTGATTTCTTTTCCAATTATAAATGCAAATATCATGAATAAAATTTAACCTTATCTTATAGGAGAAAGAATAAATTTTAATTATTTTATAACTTTTGTATAAAAAATATTTATTTACAGAAAACCAAACCGGTTACCATACATATCTAGTTGTTCTGACTTATGGCAAGCCCATGTGTGTCATAGTGGAACTGTACTCCACAAGGTTTCAATGGTTGATTTTTTTCAGAAGTAGACCTACAGGTCTTTCTTCCTAAGCATCTCTGAGTAGACTGAACCCTCTAACCTTTTGGTTAGCAACCAAGTGCCACCCAGGTACTTAGTGTGTGTGTGTGTGTGTGTATACATGTATGTATATATACATGCATGTGTGTTCTCTTAATAGCTGATTAAAAATCTGCTACCAATGGTGTTGTGGAGCTCACATCATCATACTTTAATATTTAACTTACTTTCAAATATTATTCAGCATGAGTTAATATTTGCCAAAAACCTGTAGATGAAATGGAACTGTGATATGTATTTAAATATGACAATTAGCCACATAGCAATCAAGTTTTTGCTTGCAGTAGCTTCTATTCTTCAAGATACAACATTAATAAGAACTCACATAAACAAAACCCAAACTCACTGCCATCAAGTTGGATCTGACTCATAGCGACCCCTCCTTAGGTTTCCAAGGTGGTATCACTACGGAAGTAGATTGCCCAACCTTAGGAAAAGAAAAAAAGAAGATATTTTCTGAAAAAAAATTGAGAGTTGGGGTTTAAAAAAAAAAAAAAAAGGCTCAGTTTTTTACTTACTGCTTTGTTTGGATTCATTGTCATAGAATTGTTAATAGACCAGATGAATTTGTCTAAGATAAATCCTTCAAAGTAAGGTGAATGATACATCCCTGGAGAAATTATTTTACTAGAAGGGTGATCCAAGGTTTATGCCATAGCCTCACTACAGGTTCAGGATGGCTGAAGACTTCTAGAGATTTTAACTGTCTTTTTTAAAAATTGGCATTTTTTCTATACCACAGCTGAAGAATGGTGATGGAAATTCAGATTTTACAAAAAAATATTTCTAGATGCAAAACAAATAGATTTATCAAAACAAATTACATTTATATTTAAGGTGTCATCAAAGGAATAAGCAGGCCAAATTCATGTAATTTGGGAATATTTTTTCATAATTTTCAAAATAGGTATTTTTATAAGTGACAACAAAAGTTACTTTCATCCCCTGGAATATAGATTTATTTTAAAAATAACTAAATGGCTGTTTATAAGAGAGATACTGACTATCCTGATATTGATTATTATTAAATGGGAATAAGAATATTCAGTGACCCAGCTTGAGAACTCATGATGAAAATGTTGTTTTAGACTTCGGCATTGGTTTACTAAGGTACACTTATACAGTAACTGAGGAAGCTTTTCTGTCCTGACTAGTTCAAAGAAGATGGTAATAAACTCCTGTTATACCATCTGGGCTTTTTCTTTTCTTTTTCAAATGGAGAATGCCTAAATCCATTCAGTAATGTCTACCCACCTGAACTAAACTTGATAATAACTTCTGGAAACTATAGCATTTAATGAGGTTAGAAATAGTAAATCCAGTTACTTTAGTATCATATTCAGATTCATAGTCAAAATTGCCTTGAAGTTTCATTAAATATTGCTCATTATCACTTAATACTGTATTTTGGATAAGAAGTATATATCAAGAAATTAGATGAACAACAATATTACTTATTAGTTAATTTCAAAGTTTTATATTAAGAAAATATCAATTTAGGAAAAAAGTATTTAAATCTATTTCTACCTGAATTTATTTTTTCCCAATCATGGTTTCACAATACATGGATTTATAAAAAACATATTTTGGATATAATAAAAAATCATGATTATGCCTCATTTCGGGAGCTCTGGTAGTGTAGTGCCTAAGGCACTTGATTGCCAACTACAAGGCTGGTGGTTCAAACCCACCAGCTACTCCTCAGAAGGAAGAATGGGGCAATGTACTTCCATAGTGATACTGCTTTGGAAACCCAAGGAGGGGTTGCTATGACTCGGGTCCAACTCAATAGCACATAACAACAACAACAACATACCTCATTTCTCAATAAGTATAATTAAAATATTTTTAATTGTCATAAATAAAACTTACAAAGCAGAAGGAGGAAAATATAATCAGCCCTTATGTGGAAATACATTTTTGCTGTTGTTAGGTGCCATTGAGTTGTGTCCAACCTTAAGTATAATGGAACAAAACGTTGTCCAGTCGTGTATTGTCCTCATGATCAGTGCTTTTTTTGCCCATTGTTGTAGCCACTGTGTCATATCTGTTAGGGAAGATGAAAAAACAGTGCTAGCCTGATCTGTGTTTTTTCGTTGTGATTTTGGCTAGAAGTAAGCATGGAGGATTCACAAGTAATTATAAATAAAAACTAAATATAAAACATTCTTTAGCCTTTATTCCAAAACCAAACTCACTGCCATCAAGTCAATTCTGACTCATAGCAACCCACTTACGGTTTCTGAGGTGGTAAATCTTTATGGAAGTAAATTGCCCAGTTTTCCTTCCTTGGCGTGGCTGGTGGGTTTGAATCACCAACCTTCTGGTTAGCAGTCAAATGCTTTAGGTACTATGCCACCAGAGCTCTTATTTCTACTAGCCTTTAGTAGAAGCAGGTTAAAATTAAGACAGAAATGTCTAGTGCTAATATTTCTTTTCATCTCCTTAAATTTTGAAATATTTAATATTATGAAAATGTTTTTAGAGAATTCTGTTGTGTTGTTGTTGTTGTTATGTGCTGTCGAGTTGGATCCGACTCACAGTGACCCTTCCTTGGGTTTCCGAGGCAGTATCACTACAGAAGTAGATTGCCCCATCTTCTTCCAAGGAGTGGCTGGTGGGTTTGAATTGCCAGCCTTCTGGTTAGTAGTAAAGTGCTTTAGGCACTATGCTACCAGAGCTCCTAGAGAATTCTAGGTGTTTCTTATTTTCTGTAGTGCCCTTGTAAACTTGAGTAAGTCTAACTTGAAGCCATTTCAGTTTTTTTAACATTATGTTTCCAGTAGTCCTGAGTGCTAAAGGCTAATTTTGTCTGATTCAGCATAGTGGTAGCCTTTCATTTTTTAAACATGTTATACAGGGCCCATATTTTCCATATTCCTTATACCCTCTCAGTTTGCCACTTTTTTTGTTAGTTTTTAATCAAACACCTAATAAAAATAATTAAAAAAAGGTAACAGGAACATTTAGAAGTTCTCCAAGCAAGTTTTCTGGCTGATGTTTTTAAGAAAAAGTATTTTTTATATAGAACAGATGACTAATATTTTTTATCACATTATCCTATTTTACCTACCTATTTTGTTTTAATAAAGCAATTTCTCTATATATGTAATTATTTTCATGTTTACCTAAGGTTTGAGTTAATATTAAGATAAAACTAAATGCAGTATTGTTATCCATTGCAAATATTTTCAAGGCTGTTGTTGAGAAATCAAGCAAGTTACTTCTAATAAAAGCATCAATTTTTATTATTGATTTTCTTAGCTGTTCATTGACATTTGCACTGATGTCTGGGAAATAGTTTTGACTGGGGCTGTTGGACCCCAAATAGAATGCCTATTGGACATAGAGTAAGGGAATACATTAAATATGTTCTGCTGTTGCATCTGACTCTTAAGTGCATTCTAATATTAAACTTTTTCAACAAAACTTGGTAAGTAGTGAGTGAACAAATATTTGAGGAAAATAGTTATTACCTCTGAATTTGCATGAAAACTTTTATTGTGCTTTATATATATTTGGTAAAATTCTATACTCTATTACTTAAACACAGTTTACATCTTTTGTGATTTTTAAAGAGATTTTTAAAAATTAGTATGAATATGTTAGTGGACATTGTCAAAAACATCTGATTCTGACCTACTGTGTAGTCAATGAGATATCCAAAAATGAAACTTAAAAGTGACAAAACAAGGGACCACACAGAAAAAACAAAAATCAAAAATCCTAACCTTATGGGAGATTCTGTTTTCTTACTGGCATTTGTCTCTTTTGAATCCGTCCTCCCTTGTCTTTAGATAAGATGAAAACCACACCCTTACTTCCATACTTTGATTACTGAATCTTAGTGCTCAATGAATGAATTGCTCTGACCACAAAACCCGAGGCCTGGGGCACTTAAGTTTTCTTGGTCTTTAGCCTAAGGAAATGTGACCCTCTCTAGAAGTACTTCCCATCTGCACACATAAAAGGCCTCTGTATTTAACCATTACAATAGCTTTCTGCTCTCCTTTAAGAAAAGTTTTGTAAATCAAGAAAGCTTTTGTAATGTGCTCATTCAATGCCAACTTGCTTCTTCCAGTTCTTTTTATTTCTAAATTTAATCAGGAATTCTAACTTTTCACACCTTGGAAAGAAATGTTTGATTAGTATAAATCAGAACTAAACTATGTAAGAGGGTATGTATCTGCAAGCAACTGTCTCTTATTTTCCTTCAAGAGGAATGGTAATCATGACTGTTTTCAATGGAGAGATTATATTTGAAAATATTTCATCTTTTTACTTAATTTATATTGAAGCAATGAGATTTAAAATATACTTTCACTCTGTTTCTGTAAATTATTCTGCATTGTTTGTGTGTTCACCTTTTGGATTAATTCACATTGATAAAAGGCAAAACAGCTGCTAGAGGACTTGTTTGGTCCATCTATTGCTCAGTTGACTGCAGCACATAATGTAAAAATGATGAGTTACAACTTTGGGTTTGACTTCCATACAGCTTAGTTAGCCCTACACTCAGAAAAACAGAACTCATTATCTCTCTGTCTATATTTCTTATGCTATTGGCTACATATAGGCATACCTCAGAGATATTGTAGGTTCAGTTCCAGACCACAACGGTACAGCAAATATCACAATAAAGCAAGACGCAGACATTCTTTGGTTTCCCAGTGCATATAAAAGTTATGTTTACACTATACTGTAGTCTTGTAAGTGTACAATAGCATTATGAAAAAGGTCGAGATATTGTGAGACTTACCAAAGTATGACACACAGACATGAAGTTAGCACAAGCTGTTGGAAAAATGGCACCATAGACTTTCTGGACATGGGGTTGATACATGCCTTCAGTTTGTAAAAAATGCAATATCTGTGTAGTGCAATAGACTGAAGTATAATAAAACAAGGTGCCTGTGTTAGGCTGGCCAAGTACATCATAAAAGCATTTGGTAACCAAGCACAATGTTTTCATTTGTAGAAAGGCACATTTGTTTATCCATCCCGTTTGTTTGGTTAAAGACTTAGTAAAAGACTTGATTTAATTTTAAATGTACATTATTTTTAAAATAAAGATAACCTTTTTCCTCCCCAAGTAGCAAGTTGAAAAATCAATGCTTGTTTTCATATACTATTTTCTGCCTCACACATTCAATAATACCTTTTTGTAATGAAAGAGGAGAAAATTGGATACAAAATTAAGAGGAAAATAACCATCGTAAGCCATTGTCCTGAGTCATAAACATCTCCAAATTTTTGTTCTTTAAACTGAAGAGAAAATTCTTTGTGTTAAACATCTGATAAATGTTTCTTCTTTTTTCCTAACAAGTTACATATGTGATCATTTTAAGTTAATTTTTTTTCTTTTTCTTTTATGGCAGCCTACATTTTGATGTATTATATAACATGTAGCTTGAATTTACTGTGCCTTAAAATTAAAAAGAAAAAAAACCTCATTGTTTTCTATTTAAACTTGGATAGTTCACTATTTATCTAAAGTTAATGATATTATTTCAGATACTATAGTTTGCGCAAGGTTTTGAGAACAAGGAAGGAAGTTTAATAAGACAGAAGCTTAGTCTGTGCTTAAACACTCCCGTCTTCCATGCTAATCTCCTGTTTACAGTGATCCATTATGAATATTAAATGGTGGACAGCATACAGGCCAGAATTAAAGAACATATGGGTACAGTTCTCCTGGTTAAAATGACCAACGTGCCTTGTATTGCGTGTGGAAGATAACAGGACAGGTGGTAATCCATCTTCACAGACTGGAGACAGCTGGTATTTTCTGTAAACTGAAGCAGTCTTTTTCAATGTAGTCTCACCTCAGAGTTGATATGTTGCTTTTAGTATAATTTAAAACATACACTATGTGAAAAATTCTATTTTTCTGTCCAGTACAAAAAGCACCTCCTAGAATGGGCTTAAACAAAAACAAAAACAAAAAGCTATGTTCTATGTTTTGAAATGGAAAACATTCAGCTTCAATTTAATTTTTTTTAACTCTAAAATAAAGATTGTCTTTATTAATTAAGGGCTCCTAGAAAATGTTTATCTAAAAGAACCATCTTCCTGTGTTCCATAGTGTGTAAAATTATGAGTGTATTAGGGAAAATTATTAGTTCACACTATCAAGATATATTTAAGTTCATTTTTTAATCATTTGTTTTCTACCATTCAAACTATCTCCTGTTATACTAAGGAAAAAAATCATTGAACTTTTTAAAAATCAAAATAGCAGAGTCTCACAATCTATTCATGGAATGTTGTTACTTAGTATTTTTGCTTATTATATGTTACACAGTATAGAGAAGCAATATAATTTGTTGTTGGGAGTCTAGGTATATTAAAAACTGTAGTTCCATGGAGTTCACAAGCCATTTCAGATGTCAATTATGCTCTTCTGAATGTAGAAATTTTGACAGGGCCTTCAATTGCAATGACCCTATCAATTGATTTAGTCTCAAAATTCCCCAAAGATAAGTTCAGGTTAAAGGATCAGGTTACTAGTGCGTAACACCCTTAACCATTTTTGTAAGATCAGGATCTGCAGTTTCCAACAGCACATCAGACATCATTTCCATATCTCCTGTCCAAGTATTGCACAGACAGTAGACAGTATCCCTAATCACAGTCCATATCTGTAAAAACAGGGAGGGCTAGTCAAAAAGTAACAGTGACTGAAATCGGCTGGATGTTCTGTGCATACTTTTAAGTTCTTGTTTGTCAAGAAGTAAACGCTCTGGCTTTTACTGAACCACTCAATTTCAGCTTAGTAAACTTCATTTCTGGGTGTCTCATACATCCATTGTAAAAAATTATATAACTGCTCTACAAAAGTAGACTTAAAAGAAAGTTATGAAAACAGCAATTATTTGCAATAGATGCTATTTTGGGCTATCTCAAAGTGAGGATCAAATTATCTGTTACATTTTTTTGAGTTCTTTGGTGTGTGTAGTTCCATGTTTTGTAATTGTAAATTTTCTTTTATTTACACATTATTCGAATATTTGATATTATTTAGTGGAGTGACAAACTAAGTTATCTCTTTGACCTAACTATCTCCTCAGGGTATAATTACCCCCTCCAGCCTCATTTTGTTGAAGTCTAGAATAGTTTTCAGACTTAGCATGCATCAGAATCACCTGGATGGTTTGTTTGTTAAAACCTGGGTTGCTGGGCAATACAGACAACAAATATGAACCCCTTTGCATATACAGTACTGAGTTGTCAGTGAAAGCAAACATGGGTATAAGGACGGATAGATAGGTGAACAAGCTAAACA
>NW_006921609.1:14819356-14835737 GCF_000298275.1 Orycteropus afer afer | reverse complement strand
GTAAATTTTGGTCAATGACATGAGACAAAGTATATGTGAACTGCTGTATGAAAAGTGAATTTACTCTGTAAATCTTCACCCAAATCCTAAAAAAAAAAAAACCTGGGTTCCTGGTCCGAACGTCCTAGAATCAAACCTGGGATAGGAGCCTTAGATTTTGCATTCTTAAATTGTAGCTATTCAGAGAGCAGGCGGGCACTGAGAGCCTTTGCACTAGAATCAGGAAACTGGTCAGAACTCCTGCTGAGAACTTGCATTTCTACCCCAGATACATTGAAATATAATCTAAGTTTTAACAAGATCCCTAAGTGATTCTTATTTATACATAAGTGGGAGAAGATGTAGTCTTATAGATTCTCAGATGAGACTTATATACATAAGATTTAATATTTATGGTTTACTATATTTGGGGTGGAAAGGCAGATTCTCAACAGGGAGTGGGACTGGAATGAACCAGTTTGAAGCCCTGCCTAGCATATATCCTTCAAGGTTGCTTGTGGTGTATTTCAACTAGTTAATAATTTTCAAAAACAAGTTCTCTAATGTCATAGAAAAAATGATGGATCCAGGGTAATACCTAGAGTATTTATCTTAGGATATGGGCAAACCGTTGTGAGAACATTTGACTTGAGAAGAGCTTTTTTTGGGAACCACTGTGATCTCCCATTTGCCATTTCCCTTCTCTCCCCAATTTCTCCTTGTCTTAATGCTCCTTAGGCACACTGAAATTTTCTTGAAACTCCCTAATATTTGACTATATTCAGAACCACAGACACAAGAAACATTAGCAGTTTATTTATATGAATAAAAGTAAAATACCTATATCAGTTCATAGGTTAGATTGACTCTTTTACAAATCATGTTTTCATGATGACATTTCATATAATCATTGTTGCCTTTAGAGGCTGAATCAGTTTTGTTATTAGTGGCATGAAAAAGAGTTCAATATTCCCATGTTTTATCAAGGTTGACTCTACGAATTTGACATCCTTAAGTGAGATGAAGTATGACTTGAGGTACTTTTTTTTGTGCCTCTCCTCTCTTAACACACACACACACACACACATACACATTGCCATTGAGTCACTTTGGACTCATGATTACCCAACATGTTACACAGTAGAACTGCACCATGGGATTTTCTTGGCTGTAGTCTTTACAGAAGCAGATTGACTTGAAGTAATAGTTTGTTGAGTGAAAATTTACAATATTAAAAACAAAATCTTGGCATTTGCATAGTGGGTAAGACATTTGGCTGCTAACTAGAAGGTCAGCAGTTCAAACCCACCAGCTGCTCTGTGGGAGGAAGATGAGGCAATTTGTTTCTGTAAAGATTTGTAGCCTTGAAAACTTAATGGGGGTTGCTATGAGTTGGAATCCACTCAATGGCAGCCAGTTTTGTTTGTTTTAATGTATATATATAAAAGGTATGTGACACCTTTAACATGTATAAAAGGACTTGAAATTTTAATTAACAAAGGCTTCATTGTATTGGACTGTGCACTTAACAGACACATATACACCTTTATACTGTCTTATACTTTGAAGATCATTCTTTTTTCTTTTTTTAATTTTGATTTGGGTGAAAGTTTACAGAGCGTATTTGTTTTCCATTCAGCAATCCATATGCATTCTGTTTTGTGACATTTACTGCAATCACCACATTGTAACAGCATTCTTCCTACTTCCTCCCTACGCCCAACTTTTTCCCTTCATTCTTCTCTCTGATCCCCTCCCACCTTCCTACCTCTCCCCCCTGGGTAAATGCTATCCTCTTGATTTCATATGCTTCACTGTTCTAATGAGTACATACCCTCTTTATATTTTTGTTCACCTTATAGACCTTCTATAGTTTCGCTACCAGTTGAGTCACTGGAGTTAAGTTCATTTCCTAGATTTAAGGTGTGTCTAAGGGCCATATAGGAGCTCTGGTAGCATAGTGCCTAAGGCACTTGACTGCTAACCAGAAGGCTGGCGGTTCAAACCCACCAGCCACTCCTTGGAAGGAAGGTTGGGCAATCTACTTCCGTAGTGATACTGCCTCAGAAATCGAAGGAGGGGTTGCTATGAGTCAGGTTTGACTCGATGGCACATAACAACAACAACAAGGGCCATATAGTTTTGGGGGTTATCAAACTAGTAAGCCTGGCCTTTTTATGAAAATAATTCTCTTTGAGGTGTGAATTTACTGACCCTCATTTGTTCCCCCATTCAAAACGAAGAAATTATTTAGTCATAGCTTGACTGCTAACCAGAAGGCTGGCGGTTCAGACCCACCAGCCACTCCTCATAAGGAAGATGGGGCAATCTACTTCCGTAGTGATACTGCCTCGGAAACCCAAGGAGGAGTTGCTATGAGTCGGGTCCAACTCGATGGCACATAACAACAAGAACAGTATAATATTAAGACTCAGGGATATTTTTCTATTTTTCTTTTGAATGTTTATGAATTGTCACTTTTGAGAGTTGACTTTACGTTAATACAAATTTGGAGAATTTTATGGTCAAATAGTTCTTTTATTGTGGCATCATTGGTTTGTATCATTGTAAGTATTAGAATCAATATAGAATACTAAACAGTTAATCAGCAGTAAATATTGGTAGGTATTAAATGACCTTATAAATCATTTTAGTTATATAATATGTGATCATAAAAGATTTTTCCCCCTTAGGTATTTTTTCTTAGGATTGCTCTTTCATCTTGATAACATCTTTTATTATTTACAAATTGAATATCTTTCAGAAAGAAAGAAAGAAAGAAAGAATAGCATTGTATTAGTTTTCAATTTGATTATTTACCAGTAGATCAGAATATTCACAATCACAAGTTAATTCTGTTGCTGTAAGGAAGTAAAATTATAATCAGATTTCTTGGTGAGCATGTATGTAGAGAAAAATCAAACACCAACCAGTTGCTATCAAGTCAGTTCTGACTCATGGTAAACTCACGTTATTGGAAAGTAGAACTGTGCTTCTTAGAGTTTTTAAGGAATACAGAACTCCAGGCCTTTCTTGTAAGGCTCCTCTGGATAAGTTCAACCTGCGACCTTTCAGTTATTAATTGAGCACTTAACATTTTGCACTGCTAAGGGACTCCAGTAGAGAAAAAGTGTTAGTTATTCCTAAAATATTTCATTGAGTTCAGTATACTAATTCCCAACCTCACTATCACCCTTTACTCCTGAAGTAACCTTTGTTTTGCAACTGTTGGGGAGAACTCTCTTTCTTTTAACAATACAGAACTCATTTTGGCTACATTTTACTTTCTGAACCAAGTAAACAATGTGATAATTATAACTTAATCCCTTTTGTGAATATGAGAATGATTTTAGATAAGTGACCATTTTCCCTCTGATTTTCTAAACAATTACAAAGTCAGTGTGATTTGTGATTCTCTGTTTAGAGAATAATGTAGTCTGTTTCTAATCTATGTGGGGCTAACTGGAGTTTGACTCAAAGAGGACACTAGTGAACTCCAGATAAATAGAAATACCTCACCCTAAAGACTATTATAGTTTCTTGCCATTAAATGGAGAGCTCTGTAAATCACTATTATTAGAAGCATGGATCCAATCATACTTTCTTTCTGCTTTACCCTCTATATACCTATATTTTAAATAGTCTTTGTAATTAAAACAATCTTTAAGTTGTTTTAAACTTCATATTCACACTTTCAGCTTAATCTAATTATTTTTAATGTTCGTTTTTAGTAAAGTTTTAAATTTTACTGTGTAATATGGAATGCATTTTAAGTTTTCATTTTATCTGTGTGAAAAGGTTTGCCAAAATGTTGATTACAAAGTTTGTACCAAGCTCTGAAGTATATTTTACTATAATGTTTTATTCAGCCATGCATGTTTTTTATCTGTGGAATAAAAACTGTCCTTAACACGGTTACTGCATGTACTTTTCAATGCTTGTAGTGGCTTGATAGTGCAGAAAGCTAAGATTAACTAATGACATAAGGAATGCGATGGTGTCTGCCTTTCCAAAGGGGAGAGATTTGCACAGCATGTGATTCTAATGAGCTGTGTGTGGTAAATGAAAAGAACTACAATTAGTGCCAAATACAATATGTTTCTACTCGTAACCAGTTTTTTAATATATTCATTTAAAATGACTATTTAGAATTATTGGTAATCTCCAGTACATATGATTCATCACTTATGAAACCTATGTTTTGCAAAATTGCGTATTACAACATAGTTCCAGTTTCTGAAAAACATTGATGTTTAGCAATTCCTTAGTTTTGGAGTTGTTGCCTCTGTCACCAGATATAACAGGAAATAGCAAGTTTCTTGGTAGTGGATTGTGTTAGTAAAAATCAGATTTACATTTTAACTAAATATAAATAGATTGAATAAGAGAGCATTCTTAATTTGACAGTGGTTGCAGCATGGTGTAATAATTGAAAGAACAATGAGATAGAAACAAAGTTTGCTGACTCCTAATTCAGTTACATTTTTCTTCACTGATACACACTTCAGTTGGTCAAGCCAATTAAAATGAGCTATTTCATGATATTTTTAATAAATAGCATATGTTTTTTACAAAGCTATTATTGCTTTTATATAGTTTACTGTTCTAGAAATTCTTAATTATCTCAGCATATTTCCATTAAATGGCACATCCTTTAGGTGACATAGGTTCTTTCCATTATGAAATAAAATAAGAAGTTAGAAATGTTTTTTATTCATCTTGACTAAATTTATAAAAGATAAAAGCTCTCAATATTAAGATTTTAAAACTGATTTCCTTCCTTTTTAATGTTTTCTATGTACTTTCTTTTTTTTCTCTAATAATACACATGTTATGAAATAAAAGTGCTCTGCTGGGACCTGATAATATTTTCTGTTGACCATCCATTTTAAACTGTGGAACTAGTTATGAATAGAGTAGTCATAAAGTGAAGGAATGAAAGTTGGAGAACAGAATAAATTCTATTAAACTGATAGGACTCAAAAGTGTAAATAAACATTTTTTGTTTTTCTGTTTTTTCCTACTAATTTGTAAATTGCTACTTTTTGTTTATCATTGTAGTCAGGGCTGTTATGTCTTTGTACTTGTTCCCTGCAGAAGGGCATCTGCCCACATGAACAATTGAATGCTGACTTTCGGTTCTCTAAGCCAAGTTTGTAGGGTACACCTTGAGGGATGAGCCCCGTTTCTAATTTATAAAATATTAGTGCGAACTAGCAAAATCTTGAGCCTTTCCAAAAGATTCTTTGTACCATTTCAACATCTCAGTTTGTCACAATTTTAGATTCATTCATTTATACAGTATTTTTACACAAACAAGGCCTGTTGTATTTATTTATTTATTTTTTTGCCAACACACCCTTCCCTGGAGGTGTTTATCATAAGCACACCATGCTAATTTTTATAGCAATAACACACTTACAAAAAATATGTTTGGGGGAGGGCTCTGTTGGAAAAAAATGTAATGTGTGGTATTATTTGTGTAAAAATAATACACTCTCAAAGTTCCTTTACACCAAGTCTTCTCAAAATGAGGTCCAGCAATCATTTCAGTTGGTCTGCAAGGTCAACACCATACATAGGTAAAAGATCTATTCAAATTTCAAGATAGAATAATGGTAAGAAAATCCATAGCTCATTGGTCTATCTTAAACTTTGAATGGATTTTTTACCTATGTATGATTTTTATTACAAAGAGTTCTTTGATACAATTTCAGATTCCACATTTCAATAACCTTTAGGAAACCAGCAGTTGTCAAGTGTTGGTGTAGTGTGAAAGAATATTCACAATTATCTGACAAGGCTATTTATTTGTTTATTTTTGAAGGGTGATAAAAATGGTCTTCCTTTTCCTAACTAGATTGAGACTCAATTTTCTTCATATATTTCAACTAGCACAATACATCACAACAGATTGTAGAAATAGATATGAGAATCTATGTGTGTACTTATTAAACAATGTGAAACAATGCCACTCTTTTTACTAAATTTATCTTGAAAAATATAATTATTTTTCATAAAAAATGTTATTCATGTCAACATGTCATGGTATTACTTTAAAAGTAAAATTTAAATAAATATTTTAAAATTTCTCCATTTTTATTTTCTAACATGAGAATATTAATAGCTGCAACTCACATAAAAAAAAAACTCTTTGAGATCCTCAGTGATTTTTAAGAATATGAAGAGGTTTTGACACTAAAACATGTGAGTATCGTTATTTAAAATGATCAGAATTTCTTAACTTTCCTTTTTTAGAGACAATAGTGAAGTTCTAAGTATCACACTGGATTCACACATACACATTTTGTCTAGGAGGCTGCTTATCTTAGCAAAAATGATTCCAATCTTCTTTTTCAAGGAGCACTTTAGTTTTCATATTTGATTCATCATGTGCCTACAGGTGCAGATGTGTTGACTCAACTCGGCAAACATGGAGAGAAGCTGCATTACAAAGGCCAAGCTAGTGGCTGTCAGAATGGTTTTAATTAACAGTAAGGCACTATGGGTCCCATTTTGTGTGCACTTCAAAATGTTAGTTGTCCACTGAGATGGCTCACAGATGAGGCATGCCATGAGCCTAGTTGAAAAGCAGCTGTGACATAATTCTTTTTAAAGGAGATGAGAGGAGTTTGGGGCAAACGATTCCATGTGAATTAGAAATTATTTTTTGAGAGATATTAAACAGCTGGTCTGTTCTTAATGAGTGTCCAAAAAGAAAAAAACCTAATATGTCAGAGACCAATAAGATTCTAGAATAAGAATATTCTTGTTAATTATACACAAATAAATATATATAAAATAAAACAGATACAGAAACAATAAAGGGGGAGGGACAACTCTTACACATTTATAAATTTAGACTTAGAATTGCCTTGACCAATATAATAGAGTAATTCTGCCATTATACCTTGTCTTGACAGTCATACCATTAGCAATTAAGGCAGTCTGTCATAGCAGGTAAAAGTGCTGGCTTGGAAGTCAGTCAGACTTACTAAGATCCAAATTCTCCCTACATCACTAATGATAATGTGAGTATTGGCATTTACTTTACCTCTCTGAGTTTCGATTTCTTCCTTTAAAAATGAGTAACACTACTTTTTTCTTTTTAAAGAAACATTGTAAATATTAAAACATCTTTACCTATGATTTGTAATGACTTGTTTATAGTAAGTGCTCATTGATAGGTGTTTACATACATATATATTTTATAGATCATCTAATTATACCATCTATGAATTTGTTTAGTGTTTGATATTAATGGCAGCATTTCAGTGTTTGTAATATCTCTCTCTCCCTCTCATTCATCCCCTTCCCTCTCTTTTTGTTAATTATACCTAAATAAACACACACAAAAGACACTTCCATACACAATTATTAACTTCTTAGTCTTTAGAATTTTCCCCTCCACACACCTTTGTCTCTCTCTGTTCTTTCTCTTAAACCTATTGCCAGGAAATCTACCTCATAGGGGTCCCGTGTGTGTCAAGGTAGAACTGTGCTCCATAGGGTTTTCAAGGACTGATGTTTTTGGAAGTCCAGAAGTCCACTTGTGGGTCTGCTTGAACCTTCAGCCTTTCAGTTGGTAAGCAGTCATGTTAACTATTTGCACCACCTACACACAAGCTCTTTCTCTTAATGGAATTTAAATATCCCAGTTTTGCTATGTATAACAGGAGCATGATATGAAGGCAGAAACAAAATCATTCATATATTGGCTATCAAGTAATATTCAGATGAAATAATAATTGCCTCTTAGGGCTTCTTAAGAATAACTACTGGAGGCAGGTCAATTCTATTAATGACAAAAGTATAATCTCTTACAATTTAATATTTTTAATTTAAAAAGAAGTTATTGTTCTCCCTGCAGTATCTTTATGCTTTAATTACTATTTGTTGTTGTTGTTGTTATGTGCCGTCGAGTCGGCCCCGACTCATAGCGACCCCTCCTTGGGTTTCCAAGGCAATATCACTACGGAAGTAGGATTGCCCAACCTTCCTTCCGAGGAGTGGCTGGTGGGTTTGAACCGCCAGCCTTCTGGTTAATTACTATTACACAGTTTAAATCTGACAGAAGCAACTTAGGGAATTATATAAACCAAAACTGAACCCACTCCCATAAAGTCAACCTGACTCATAGTAGCCTCTATTGGGTTTCCAAGACTATAAATCTTTATGGAAGTAAATTGCCTCATCTTCCTTTCATACAGGGCAGCTGGTGGGTTTGAACCACTGGTCTTCTGGTTACCAGCTGAATATCTCACCCACTTACTCACCAGAGCTCCTCAAGGGAATTAGATAGACCTCAAGTGAATAAGATTTTATTTTTATACCATAGTAAGTGATTCACTTACTACAGGTGTAGAGTTAAGATCCAGATCTTGCCATAATAGGGAGTAATTTTTATTAATGTAATGATTGAGAGAGAAAATTTTGAATAAATAAAAACCTCATTTATGCACAAGGAGCTCTGGTAGTGTAGTGCCTAAGGCATTTAACTGCTAAACAGAGTCAAAGTCAAGGTGGGTTTGAACTGCCAGCCACTCCTTGGAAGAAAGGTTGGGCAATCTACTTCTGCAGTGATACTGCCTCAGAAATCCGAGGAGGGGTCATTATGAATCTAATTCAATGCGATGGCAGTGTGTTTGGCTTGGTTTTTTCATTTACATACAATAGAAATTTTTCTATTAATTACTGTGATCTTAGAGATTATTGTATTGAATTCTAACATGAGATGCAGCACTGGTGGTGCAACTGTTAATCACTTAACTGCTAACTGAAAAGCTGATGGTTTAAACCCACCCAGTGGCTTGATGGGAGAAAGACCTATTCCTATAAAGATTATTTATATAAAGATTCCTGCCTAGAACTAGCATCTTAAAAGCTAGCATCTAAGGTGCAACTATTGGTTTCTCCCTCTCCAGAGCAAAGAAGAGTAAAGAAAATAAAAGACACATGGAAAGAATTAGTCCAGAGGACTAATGGAATATGCAGTATCCATGACCCTGAGACCAGAAGAACGGTGCCCACCTACCTCTGCCATCTGCTCTGAAAGGGATCACATTAGAAGGTCCTGGATAGAGTGGTAGAGAAATGTGAAACAAAGCTCGATATAATAAAAGGGACCAGAATTACTTGTCAGATAGAAACTAGTGGAACCCCCAAAATTATGGCCTTTGGTCCTGCTTCATACTTGGAACTAAACTCACTCCTGTAGCTGAATTTTCGGACAAACAATAGACAGGTGAACAATAACTCTAGGAAGGTAGACATACTTTAGAACAATAGACCACTTGAGATCAAAGGGCAGCATCTGCCCGAGGACAAAGTTCAGAAATCAGGAAGAGTTAGAGAGAAGGAGGAATGGAAAGGAGAAACACTGGGAGGATATGGGAGGAGTAATGATACAGTAAGGGGATTTCAGTTAATGACAGGAAACAAAAGGTGTGTGGATTGTTGAGTGTAAAGCTCGTTTACTTAGTAAACTTTTCACTCAAATCATACATTTTAGGGGGAAAAAAAATACTGCCTAGAAACACTATGGAGCAGTTCTACTCTCACATGGGGTCCTATGAGTTGGAAGTTGACTTCATGGAACCAATTACAACAGTAACATGAGGTGACCACCAAGGTATGTGGGTGTATCTGGGTCTGTGTGTTTGTGATAACACACACAGTCTCATGGGGCTTGAGTTTTTTTGTTGCTGTTAGGTGCTGGCCAGTTGGCTCTGACTCATAGTGATCTTATGTACAATATAGAAGGAAACACTGCCCAGTCCTGTACCATCCTTACGGTCCTTGCAATGCTTTA
The DNA here is from genome assembly GCF_000298275.1 of Orycteropus afer afer. Classification (NCBI taxonomy): domain Eukaryota; kingdom Metazoa; phylum Chordata; class Mammalia; order Tubulidentata; family Orycteropodidae; genus Orycteropus; species Orycteropus afer. Next base: position 14,825,947 of record NW_006921609.1, on the reverse strand, counting down.
GGTCACAATTGCAGGCACTATGCCAGTCCATCTTGTTGAGAGCCTTCCACTTTTTTTTCTGACCCTCTACTTTACCAAGCATGAAGTCCTCATGGGACTGGTCCCTTCTGACAGTATGACCAAAGTAGGTGAGACAAAGTCTGGTCATTCTCGCTTTTAAGGAGCATGCTAGCTCCACTTCTTCTGGGACAGATTTGTTGGCTTCTGGCACTCCATGATATTTTCAGTATTCTTTGCCAACATCACAATGCAAAAGCATCAACACTTCTTTGGTCTTCCTTATTCATTGTCCAGCTTTCACAAGCATATGAGGTGATAGATATCCTGCTTCGGATCAAGTGCACTTTAACTTCAAAGTGACATCTTTGTTCCTTACCACTTTAAAAAGGTCTTTTGCAGCATATTTGCCCAAAGTAATATGACGTTTGATTTCTTGACTGCTGCTTCCATGGATGGTGATTGTGGATCCAGGTAAAATGACATCCTGACAACCTTAATCTCTTTTCAGTCTTTCATAGTGACATTGCTTATTGGTCCAATTGTGAGGATTTTTGTTTTCTTTATGTTGAGGTGTAATCCATACTGAAGACTGTAGTCTGTGATCTTCATCAGTAAGTACTTCAAATCATCTTCACTTTCAGCAAGTAAGGTTGTGTCATCTGCATATTGCAGGTTGTTAATGAGTCTTCCTCCAATCCCGATGCTATTTTCTTCTTCGTATAGTCTAGCGTCTTGGGTTATTTCCCCAGCACACAGATTGAATAAATATGGTGAAAGGATACATTCCTGATACATACCCTTCCTGATTTTAAACCATTCAGTATCCTCTTGTTCTGTTAGAAATGACTGCTTCTTGGCCTATATACACATTCCTTATGAGCACAATTAAGTGCGCTGAAATTCCCATTCCTCGCAAAGGGAGTTCTCTTGGATGATTGTTAATATTTTTCACTTTGTTTGAGCACTTACTAAGAGCATGACATTCTAAGATACTTGGGGAGCTTATGTGTATATCTAGCCCCTATTACTAATGGATATAAATTTAGCTTTGGTAAAGAATGAGATGTAGATATTTATGGACTTCATTTTTTCCCCCAGCTTACAACTCTGCCAAGAACAGAGAAAAATTTAAATTTGTTGTCGTTGTTGTTATGTGCTGTCGAGTTGACCTCGACTCATAGCGAGCCCTCCTTGGGTTTCTGAAGCGGTATCACTATGGAAGTAAACTGCCCAACCTTCCTAAAGAGGAGTGGCTGGTGAATATCCATTGTAAATATTCACAACTGGCATAGTGCCTAAGGCATTTGACTGCTAGCAAGAAGGCTGGTAGTTCAAACTCAACCAGCCACTCCTCGGAAGGAAGGTTGGGCAATCTACTTCCATAGTGATACTGCCTTAGAAACCCAAGGAGGGGTCGCTATGAGTCGGTTCTGACTCAACGGCACATAACAACAACAACAACAACAATCTTCATAGTATAAAAAAGTTGTCAAATGGATTTTACTTTTCTGTTCAGATTGTTTAATTTACATTAACCCTTTTGAATTTCTAGAAAGTGAACTTAAAACTACTGAGACAATTTATGCACTTCAGTTATTTTATATATATATATATATACATGTGTGTGTATGTGTATGTATGTGTAATAGTCTTAGTTGTCAACAGTATAATTATAGTCATAACATCTAATATAATATTGATAACAATCTAACAAATATAGTCATATCATCTAAATTTATTAAGCACTCTGTATCTGGCCCTGTATGGAACTCTGGTGGCTTAGTGCGTAATGCAGTTGACTGCTAACCAGAAAGTTGGTGGTTCAAACCCACCAGCCACTCTGTGGAAGGAAGAATGGGAAATCTACTTCCATAAAGATTTACCACCTCAGAAAGCCAAAGTGGGTCACTATGTTATAAATGCTTCACTCTGTTATTTCATACAGCACTCTGAGGTAAGTAAAATGATTGCTTCCACTTTATAGATGATCGTTGCTTCCATTTTATGGATGAAGAAGGTAAGCTCAGGAAGATTAGTTAATTTACCTAAAATCACTTAATCAGTAAATGGCAGAACAGTAATATGAATCAGAGCAGTATGGCCCCTTCTATTCTATTCTATTCTTTTGTTACATAGTCTCTCAAAGGTAATCAGAGTTTTAAAATTTTATTGCAAGACACAGTTCTAAACATTTTTTGTCTTTTTAAGAAGTTGATCTAATTTTTAAAATTTTATACCTTTTAAAAATCTATAGAGGCCAAAAGTAAGTATACTGTTAGATTATTCTCCTCACATGCTTTTACGTGATATGTCCCTTTGAAGTTAAGCTGGAAGGCAGGTGATGGTTATAGATAATGGAAGTTCCAAAAGTAAAATAGACTAACTATGGAGAGAGCACTTACTTGTTTAGGAGCTAGCACTTTCTATTGGCCAAATTGAAAGACCATAATATTTATGTTATATAATGTGTGTGGCATTTGAAGTTATAAAAGAGGATCCATGAGAAAATGCTTCATTGAGGATTATACAATTAAAAAGTGGTCAACCTTAATCGTATCACATTTATCATTTTTATTTATGTATATTTGGAGCAAGGTATGTTTCAGTTTGCTCCATTAAATTATAGCTGCCTCTTCCTTTGAGAGTAGTTCTCGAAACCCTGTATTTATAAACAAGCTATTTTTTTTTACCACATATTAAAAATGTCCATTTTTACACTTCACTTACTAATATTTAGAACTTTTAAAAAATTTTAAATATTTATTTCTTAAAGCCTAGAAAATATTTTCCCTTGCAATAGCTTTGAAAATCATCAGCGATGCTGAAATATCAAGTGTTCATAGTTAGTGGCACTATATGGTTGCATGAGTACCTTTGCTTTCTAGATGGTATTTATCAAGGATTCTAGAATTTGAGATGGACCTGGAGCCCAATGTAAAACAATAGCGTAAAATTTTCTGGAAAGAACTGTTAAGAATACTGAATCTTTATCAAATGTATCTTGTCTCCTCCTACCCCTCTCCAGCACTAAATGAGAGAAAGACAACAATGGAAGAAGTGGCCAATTTAATGGAAAGATGGGCAATCACAAAAGTTATTAGTGTAGACATTTGATGGGGTCTAATCTACCTATGGAATACTGTATTCTGTCAAGAAAAGAGGGCTAATGCATCTTCTAAATATCAAAAGACAGGAGCCAATTTATGCCTGTCAGATCTCACTTTTCACAGATTTAAATCACTGTTAGAAAAGATACATTACTCCCATTGTAGTCAAATTTCCCTCTAGGTTTTAGTAAAAAATAATTTTAAAAGCTTTCTGACAATTTGAAAGAACATTGTAAAATAAGTGGCATTACTTCAAAAATCCCTACTGGTTATCACAAATTATCTATAATTAGTAATAAGTTTTAATATTTTATATACCTTCCTTTTATATTTACAAATTTTAAAGTAAAATTCCTTCAAGGTATACTCCTATCCCTTAATGAATATTTTTTTGTTTGTGAATGTTGAAGAGTTGTATGAGACTTGTGGTGTCTGAAATCGGAGTGAACTTTACATTATTATTTTTGTTGGCTGAATGAAAATCCCTGATGATATTTCATTGATTAATTAACTTCTTAATATTTGCAGGTGTGGCATCTGCTGTGTTCTTGATTGTCATGGCATAATGAAATTGTGGGCTAGAAGACATGAATGTGGATATTTCCCTTGCCCATTATATTTCTTATGCAAGCAATACATCCTAGTTACTTCAGGTCAGCATGACATTGTGTGCAAAATTGCATACCACATTGAGCCAGATGAGACATTGCCATACATTGCTCATGATGCAAATTGCCACTTCTGTGAAAAAGATTCTCACAATAAATGAACAAGCAATTTCTCTCTCTGTAGTGAGGCTATTAATGTCTCCATGTATGGATAATGAGAAAGAGACAGATGAGATGACTAAGGGTGTTCCATTTCATTTTTTATTTTATCTTTTTATTTTTGTGAAACTATTGTCAAATTAATAGTATAAAATTATTTCTAATGTCTGTTCTTCCCACTATACAGAATGACGTTTATTTTGGATTTAAAAAAATTCTTATTTTATATTGAAAATTGTGTAAATATTTTGTAATTCAATATATTTTCAAAGATAATACACAAATTTTGGAACATTTCATTTTCAAGACTCCAAAATCGTACCTGAACTGCTGCACACTTAAACATGTATTTATGTGCTCTCATTTTTAAATCAAATATGGGGGCAAAGAAAAAATGGATAGAATGTTTGTCATCTTTGAGACTGCTGTTTTTGTGATGCTAACACCAGAACCAATTTAAAAATGTTGAACAAGATTTAATTTTAAAACATCTGTGTATTTATTAATATAAGTACTTTAAGTCAATTTGGGAACCACATTTTCTCTAAAAGCATAATGCAACTTCTTAATAATTTTAAAAGTTTATATTTTTGCAACTACCAAAGTATCATGTAATGATCAGTGTAAGATTTTTAGGACCCATGAATCTACACATGCATTTATTTTATTTATTTTTATTGTGATTTGGGTGAAAATTCACGTGCATTTTTTTTAGAATTAAATATTTAGCAATATTTTTCTATTTTACACTCTTTGCATATATACATTAAGGAATAAAGAAATGACATACTTTTAATTCTATTAAGAATTTCATTGGTAAACCAAATTAAATATTAATTTAACAGCTACTTTTTATTTGTTGATATCGATCGATTGTGTATCAGAGAAGTGCAATTCTGTTTTCTTGTGGTTAAACCTTAAATTACCATGTCTTCTAATTCCGTTTTTTTCCTGGAGCACAGATCATATTTCTTATGCCACAGCTCAGAAATAATAGCCTCACACATCCAGAGTCCCAAAGGCTTTCCTGCCTACTATCCAGAGAACAACTGCCATGTTCCAAACTGTTAGACAGGAAAATCCTAAAACATCAGTGATTCTGTTGAAAGACATTCCATTTCATAATACAATTCATAATTAAGTACATTATTTTCATTGTCTGCATTCCAACTACTTACCCATCATATTGTCAGAGCTTGCCTTTGTACCAAAAGGTAGGTGCTTTTTTAGGTAATGTTTCATTTAAGGGCGTGATATTTAGGTGGAAAAAAGAAATTGTGATTAAAAACCTGTAAATATATGCAATCATTTACATTATTTTACCATCGAAATGAAGGTAGAATGTTTACTATTAATTAGCTTTGGGCTCGAGCCTGGTAATAATTGTAGCAATCATGCTGAACCAGGCAGTGTTTCCTTCTGCTGTGTGTGCATAGGGTTGCTATGAGTCAGAACCTACTTGATGGCACTGGCACCTAACAACAACATTAGCTTTTGAATATAAGCTTTTCATTTATTTTTAATGTGTGTCTCTTTTGTTATTGCTTTATAACAATGCCATGTTGTAGTTCAAAAATACATATAGTAAACATCCCCAGTTTTCCCAGTTCCTAGACATCATATGGGAGCTCTGGTAGCGTAGTGCCTAAGGCACCTGATTTCTAACTAGAAGGCTGGTGGTTCAAACCCACCAGCCACTCCTCGGAAGGAAGGTTGGGCAATCTACTTCCGTAGTGATACTGCCCCGGGAACCCAAGGAGGGGTCGCTATGAGTCGGGCATGACTCGACGGCACATAACAACAACAACAACGACATCATGTGGCACAGAAAACAGGAATATGTAAACTACCTGTAGTTTAGCACAATTGTGCATCCTTCTGCTGAGTACTGAATACTGAATTACACAGACATAATTATTTACTATGATTTTAATTCATGTTACCTTTTAATAACAATCCTTTCTACAAGTGCTTTTTAGTAGGATTAATATAGTTTATTTTCTTTTCAATAAAAAGTACCCACAGTCTGTGTAATTCAGTATTCAGTAGATAGCATGCTATTTTTACAAGCACTGGGGTTTCCACCTTAGAATAATTTAATTCCCTATTGTCCCTCAGTTTTTAATTCCTTGATCTTTTTAAAAAAGGAAAAAAAGAGTGCTATGTTTATTCTGTTATTAGTAGAGATCAAAAATATTTTTAGTGTTCAAACTGAGCCAATTAATGACTCAAGAATTTGTTGAATACTGGAATACTTACTAATCATGGCATACAACATTGGGAATAAATCAAATTATAAGAAAGAAATGAACAAATAACACTGAATGATTCCTGGATATTCTGGCTACACTGTTGCCTCTGGGCTTACTATTCTCTCTCTCTGCCGGTACCCAGACCATACTTACCTCTGCCTTTTATTGCTTTCTTTTGTTTAAAAATTAATTTAAAAACTTGTTGTTGTAATGTGCCGTTGAGTCAGACCCGACTCATAGTGACCCCTCCTTGGTTTTCTGAGGCAGTATCACTACGGAAGTAGATTGCCCCATCTTTCTTCCAAGGAGTGGCTGGTGGGTTTGAACCGCCAGCCTTCTGGTTAACAGCCAAGTGCCTTAGGCACTATGCTACCAGAGCTCCTAATTTAAAAACATATGACACTTAAAAGGGAAAAATCACTTTATGAATATCTATATTGACATTTGAAAATGAAGTATAAAATA
>NW_006921609.1:14814917-14819256 GCF_000298275.1 Orycteropus afer afer | reverse complement strand
TGTCTGCTAACTGTTGTTAGTTACTGTCGAATTGTTGTCTCATAGTGACCTCATATGTACAGAGTAGAACTGCTATGTAGGGTTTTCAAAGTTGTGACCTTTTGGAAGCAGACTGCCAGGACTGTTGCAATGCATCTCTGTGTGGTTTGGAACTACCAACTTTTCATTGAGTACTTCAGCACTTAACCATCAGTGCCACCCAGGACTCCTTGCTACTATCATGTCTCACATAGGAGTTGTATTATTAATTGTGTAAAGTTGTACTTTAATAAGTATTTGGTAACTCCAAGTGAAAAAAAATGTGAACAACAACTTCTTATTATTTATTATCTTTTCAGTCCCATTGGAGAATGAGGATTTATCAAAGACATGCTACTTCTGAGGTTTTAACCTTGACCCTAAGGTATCTTCTTGTTTGGTATGTGGAATTTTGAGTCAGTCCTTTTATATTGAAAGGGAGTAATAGAAACGTTGACTCATTTTCCCAATTTACTTAAGAAATAGAATATCTATCAATTAATATAGTTATTCTGATAATTATAAAAAGAATAAAATAATAAATATTTGAATATGTTCTTGGCAAACCAGGCTGTTTTCAAAATAACACAGTACAAATCACTCTCTGTGTTATCTCATTCATTTTAAGATTTTAATTGAGTACTTTTCTAAGTCTTATGAAATCAGCTGATGAACAAATCAGCCAAATGACAAATTTGCTAACTACTTGGATTTATAGAGATATATAAGGTCTGTTCCCAGCCCTGACTTACAAAATGTGCTACCTACTTAGAAATTGCTTTGTGATGTATTTATGGTTCCCAGAATTGTCTGCACACTGGAATCACCTGGGGGAACTTCTAAAAATACCAATGCCTATGTCCAGAGATTTAATTGAGTCAGGGAGTGTCCAGGGCTTTGAAATTTTTGAAAGATCCCCAAGTGACTCATGTGCAGCCAAGTTTTAAAGTCACTAGTCTAGACTGTCAAGACAAAGAATAATAAGGATGCAGTGATACTGTTCACTATCACAACTATGCCAAATTATTTCCTTACAGATGTGGAGGTATGCACATCTGGGCACACACCTGGTAAGACCAAATCATACACATTGCTGCTTTTCTTCAACTTTGGTGTTCTGGCTCCAGTTAGTTGTGAAATAAGTATTATTTTTGTGTAGGCAAATGCGTTCATTATTGGGTGCAAAATGTACTTGTTAGGTATTTCAAAGGCCAAAGATTTCTTTTTTCTTATATCCAATCTCCAAATTTTTTTTCCCCTTTTTCAAATGCAAGATGGATAAATACAAGACATTGACTACATTTTTTTTTTCTCTATAACCTTGGTATTATATCAAAATATTTTTGAGAGTCAAACTAAGGTTAAATATGTTGGGCACTTACCAAAAAACCCTATATTTGGTTGTTATCCCCATTTTACAGTTGAGAAAATTGAGGTAAGGTGAGGATAATATAATCCTCTTTGGGCTTAACCAGTTATTTTAAATTAAGATAAAATTTCTGGTACAATCATCATACCTATTTGAATAATTTTCCCTGTTTTAATAAGGAGAAGAAATTGCTTGAGTATTATGAATCCTGACAGCCCAGAACATAATTGGCCAAAAGCAGCTGTTTCTTATAGTCTTAAGTCTCTGAAGGTTTTGATGTCTTGAAAGGTTGAAGATAGGTGAATGATGATGAATAATTACTTTTATCTAACAGAATTAATTAAACATCCATTCTTCCAAGCTTTGAAATTTTAAGAATTGCTCCTTAGTGTATGACAAAAATATGACTCTTATTTTTTAGAAGAAACCTAATTTAGAAAAATTCACCTTGTTGCTAAATAGATCTGAAACACATCAAATGTTGTATCCAGATTTTTGCTTTAAAATATATGGTCATTATTCCTAAAACCAACTTTTTGCTTAAAATAAATTATGTAAAGAATTACAACAACCACAACACAACCACTGTTTCTGGCACAAATGACATTTACTTGATCAGCTTTTGTGATGATAATGCCACACTCTGCCAAAAGCACAGAAATGAGTTTTTTCTTAAAAAAAAAAAAAATAATAATAATGCTTTTTTAAACTGATATACTTACATTTGTCATCATCCACTTAAACAAGAGACCATTCAATTTGGGCACTATGAATAATTTTTAAATTTATGGTGCATTTTGTATTTGAATTTCTAATCTATGATACGTAACAAGACACTATAAACATGATTTTCTTTTTAATGAAAACATATTAAATTATATTTCATTATCAGCAATGCTATTTAAAAGCTTAAAACAGTTCTGATAATCTGAGAAGCCTTTTTAACCTTCCCTTTCCTTTTCTTTCCAAGTTTACAATCTCAGCATTTCCCTAGTTCTGCTGATCAAAATAATGCTTTTAGCCTTTGGGGAAAGCATGGATGTTTGTAGCCGTAATTGTCAGCAGTAGTATTTCTCTGCTTTTTGACTGTTGAAGGGAGCTGATTTGTGTCTGCATTAGCGCCCTTCACACACCAAACCATTCTCCCTGTCCCCCTCCACTGGTAGCTTCCCAGTTGTTTGGAAGCTACTAACTTGTTTCATGTCAAATTCATGTTGGGCTCTGTAATAAATCACTGATGAACAGCCAACTCTCCATTTCAGAGGTGCAGCCTCTTAACATTGATTAATGTGATTCTTCAAGAATGGAACAATGGCCAGTGTGCATATGCACAAGAAACACTCATCCATTGCAATAGATAGCTTTGTTTCCTGTGCTCCAGCCTTTCTCTTTCCTTGTAGTGTTCTCTTTCTGGGCTTACTTAGCATGGACCTCAGCTAATTGATTAACAAAATCTTCAGGCTGCCTGAGGTGGGCCTAAAACAGGGATGTAATCAGAGATTTTGAAAGACTCAATTCTGGTCTGTGGGGATTCCAGTAGGCACATATGTCAGCGACAATGGACAGAAGAGGAAGGATTCTTATTTTTGGAAGTTTTGATAGATTTCAGTAATTTGCTTCTACTCTATTTTTTTTCCCCCTTCTCTCTCTCTCTCTCTTTTAACCCACTTGGTGGTTTTTCTGTAGTTGACAAGTATTTTTAAGACAAAAAATTCATACCAGGTTTTTTACTTTTCTCTGTTATCTTTCTTCTTTTGATTCAGTGTGCTAGGAAACTCATTTTGTATTTTACGGTTGGTTATAAGTCCTGAATATCCACAGACAGTTAAAATAGAATAATTATTTCAAAATTCAGTTCAGATCCATTATCTAATGGCCTGAATAAAGTTTTGTAGTTTACCAGATGAATTAGCAAATATCAAACCATATTTAGTATTATTTTAAAAATGTTAAATCATTTAGAGCTTTTTCATTTATTAAAAAAACTAAAAAGTAGGTCAAAGTATATTATAAAAATTAGGTAAAACATATTAATTGCCATATTTATTTTTTATGACATTGATTTTTTTTGTGTGCTTGTCAGATTATCTTTGAAAGTGAATGCTGTGTTAGCTGAGGCAAATATTTGTGTAGGTTCCTTTTAATTTTTTTCCCCCACAATTAGAATCTTACATTCTTTTAATTTTACATTCTTCTTTAATTTTACATTCTTTTTTAATTTTAGAGGTAAATCCATCCTCTCATTTATAGGCAAAGAAACTGAGATTCAGCTAAGTGTTGCAAAGATGAACTATTTCTGGCAAAGTTTGACTGTTCTAGAAATCTTGCAAGAAGTTGTTGAGAGATTTGTTCTCCCATTTTATGAATAGGAAAGCAAGTATGCCAAAGTTCAGAATTGGTGAATACTGAAGAAAGGAACAGCGGCCCCTCTGTGGTTTTTTTCCTATATTCATTGAAGATCAGTAGGCTTCTTTCTTTTGAAAAGAGAGAAATTTCTAATACTGGATCAAGAGAAAAATCTCACATAAAATGTTTTTAAGGAAGTCAGTTTTTAAACAGTAGAAGAATCTGTTTATATTAAATGGTAAGAATGGTTCGTTCTTCATGTATAAAGGAGGTATTTATCCCCAAAGTGTAATAAGAGTGCATTGTTTTAAACCTCAAATAATTTTCTCATTAAGATGATCAATTCTTAAGTCATTGTAATAAAATCATTTAGCTAATATTTCTATATGACCTATGGGCTTAATGTTAATAAAGAGCCAATCCATGAGACCTAGTAGTGATTCTATGACAAATGCTCTCAGAATTTCAACTTCAGATGTCAAGAGACATCTCCCAATGATGTGTGCTTATTACAGTTGAGTGACAAAGGCCAAGAGTGGAATGGGGGAAGGGAAAGAAGTTACAGACATCCTTTCCCTGTGCTAGAATAATGTTTTTTTTTTTTTT
>NW_006921609.1:14755441-14814797 GCF_000298275.1 Orycteropus afer afer | reverse complement strand
ATCCTACTTCCGTAGTGATACTGCCTCGGAAACCCAAGGAGGGGTCGCTATGAGTCGGGGCCGACTCGACGGCACATAACAACAACAACAACAACAAGGTGAGGGAAAGAACAGGAAGTAATAGTGGTTGACATGATAGAATAACATACTGGGAGAACTTGAATCTAAGGGATAAAAAGAGAGAGGGAATACCAATGAATGAATATAAATGAAGGAATAAGAGGTACAAGGAAAATCAGAGGTATATAAACTAGGAGTGACCTAAGGAATCTTGAGTGACTCATTTAGGGATAAAAATTAAGAGAATTATACTGTTAAAAAATATGAACTAATATCTACCCATCAAAATATAACCTTTCAATTCAATTGACTTAAAATCAGACCTTTTAGCCTTTCATTTTGGCACCCTAGATGATAATAATAATAATAATAACCCAATAACATAATAATAATGAACATTTCTTGAGTAATACTATTACCTCTCATTGGGCTAAACATTTTATGAGTATTTCTGTAGTTACTCCTTGGAGCACAATGCAACAGATATTATCATTCTCATTTTGGATGGTGCCTTGAGAGATTGCACAGCTTGTCCAAATTGCATATCTGGCCAATGTCAGGGCCGGTCTTTTGACATGAGATCTATCTTTTCCCCAAAGTTCAGGCTCTTAACCATTACTCTATCTCAGTCTGTTCTAAGTGGCCAAATTTAACATTTATTGTTTAAATCTAAGCAGGACTTATATCACATCTAATTATAGATGTTGACCTTTATAAAAACCAATAATGAACTGATTTTATACCTTTTTTCAAATTTTGTTTGAGAATCAACAAAATTTTGAAATTTGTCTTAATTTAACTTGTTCTTCTTATTTATTCAGTAATGTTTATTAAATGTGTCTAATTACCAGGCATTCTGCTTGTCTGGTGGACAGTATGATAAAAAGACAACACTGTCTGCTCTTATATTCTACTTATGTTTTGAAATTATTAGAAGGTCTCAAATATATTGATTTTCAATGAGGGACACTGAACATTTTTTTCCTCATGATAGAGCTTTCCCTAGAATGAACTTTCCTGAGATTAAAAAAATCCTTGAGTTTGTCTTCAGTGCAAAAAAGTAATTAAGTTCAGTTTAGTATACCTACCTCTAACCCTTATTAGAAATTGGAGGATTGTCTGGTATTTTATATGTTTACATTTTCAAATTTCCATTTTCATAGACATTAAGTTGTTGTGAATACACTTCATGCAATCAAAAAACCAACCAGAAGAATTACTTTTTTTTTTTCAAATAATAATGTTAACACAAAGTATTACTTTTATTTTTTTCAGTTTGGCTTTGTATATTCATATTTCCCGAGGTAATATCTCTTTCTGTAGTTCCAACAATAGAACCTGCATCGTATTGTTACCAAATTTCCAGTGTATGACATTTTTTCTTATTCTCATCCACTGAAGACGCACATTTTAAGTGTAGAGGTGGCCTTAATGGTGTACTACAAACTTTCATAGAAGTGCGATATTCATATATTTTAAAGGAATCCTCACAACTGGACTGATAAGCCAACATCATGATAAATGGGGAAAAGATGAAAACCTGGAATTTCATATTACTTGGATCCACAATCAACACCCACGGAAGCAGCATTCAAGAAATCAGGGGTCATATTGCACTGGGCAAATCTGCTGCAAAAGACCTCTTTAAAGTGTTTAAGAGCAAAGATGCCACTCTGAAGTCTAAGGTGCCCTTAACTCAAGCCATGGTATTTTCATTTGCCTCATATGCATGTGAAAGCTGGACAACAAATAAGGAAGACTGAAGAAGAATGACACTTTTGAATTGTGGTGTTGGCAAAGGACACTGAAAATACCATGGACTATCAGAAGAATGAAAAGATCTGTCCTGGGATAAGTGTAGCTGGAATGCTCCTTAGAAGGAAGAATAGTAAGACTTTATCTCAAGTACTTTGGTCAGGTTGTCAGAAGGGACCAATCCCTGGAGAAGGTATCATGCTTGATGGAGTAGATGGTCAGCAAAGGGGAGGAAGGCCCTCAACGAGGTGGATTGAGACAGTGGCTGCAACGATGGGCTGGAGCATAGCATGGATCATGAGGATGGCGCAGCACTGAGCAGTGTTACATTCTGTTGTACATAGAGTCACTATGAGTTGGAGCCAGCCACTGTAGCACCTAACAACAACAGCAGCAACAAGGAACCTTCTGCTCACATCTGCATCATATTTGTGGCTCAGAAATATTATTAGCTACACAGTAATCAAAAATCAACATGTTGCCATTGAGGAGATTTAGACTGGTGATAATACCATTTGTTACAGAGTACAACTCCTCCATAAAGTTTTCTTGGCTGTAACTTTATGGAAGCAGCTCTCTAGCCCTTTCTTCTGTGGCATGGCTGTGTGAGTTTGAACTGCCAACCTTTAGGTTAGTAGCTGAGTATAAAACTTTTGCACCACTTAGGAATCCCAAGCTTCACAGTACCTGGATTAGAATCTGAATGGAATCTGAATTTACTTCTATGATGACATTTCTATGCATGATTAGAATCCCATTTTACCTGTGAGGAATTCTGCAATGTAAGTTTTTTTTTTTTTAATTTTGAAAAGACTTAGAAACCTTCCTAATCATTTATACATAGATAGAAAATTGCCATTCTATGCAAAATAAAAATTATACTTATTGAAGATTGTCGAATTTTATTTTCTGTAATTCTGTTTTTAACACCCAAATTTAAGTTTTATGCTACTCCCAATTACTTTCAGAAAGCTGATATTTTGTTATGGCTCAGGCAAGAACTTTCTTTAAAAAACAAACAAAGAACACCTGGAATAATTCTATATTGCAACCATATATAAATATTTTATTTTCCCTATATAATCTAATGCCAATAATAAATGGACTAAAAGAAAGAATGCTCTAATAATATGTTAAAACATATTTCTGCTAGTTTAAAAAGTAACGATTGTTATCAGATTTTGTCATGAAATTACTTTCTCAATAGGTTATACAACTATTCTTTTAGATAAAAATGAAACTTTCCTAAAATGTTGATAAAGAATACTTTTAAACTACTTAACATTCATAAAAAATTGTTGAAATCTTAGGAACTCTTTTGCTAGTAGTTTCAGGGATACTTAAATGAACATTCCAAAAGCAAACATTAACTCTTTAATGTGGTTTATTGTGAACACAAAAAGCTAAATAATACATTTAAATGGTAACTGAAATGTGCATTCTTGTTCTGAAATGCCAGACCTCTTTGCAATTGTGTGATGTTTTAGGTTTGCTAATATCTAATTTTAGCTGTTTTATAACTAACGATGATAAGTTACTTACTTTAAAAGAAATATAAAATGAAGAAATATATGAATATACTTCTCAGTGAGGTAAGATACTATGAAATGCTTTCATTTAACTATCCAATTTGCTGAGTTTCGATTAATACATGCACCCATGTTCCTACCACAGTAATCAATATATAAAACCTGTTCATTATTCCAAATGTTTCCTCTTTCTCTTTTGCACTCAACCCCAATCACCAGAGGCAACCACTCATCAGATATAAATCACAATAAATTAATTTTGCGTCTTCTTTAACATCATAAATAAAATAATTCAACATGTGCTTTTTTTAGTGTGCTTCATTCATTTAAGATGAATTTATGAGATTCATCCACGATTTTCCATAAATCACTCTTTTTTCCCCTGAGTAGAATTTCATTGTATTATATTTACACAGTTACAATTTATTTATCCAAATTATAATGGATGCTTGAGTTAATCCCAGTTTGGGTCTATTATGTGTATGTTGCTATAAACATTCCTGTATGAACATTTTTAGGGACATAAGTTTTCATTTCTTTTGGGTTAATAGCTAAGGAGTGGAATTGCTGGGTTGTACCTGAAGTGCTTGGTAAGGTGGAGGGTCAACAAAGGCAGGGAAGGCCCTCAATGAGATGGATTGACATAGTGGCTGTGGGTCAATGAGTTACGAGGTCAATGAGTTGGAGATGACGACACCTAACAACAACAACCACCACCACAACAACATCCTTTCTGTGGTTTTGTCTTTTCTATCCACATAAGTTATAAATCCCACAATGTAGTAGTATAATTATGGCTTTAAAAATGAGTTTTTTAGAAGAAATTGATAGAAAAATTTTCTTTAATTTATCCACATATTAACCACTTCTGATGCTATTTATTCATTTCTGTAGTTCAAAGATGATTTTTCTGCAGCTCAAAGAAGTTATTTTAGCATTTCTTGTTATGCAATTCTTTGGTCTCTAAATTCTCTCAACTTTCAGATTTTGGCATATGACCTGTTTCACCCTTATTTTTGAAGGATTTTTTCAGTAGATATAGAATTCTGTGGGGTGGCTTTTTTTTTTTTCTTTTCATTTAGCACCTTAAAGATTTCATTGTCTGCTGGCTTTCATTGATTTGGGGGAGTAAAAAATTATAAGTTACATTTCCCTTTTTCTTTCACTTTTTTTTTTTTTTTTTCCTTCTGTTTATCTTTGGCTTTTAGAATATTGGCTGTGTGTTTAGATGTTGTTTTTTATTTACCATGCTGAAATTCCTTAAATTTCTTTGACCTTTAAATTTCTATTTTTCCCACATTTGGAAAAAATGTGCCATTACTCTTTGGAATATTTTCTGTCCATTTCTACTCTAGTCGTACTGGGATTCTGAGTACATGCATAATAAGCCATTTAGTATTGTCCTACCTGTCCATGAGCCTCCGTACATTTCACTTCAGTCCTTTTCTCTTTGTTCATAAGTTTGGATGAGTTCTCTAGATCCATTTTCAGATTCATCAACCCTCCCTTTTGCCATCTCCGATCTGCTGCTTCACCCATCCAGTGAATTTCATTTCATATATTTATTTGTTTTTCCTGGCTAGACCATTGTTTTGATTCTTCTTCATAGTTTCCACTTGTTTGCTGAATATACTCATCTGTTCAATTCTCATGACCATTTTTCCATTAAGTCAATGAATTTATTTCCATTAGCTGCTTTAAAATACTTTTGTACTAATTATAATCTTTGGGTTATGTTGGGAGTCTATGTTTATTGATTTATTTTTCTTCATCAGTATATTCCTTTCTAGTAGTTACACATCTAGAAATTTTGATTGTATAGTGGATAGTATGATTAGGCCTTGTAGAGAATTTCTTTGAAGAGAGTAGATTTTCATACAGTGGACTGTTAAATTACTTTCTGATCATTTTAAACAAGAGGCCACTTTGTTTTACTTTCCATGAGTATACAGCTTTTTGAAATTTTTATTTTGCTGTTAGTTAAAATGAATTCCCAGTTTCTGGGGGATGAGCTTACTTATAAGAGGTGGCCCTAATAACTTGGCATGGTTTAAACTCTGTCTTTCCCATATTGGTCTCAGCTTTTGTGGCCTTCTTGATGGTGCTTTCAGTGTGATTCTTTAGAGTCTTCCCTGCACAGGTATAATTCATAGACTATTCAGGATATGAGAGGAATTTAAATGCAGGTTTTGGGGTTCCCTTATAGTAGCTTCCTCATTTATGTGATTTTGTTCCTTCAATTTCTAGCTACTCTGGCATTTCTGAGCTCCATCCTCTTATATCTCATGTAACAAGACTGTCGGTTTCTGCTTGAGTTCTACTCATTGCTTCTGTTTGTCCTGGAGAATGCCCTCAATGGAAAAGCTGTATTAAAGTCATCTCACCAGTGCAGTTTTCTTCTCTCAATATTGAATCCTCTTCAGTTTCTCTCTGATTTATTCTATCTTTACTAACTTCAAGAAGTATTCCTAATATTTTCTCTGATGTGTAAAATAGTTATCTGTGGGTAGCTGAGTCTAATTTAAGATACTTAGCTATTACTGAAACTAGAACTATAATCATGTATATTTGGCTATTTATATTTATCTAACTGTGGGTTATGTTTGTGTGTCAACTTGGCTGGGCCTGGGTGAGTGGCTGGACAGCTGGTGGTAGTTATTCCCCACGATGAGACTGGCAATCAATTCCATGCTGGGATCTACCACAAGCAGCTGAGTAGCTGCTTTGGGTATGTGATCTGCTTCCCATATGTAAGAAGCAGCTTTGGGAATGGTTTCTAGCATATAGCACACTTGGATCCTGCATGTAGCCATGACATTTTTCAGCAGCCTGCCATGCTCTGCTGACTTTGGGACTTACAATGGACTTGAATTAATGGCCTGCTGCTGTGTGGTTTGGTAACATCGGGACTGTGCCAATTTATTTGTCGATATTGGGCCTGTTAATCTCAGCAGCCAGTAGCTGTCTGAGTGAAGAGATGCCTCTAGCTTCAGTGGGCCAGGAACGAGAGGCAAAGCTGAAGCTCAAGGTTGAGGGGCTTTCACACCGTCCCTAGAGCCTGGCACTTTGAACTCAGACTTGTGTCCTCCTGAACTGTAAGATAATAAAGTCCTGTTTGTTAAAGTCATCCCGTTTATGGTATATTTTTGTCAGAGTGATATTAGGTAACCACAACACTAACCTATTCCAGTCTTAATTTCTTCTAATATTCTTGTGTTACAAGACTCCATTCATCAGAGTAGGAAACACTGTTCTTTGTAAAAGTGAATGGAAAAAAACCAACAACTACGTTAAACCATTTATTTAGATTCCATGGGGTGGAAAGCATATTTAGTATAAATGTAAGTAATATATAAAGTGTCCTGATAATTAAAAATAAAACTGAAAATTTAAATTTAGCATATGTTTTAATGGACAATAAAACATTCTTATGCTCTTACCTAATTTACCAATGCATTTGTTTACTTACAAATGATTATTAAACATTTAGTTTGGAGTAGGAATTTTGTGAATCCTAAAGATACAGTAGAGAATAAAACTGAAAATATCCCTGCCCTGACAGACCTTATATTCCAGTGAGAAGGGATGGACATTAAGAGACTAAATAAATTATATGATATGTTAGATGTTGATGAGTGCTGTGGAGAAAAATAAATAGTAAAAAGAGTGTAGAGAGAGTAGTGGAGATAGAGAGGGTTCATTTTACAAGTATTGTGAGGCCTCAAGAGGAAGACATTTGAGTAAAATTTGACAGTAGAGAAGAAACTAGTCAGACGGAAGGAAGATCACAAATAAGCAAATCATTGCCTCAGAATCATGAGCTTGGGAAGCTGAATTTTTATTAAACAATTGAATTCTCTTGTCTTAGTTATTTACTGCTGCTATAACAAATACCTCAAGTGGATGGCTTTAACAAACAAATTTATTCTCTCACAATTTAAGAGGCTAGAATTCCAAGGATGCCAGCTCTAGGGGAACATTTTTTCTCTCTCTTGGTTCTGGGGAAAGGTCCTTGTCTCCTTTCGTCTCTGGATTTGGTGTTCATTGGAGATATCCATGTGTCTTGGCATAAATCTTCCCCTGGGCCTAGGAGGTTGTCATTACAGGGACCTTGGGTTTTCTGTTTTTGTGATTTCTCAGGTTTCTTCTTCTCTACTGGCTTGTTTCTCCTTTTATCTCTTGCAAGATAAAAGATGATGCAGGCCACACCCCAGGGAAACACCTCTTACACAGGATCAGGGTTGTGACTGGAATGAGAGTATTATATCCCATTCTAATCTTGCCTCATTAACATTACAAACATGACCTAATCCTCTTTAATATAACCTAATCTTGCCTCCTTAACCGCAGGCAAAGATGAGGCTTCACAGTGCAAAGGACAATTATATCAGGTCACAAAATGGAGGACAACTGCAAAATACTGGGAAGCATGGCCTAGACAGGTCGACACACATATTTTGGGGGTCCCAATTTAATCCATGACATGTTCCAGTCTAACTTCTTTTAAATCCTGTAATAAAATTGCTATTTTAGGGGGTTTGTGCATTTCCAGATGTGTGTGTATGTGTGTGTGTGTGTGTGTGCATTTCTGACTTACTTTCCACACTCATCTTTTTCCTTGGCTTAATTTTCTGTGTTCCTTCAATCCACACGTGGCTATGCTGTTACGAACACATAGTGCTCAAGCAAGAATTAAAAAAACTCATATTGTCAAGCTGCCCAACTGGCAACTTATATGGCAGTCATGTTCCCGCCAAATTGCTGACTTCTAACATTTTTGCCTAACTAGGAAAAACATCATCTGTGCATCAATCACTATAAGACTGTGTTCACCCGAATTAAAATCATATTTGTGTGTGTGTACCCTTATGCACGTGTGTAATTTTCTTCCTAGTCATAGCTCTCTAAAGAAGTCTTGGTGAATTTAATTTTAGGGTTCTGCAGACAGTAAACTTGGAAATATAATTGAATTTGGAAAGAAGGAATGCTTGTAGCCTCTGGCATTCCCCTAAAATTCTACTTTGGCATATGTGAAAAAAAATTGCTGTCCTGGATCATCCATAATTCTTTTTGAAATTTGTGGGGGAAAAAAAAAAAAAACCTGGGACATTTTGAGGAAAGCTTTGTATAAATATAGAACAAGAAAAGCAAAATCACTGTTTCATTTCGTGCTAGAAATGTTCACACATTTGTTTTTCATATTGAGTTCATTGATCACTTCTAAACCTTTTTATTTAATTCTTTAAATCACAATCTTATTAAGGTCAAATCCTTTTCTAAGAAACCTACCCTCTGTTCTCTATAGATTTAATCCACTGCTGTTGAGTCGTACTGGACTCATAGCAATTCCTTCTTGGGTTTCCGTGTCTGTATTGCTACGGAAGTAGATTGCCCAACCTTCCTTCCGAGGAGTGGCTGGTGGGTTTGAACTGCCAGCCTTCTCGTTAGCAGTCAAATGCCTTAGACACTAAGCCACCAGGCTCCCATATTGCCTTTGTGATAGGATACATTGGTACAGAATGCATCACCTCATTGTAGAGGTGGGCTCTGTTGTTGTTGTTGGTATATGCCGTCGAGTCGGACCCGACTCATAGCGACCCCTCCTTGGGTTTCCCAGTTGGTATCATTATGGAAATAGATTGCCCAATCTTCCTTCTGAGGAGTGGCTGGTGGGTTTGAACCGCCAGCCTTCTGGTTAGCAGTCAAGTGCCTTAGGCACTGTGCTACCAGAGTATTGTACTATTTAGAAGACCCATTGTTTGCGTACTGCTGATACCTGGTATGACACACAGAAACATCAAGTTAATGCCTGAACAGTTATTTTTTTCAAATGACTCTTGGATCTTAAATCAATCTTAATGTGATAGCTATTTTATGGCATTAACAAAGAAAATTTTATAAAACTTGCACAGTTTTTTAGCATTTTTGAAGGTTGGATCACCATGACCTGAAACAGAGCCAGGGCTCATTTCTCATCATGCTATGTGCCACTGCAGAATTGATCTAAGCTTATAGATCTCTTTGAAGTCAAGACAAGAAAGCAACCCAGAGGGCTTTATGAAATGTAAAGAACTACTGTTTCAAGGTGGAGAAAGGACTTCTATAATCTTGTTTGTTTGCTGACAGTGCTCATTTTAAAGTTGAAATGGGTATTTAGCTTTAACTGGACTGACATTCTAATGTTAGAATTTTTTCTTTCTTTCGAGGAAAGGCATATTTGAAATTAGACTGGTTTTAACAACATTATCAGTAGATACTTCAAGTATGTTACAACAAAAGGCTAGCAATTGATACTTTTAATTTATATTTTCAGTCCATGGTCAATCTTGATATTGAAAAGCTTCATATCTATAAAAATAATTTTTTAAATACATGGCTTACCAGTTATAAATTAACATTAAAATTCTTTCTACTCTTATCTCTAGCAATGGTATATTGTGTTTAATCAAATAAAAGAAATATGCAGAAAAAACATTTTATCGATGGTTGGCTTTGTTGAAAGCATTTAATTGGTTACAACCAGATTCTAAAAAGGATGAACTGATAACAGACAAGACTTCTGGCTCATAATTCCCACTGATGTTAAGCAACATTTTTAGAAATGTAATGTCTAATGTTTAGCTTGATGTTGTAAGCGTTTTTGCAAGTCAGTCTCCTCTTTGTCTTTCCACTCTAGACTTTTCAAACTCAAGAGGACCAGGGTCACAAATCTTCTCTTGAAAGGATTGTGGTTGGGCGGCAGGAGTAAGTTTGTGCAGGAGCCCTGGTGGCACAACGATTAAAGTGCTTGGCTAGTTAGTAGTTAGTGAAAGATCTGCAATTCAAACTCTCACCAGCTGCTGGGTGGGAGAAAGATGTAACAGATTTTTTCTGTAAAGATTGGAAACCTTGTAAAACTATGTGAAATATTTCTTCTGCCTCATAAAGTCACTATGAGTCGGTGACAGTGATTTCATTTTTTTAGTTATGGAAATCTAGGAAGAGGCTGAATTTCATATTTGGTGATGCAAGGTAAAGCATTTTCAGGAATAGCATCCAGTGCTTTGTCATAAAGCTTGAGGAGGGATTTGAACCACCAAAGATTTGGTGGGGAGGTTTGAGCTGCTCTTCCTGAGCTATTAGGGAACCAGGTGAGCCTAATTTGCATCTGTGTAGCACAATGTAACTATGAGATAGAAGTAAACCAAGCAAAACACTCCTACGTTAGCATATAAGGCCCTTCACAGAACTACAACAGGCCTGTTCAGCTTCTTCCTTCTTGCCACTCACTACTCCTCTCCTCCATACATACCCACAGAGAACTACTTAATGCTTTTGGACTTAAATACTCTCTATTTTTGTGAATGCTTTTTATATTGAAATGTGTGCTTCTCCCTGAAATCATTTTGGTCAAGTTCAACTCATGCTCCAATTCTAAGTAACAGCTCAGTTGTCATTTCTAGGAAGTCTTAAAATTTGTAACTTTTCTCTATCCTTATAACCAAACTCATTTCTGTCAGGTTGATTCCAACTATAAGCACCCCTATAGGATAGAGTAGAACTGCTCCCATTGGGTTTCCAAGGCTGCAAATCTTTATGGAAGCAGACTGTCTCATCTTTATCCCACTGAGTGGCTGGTAGGTTTGAAGTTCTGATCTTTTTGTTAGCAGTGGAGTGCTTAGCCACTTAGCCACCAAGGCTCCTTATACTTTAATCATTCTTTTATGTTTACAAAGAACTTCATAGCACATTATAGGGACAAGAGAACTAATGCTGACTGAAGGCCAGTAATGAATTTCATGCAGTCCACCCAACAGTTCATTTTAAAAGATGAGCCCCAAACTAAGAAGTGATTTTTAACTGTGGCCTGTTTGATCCTGAAATTCACAGCATTCCTAAAATAACCTATTGTCACCATACCGCACTGTATCATGTTCATGTCTCCCTCTCCCCTGTTCTGTGAGTTTTACTGCATATATATTATGTTTTTTTCTTCAATACTAAGAAAAGTATATTGACCTAGGAAGCTAGTCATAAATGCTTGCTAAATTAATGTTAACAAAGTTTTATGAAAGCAGATTTATTTGAAATATACATACAGAGAATCACACTTAAGTGAGCTAGTTACTGTTTTAGTGATCTAGGGTTGCTATAACAAAAATAGGTGCCTTTAACAAACAAATTTATTTTTTCATAGTTTAGGAGGCTAGAAGTCCAAGTTCAGGATGCCATTTCTAGGGGGAGGCCTTCTCCCTTTGTTGGCTCTGAAGGAACGTCCTTGTCTCTTTTGAGCTTCTGCTCCTGGGTGATCTTCATGTGGATTGCCTTTTCTCTTACCTCCATCTCTCTTTTGCTCTCTTGTTTAATCTCTTTCATATCTCAAAAGAGATTGACTCAAGATACACCCAACATTAATCCTGTCTCGTTAACGTAACAAAGACATCCTATTCCCAAATGCGATTATATCCACAAGCATAGAAATTAGGGATTACAGGACACATGTGGGGGATACACAATTCAGTCCATAGCAGTTGCCATCAAACCAATTGCAACTCATGATGACCACAAATATGCAGAGTAGAATTGCACCATAGGGTTTTCAAGGCTGTGATCTTTCAGTCAAAAGTACCACTGTCTTGATATCTAATACCATATATGTTATCTATTAGTTTTGAACATGTTTTACCTTTATACAAATGAATCATATAGCATGTATCTTTTTTTGTATACGTTGTTGTTATTGTTGTTGTTATGTGCCGTCGAGTCAGCCCTGACTCATAGCGACCCCTCCTTGGGTTTCCGAGGCAGTATCACTACGGAAGTAGGATTGCCCAACCTTCCTTCCGAGGAGTAGCTGGTGTTTTTTGTATATAGCTTCCTATATTCCACACACTCTTTCTGAGATTCACATATGTGAGTGTACTGGGTGTATATAACAATAGTAATATGTTGAATTAATGTTTTCTGAGATACACTCTTTTTCTTTGTGAGCTCTGGTAGTGTAGTGTCTAAGGCATTTGACTGTTAACCAGAAGGCTGGCGGTTCAAACCCAACAGCCATTCCTCAGAAGGAAGATTGGGCAATCTACTGGTGTAGTGATACCATCTCAGAAATCCAAGGAGATTTGCTATGAGTCAGACCTGATTAGATGGCAGTAAATTGTTTTTTTTTTTTTAGTTCTTTTTCTTTAGAACTAGTTAGAAAGACATAATTTCCATGTGTCATAGTACAATCTTTATGAATGAAAACTGCCTGAATATGTAGGTGATATATGAAATTATGCTCAAGAGTCTTAAAGTATAAGTATTATTTTATAATCAGCTTATTTTCTTAGTGTTTAATATCTTTTCATACAACTAAAAAAATAAAAACAATGTGCCATTCTGATTAGTAAGGTATAACTCCTCATTGTAGCAAAAGTTTAACTGATTAAATATTTTATATTGCTGTTGAACTTTTTAAAAAATAAAGCTAAGAGGAAACTTCTATATCAAATGTTGAAATACCTTT
The DNA here is from genome assembly GCF_000298275.1 of Orycteropus afer afer. Classification (NCBI taxonomy): domain Eukaryota; kingdom Metazoa; phylum Chordata; class Mammalia; order Tubulidentata; family Orycteropodidae; genus Orycteropus; species Orycteropus afer. Next base: position 14,801,963 of record NW_006921609.1, on the reverse strand, counting down.
CACAAAAATATAAACTTGTTTATTTCCAGGTAATAATATTCTTCAAATGAATATTGAATTACTTAATAAATCAGTTATTATTTTGTTACCATACTTAGAATCTGTCTATATATACTAGTGTGTATATGTGTGTGTGTGTGTATTTTTATACAAATACCTTACCTACTGTGCTACTGAAGCTTTTTATATAATGTGTGTGTTTGTATGTTGTTGTTGTTATGTGCTGTTGAGTTGGACCTGACTCACAGTGACCCCTCCTTGGGTTTCTGAGGCAGTATCACTACAGAAGTAGATTACCCAACCTTCCTTGAGGAGTTGCTGATGGGTTTGAACTGCCAGCCTTCTGGTTAGCAGTCAAATGCCTTAGGCACTGTGCTACCAGAGCTCCTACATACACACATACACACACATAATGTGTGACTTTATGTGTATGTATATACATTATATATATATATATATATATATATATATAATGGATATAATGTGTGTACATAGTATATATATTATATATACACACATTAGTGCCTAAAAGGAGCTCTGGTAGCATAGTGCCTAAGGCACTTGACTGCTAACCAGAAGGATAGAGGTTCAAACCCACCAGCCATTCCTTGGAAAGAAGGTTGGGCAATCTACTTCCGTAGTGATACTGACTTGGAAACTCAAGGAGGGGTCGCTATGAGTTGAGTCCGATTCGACAGCACAGACAACAAAAATAACAACATACACACACACACACACACACATATGTATATTATACACTTTATACATATAAACACACATTTGTACACTCTTTTTCTATCAATAGTGTGACTTTGAGCATGTAATTTTACCTCATTTATTAATCAGAAAGGAGGCAAGATTATGTGATTGTTTTTGTACTAAAATGATAGAGTCAGTATAGGTTCTATATCCAGAATTATAAAAAGTTCAAATCCATTCTCCACGTCTTTATAAATGTCTAAAATTGGACATGTGATTAAAACTCACTCTCATTTTACTAATATATAAAATGGGATAATTATAGTACCTATCTCATAGAGTTGCTATGAGGGTTGTTGTTGTCAGGTGCTGTTGCGTTGGCTCTGACTCAGAGCGACCCTTTGTACAACAGAACAAAACACTGCCTGGTCGTGTGCCATCCTCACAAGCCTTACAATACCTGAGCCCATCTTAGCAGCCACTGTGTCAATCCATCTGGTTGAAGGTTTTTCCCTTTTGTGCTGACCCACCACTTTACCAAGCATGGTGTCCTTCTCCAGAGAATGGTCCCTTCTGATAACATGACAAAAGTAAGTGAGACAAAGTCTGGCCATTCTTGCCTTCCAAGGAGCATTCTGGCTGTACTTCTTCCAGAAGAGATTTGTTGGTTCTTCTGGCAGTCCATGGTATTTTTGGTATTCTTCTCCAACACCGCAGCTCAGAAGCATCAGCTCTTCTTCAATCTTATTTATTGTCCATGTTTCATATGCATCTGAGGTTTTATTGTCCATATTTCACATGTATGTGAGGTGATTGAGAATACCATGGCTTGGATTAAGCATACCTTAGTCTTCATTTTTGCTCTTCACACTTTAAAAAAGGTCTTTTACAGTAGATTAGCCCCATGCAATGCATTGTCTGATTTCTTTGTCTCTTTTTTTTTTATTTTAAGAGAGAAATCAAAAGGTTTATTAAGTATCAATACCCAAGGAGACAGAATAGTTTCTCCAAAATATCTGTCTCCATTGTCTGATTTCTTGACTGCTGTTTCTATTGGTGTTGATTGTGGATCCATATAATATGAAATCTTTGACAACTTCAATCTTTTCTCCATTTATTCTGATACTGCTTATTGGTTCAGTTGTGAGGATTTTCATTTTGTGAGGCTAGAGGCTATGCCACTGATATTTCAGTATCAACAGGCTCACCGTGGTGGACAGGTTTCAGTGGAGCTTCCCCACTAAGACAGGTTCAGAAGAAGGAAGAGGCCATCCACTTCTCAAAGAACTGGCCGGTGAAAACCTTAGAAATAGTAGTGAAACACTGTGCAATATGTTACTGCTATGAGGGTTAAATGTGTTAATATATGAAAAACACTTAGAACATTGCCTGGTACATGTATATATATATATATCCCTAATATATCAAGTGTTGTTATTGTTACTCATACTTAATGTAAATATTAGTTTAGTTTGCATAGATAAAAAATTCTCACCTGGCAAATAGAATTTGGTGAACTTTTAAGGGGAAGTAATATTTCAGAATGCCCATTTTTTTCTCTTGTCATTTTTGGAAATTTGAAGATCACCTTGTAAAAAATCTCATAGACTAGATCTTATGGCAGCATCCCAAGTGGAGAACCTAAGGAAGCAGCCTCACATAAAGAAACAAATTGGAGTGCCATGATGGGAACCTACAGAAGAGAAACACACAGATAAACAAACAAACCAACCCTCCATTTTTTTCCTCTCCTGCCAGCATTTCAGTCCAGGACCTTATCATCTCTTATTTGGACTATCGTGATTTCTTAACTTGACAGCTTTTTGGCTGTCAGTAACATCTCACGCAAGTCCATCTTCCACAGCATTGTTTATATGATTGACTTCTAAAGAACGGATCTGTTATTGCCATTCTATTTTTTATAATCCTACAGTGATTCCCCATCAGCCATATAATAAAATCCATGAGCTTTTGTATGGCATGTAAATGTTCATGTAAAAAATATGTATTAAATGGTCAGCATGTGCGCACTGTATAGAGGAAAAGTCTTTCATGATGTCAACTCTGCCTTCCTTTTTATCTTCATTTGTGCCCTGCATTCCGCTTGCAGTCCTAAACTACTCTCATTCTTTTTTTTTTTTTTTTTATTAGGATTTGGGTGAAGATTTACAGAGTAAATTCACTTTTCATACAGCAGTTCACATATACTTTGTCTCGTCATTGACCAAAATTTACAATGCAGCAGCTCCCCTCCCACTTCCTCCCATAGTTACCTCCTCCCAGTGTCCATCCCTTCATACTCTTCTGCACCCTGAGCTATCTCCCTGTGCATAAGCAGCCCTTCCTTCTCCCATGATTGTTCTCTCCAGGGCATGTGTCTACTTGAGGTAAATAACTACTCTCATTCTTGCTATAAACTGGGGCTACATCATGCTGTGTGATTTTATGCATGCAGTGTAACCTTCCTCTTGTAGCTATCCTTTGTAACAGTGGACCAACCATTTTACTATCTGGATTTCAGGCCCATCATTTGTAAAATAGAAAGAATACACTCTTAGGTCTCTTTCAGATCTAAATGCTGTGAATCAAGAAACTTCAGATGATTCAAAGTTTCTAATGATGTCTGGTTTCTTGAGTAAACCCTCAAAAGCCTACAAAGTAGTTAAATACAGTGTATAATAATCAAATCCCTAACATTGTGGTAGAAAAGGACAGAAATGTAATAATGTAAATATCTGTGCTTGAAGACAAACAGGAGTAATCAAAGCAGTGATTTAGTTCCAAACATGAGGGAGCACCTGGAAGTCATGGCAAAATATCAATACATTATATTGATATACTAAATGTCATCATGACAACTTGACTATTTTAATAACAGCAAGTAGAAATTTAAAATCTTGAACACAGATGTCTTAGGGAAAAAAAATGTGGCCACAAACAGTGCCTTGTTTGAATACTTTATGTGGAGAAGAACAGGTAAGAGAAAACATTGGGGGAAGAAAAAGGACTATGTCTGTCATAGGGTAGAGAGACAGAGAAATATATTCTCCAAGTCTTTGGCAAAATGAGTACATGAATTAAACATATAAATAAAAGGGACTGACAGAGGATACTTGTGGGGTTGAGATGAGTGAGGAAAAGATGGAGGGAGGGGACCTAAGGACATAAAAATTGACAACTGTGTGACAAAAAAATGGGAATGTGAAAAGGGGATAGTGTGTGCCATTCCCTGAGGTGACAGAACACTGCAGCAGAGAGGAAACTTGTAGAAGGCATTTCTTGATGATGGCCGTATGCTTGAAATGTCAGCTCAAAAGATGTTGTTGTATTTTGAAGTAAAAGAGGGTGAGATCTAGAAAACGAGAAGAGAAACATAAGGGAAGGCAGTACATAATGGTGTTTTGAACGTTCAGGATGTTGGCATGTTCTTTGTTTGTAAAGCCGATAAATATGTGATCCAATTTCTATTGTTTTAACGTTAAAAATTATTTACTAACTTTTAGTTTAACTAACTTTTTCTCACACACTACTTTGTTCACTGTGTCCTTTTTTATAAATTGAGAAATTGAGCATGAAATACAGGACTAGTCTCAATTGGCCACTACTTGTAGCACATGCTTCTTAAAAAAAGTCCTGCTTCTATGATATTTTTAAACATAAAAATTGCCCTAACTTTACACTACAATATTTAGGGTTTCAGAACTCAGACTAAAATCAAGGGTTAGAAAAAAATCTCTAAAATTGCTTTTCATAGGCTGTCTTTTTTTAGAGGCATAGCATAACTCGGATCAAATCTATATACCTAAATATCTAATCTAAACCAAACACCACAACTAACAATTGAATGTTTATGCTAAAATCCATGTGTTGTTTTACTATTAATCTAACCCCAATTGAAGAGTTAAAATTCATAATCTGTATATTTTATTCCTATTTGATCTATTATAACCATGTGCATTAAAAGTATAATATTAATTTGATAACTCTTATTTAAAAATTGAATAACTGCACTCTTGTTGGATGCCCATTAGCTTATTAAAAAGAAATTTTCTAGTTAAAAAACTAGAAAGTATTTCTCTTTTTATCCTTGCTTCCCCTTTAATTTGTTTATGAGCTACACTGGCCCACGGCCTTAAAGCAGTTGTTAGTAAATTCTCCCATTTTTATTCCTGGGACGAAGGGTTCTCAATAGGAAGTAAGAGAAGGGCTATGGAAAATAGTGACTCCAGCTGGAAAATGAGCTCATCATGGTTAAATTCAAGAAAACAAATACTTTTATAAGATGCTGAGTGCCTAAAAATAATCATACTTTTCAAAATTAGATTATGAAAGAAAAATGCTTTTAGTTGCTCTTTGCAGTTTTTAGTGGCATTTTTATTATTTTCTTAATTTTTCTAGTGCCATGCATAAATACATCCATATATAAGATGAACCATTTCTACTGTAAATTGAGGGAGAACAAAGAACTGTATGCTTATTGTCAAATGAAGACTCTATGAGGCATTCACCCTAAGGGTAATATAGACTAAGATGAGCTCCCTCATACACATTCCCACCAAGTTGGAGATGCTAAAATGTGTTGGTGAGATCTCCAGCCGTCTCTTCTCCTTAGTATAGTTCAGAATGCTCTCATCAATATTTCTTCCCACTATTAGAGAAACAAATAAAACTCATCTCTTCTGGGATTAATTTGCTACAGCCTGAAGCAATGAGCCTCCACTGGCAGCCACTCGGAGCTGAATAAGCAGCAGCCCAGCATCTGTTGACAATATGAAATTGTTGCAGCAGCCAATATTCATAAGAAACAGCCTCCGGAATCTAAGAAGAACACACTAGTCAATAACTAGCAGAGTTTGACCACTGAAAAAATATCATACAATTCCAGAGTTTATAAGGTATATTTAAATTGAGGTTTTTCTCTTTGGATCTGAATGTGGAGAATCTGTGTAGACCTAATTTTATTTGAAGAGTCCTAGTTTTAATGCTGGTTTGGGTTTAAAATGCCTTATTTCCAGCTGGACATGAATATGTCTTATGAAACCATGACATAAATAGCTGCTGTTTAGCAGACAGATTAGTCACTTCTGTTATGGGACACTTAGGATTGAAATAGAATTAGAAAAGTTGATAAAGCTTTGGGTCTGAAGGTACCCTCTTGATTCAAAGAGCAACCCAATTCCACTGCTCTCGTTTCAAAGAATGTACTGTTGATATCGTAAATGACTGTTTAGGATTCAATCTTCTGATCGTATCTGGTAGAACTGGAAGAATTTCCATCCTGTTAAATTACATGATCTGTATATTTTTAAAGTGCAGGAACTATACTGCAATTTACCTTAAGGAAGAAAAGTAGTCATAACTAATAGTAAATATAGTGCATCTTGACTGTTTCACATGAAGTCAGTTTTATCAATTGAGCTTCTATAATTAATAGACCTTAATATTAACATGAAGATTTAATAAGCATCTGTTATCCATTTGAGTTTCCCTCTTGAGCAATGCTTACGACTAATTTATTTTCTTTCATAAAAAATTATTAGTGTTATTGTTTCATTTTTCTATTGTGGATACCAAATCCAAAACAATTGGTCCCTACAGTATGTTAAAAAATTCATAGCTGTTGAGTTGATTCTGACTCTTAGTGACTCTATAGGACAGTATAGAATTCCCACGTACTGTGGCTGTAAATCTTTACAGAAACAGACTGCCACATCTTTCTCCCATGGAGCAGCTGGTGGGTTTGAACGTCCAGAGTTTAGGTCAGCAATGACCACTTAAAAACTGAGCCACCATTTCCAGCCAAACAAAAGACAGGCATATGAGTTGAACATTTACCTGAGGTAGATACACTCCGTGGAGAGAATAATCATGGGATAAAGAAGGGCTGCTTATGCACAGGGAGACAGCTCAGGGGGCAGGAGTGCATGGAGGGATGGACACAGGGAAGAGGTAACTATGGGGAGGAAGTGGGAGGGGAACTGTTGCATTGTGGTAAATTGTGATCAGTGTCATGAGACAAAGTGTATGTGAACTGCTGTACGGAAAGTGAAATTGCTCTGTAAATTTTCACTCAAATCACACACACACACACAGAAACAATTGAGCCACCAAAGTTCCACTACTGACTGTCAATACCAGTCTTCTGTAAAATGTTGTTTGTAATTAAAAAGTGATTCATGTAGTACCATATTTATTCTAAGGCTTGCATATAAAGGAAAAAGAAGAGCCAGTTAACAAAGGAAGTATTAGAGAGCTAAATTCTGTGAGGTTCGTTAACTCTGTTTAACAAAGAATAATGCCTTTGAATTGTGATGTTGGTGAAGATTATTGAGTATACACCATGAACAAATCTGTCTTGGAAGAAATAGTACCTTCCGTTCTTCCAGAATGTTCCTTGGGAGGGAGGATGGTCTCATGTATTTTGGACTTGTTATCAGGAGGTACCAATTCCTGGAGAAGGCTATCATGTGTGATAAAGTAGAGGGTCATTGAAAAAGAGGAAGACCCTCAAGGAGATGGACTGACACAGTGGCTGCAACAATAGATTCAAATATAGCAATGATTGTGAGGATGGTACAAGACCAGGCAGTGTTTTGTTCTATTGTGGATAGGGTCGCTATGGGTCAGAATCAACTTGATGGCACCTAACAACCAGACAACAGTTAACTCCAGTAGCCAATGCTGAATCCAGAGGGATGCCTCTGACTGTGTTTTTGTTGTTCATTTTATTTTTTTTCTGAAACGGTCAAGGGGGCATGTGCTGGAACATGTGAGGCAGCAAAGCCTCTGTGGTTCTAATCCCCTAATTAGACTATCATGCACAGATGGTATTTAGAGCCTTTAAAAAAAAATGAATGAAAGCATGTTCATGAATTTTTATAAGATAGAAAGTTACTTAAGTTTTCCTTGTATTTACCTAACCTCCTATGTAGATGAGACCATGAGGGAGAAGATATGTGAAATTTATGGTGTATATATAAATTCATGGTGTACATTCAATAGGTAATGTCATTTTGCCCAGCTTTTAGGGATGGTATCAATGTAGACACACACTCCTCCTCACGTGTGTGCCAATATAGATCAAATATATGCTATGCTATTTAAAATTTGGGGTATTTTGGTAGAGAAAAGAGGTTTTTTTTTTTTTTGAAATAAGTCCTCCATCCTGCCAGTAATGTCATAAGGTGCTAAAAATATTTAATCCAAATTATTTGGTTAAATGCTTTTATGTTTTAAAAATTAAATACAGCTGATCATGAGGAAATATAATACACATGATATTTACTTTAAACAGTTTTAGGCTGAACTATAGTAGAGCATGGTTGGGCAATCTACTTCCATAGTGATACTGCCTTGGAAACCCAAGGAGGGGTCGCTATGAGTCGGGGCCGACTGGACGGCACACAACAACAACAACAACAACATAGTAGAGCATAGTGAATGAATTGTAGGGCAAATGAACAACAGTAGGGGCAATAACAGGTGCAACAATTATATGATGCAAAGATAAAATGCAAAACAAAACATTGTCATATATTCATTTTCAACTATTAGTGACCCTATGGAATAGAGCAGAACTACTCTAGAGGCTGAAATCTTTATGGAAGGAGATTGAACCACCAGCCTTTTTGTTAGCAGCCCAGCACTTAACCACTGAGCCACCAGTGCTCCTTGATTCAAGTATTATAACTAATTTTCTTCTCCATGTTGGAAGAATATCAATCATAAATTATCCAACTGTCAATTTTTTTTTTTCCTTTCACAATAGCAGCATTTGTTTCTTTTTGTCATCAGCTAACTATATAGGAAAGCAAGTATTTTTACCTGGATTGCAAAGGTAATAATCAGCTTTGGTCTCCAGAACACCTTATGATTTTCTTTTGAGTTTTTGAAAATATATGAGTTAGTATACACATGGATAGATAGATAGCTGGGTAGGTGGATAGAAAAATAGATAAAATTTGACTGTACATTTTGTTCTATTTAGTTTAATTATGATACAATTAGTATTTTTATCATTGAGAAAGTAATTTTTCCATTTTCGTTTGTTGATTATTTCCAAAGTAGTTTTAAATACACGAGTCCCTCATACAATAATTTAAAATTAAACATTTCACAAGTTATGAATATCTTCCAAGGTCCATGGCATTTAAACAGTGCAGTGTTGCTTGGTCCTGGGTTTGAATCCTATTGGATTGTGACTAAACCTGGATTACTCAGCATTAGTGTACTGTTTGCTTCTTGTAGTTTCCAACAAAGACAGTCTTAAACTGATAACATTTTTTTCTTTGAGAATAATGACTCTGAAACAAAAAGATAAGTCTTATATGAAAGTTGATGAGGTAGTATGTGATACACACAGGAAACATGTAATTAAACAGGTATGGCATTAAGGTATATCAGAAACAAGAAACCTATAAAATATAAGGTATATTTCCAAATTTAGAAATCTTCTTTGAAATACAGTTTATTTTTTGACACAGTTTTAATCAATGTGGAAAATAAAAATTTATTTAAACAGTTTATACAAATTGTCCCTTTTTATGTATCCAAGTTTTTATCCACCCTTTTTGAATGCAATACATTTTGGAGATTCCTCCATGAGTTTACTACTTTTATTGGTTGCATAACATTAATTGTAAGACTAAAACGCAGGTAACTTGACCACATTTTAAAAAGCAATTTCTAATGCTGTTTAGAGAGTTTTGGAATTGTTTGTGGGATTATGAAATTAAGACTCTAGTTAGATGTTTTCAAGAATGTTCACTTTACCTTAAACTATTTTAAAAATTAAGCATAAACTTTAAAAATAATACACCAGAATTATTTTTCTTAAATGATAAATGAGATATTTGAATATGTATTCAATTTTTTTTTCAAATATAGGCTCAGCCAGTAAGTCACTTTAATTTTTATAAAGTAATTTTATTTTAGTGATATTTTCATAATTTTTTAGTGTCTAAGATTAGTGAGTTCTTCTAATGAATAGTAGTAGGTTTTTCATTTCACATTGTTATTCTACGTCTTTATCATTCTCTTGCCTTTGGAAATTTTAGTTTTATATTGGGCAATCCTACTTCCGTAGTGATACTGCCTCGGAAACCCAAGGAGGGGTCGCTATGAATCGGGGCCGACTCGACGGCACATAACAACAACAACAACAACATCAGTATTTCTTATTCTCAACAGATCTGTTCCTAAAGGTCTTAAACTTTTCTATAAGAATTTCTTTATTCTATGTTTATTACAATTTAAAATATAGGTAATATAAATATATTCCAAATTATCAAGTCGTCGTTGTTGTTGTTGTTAGGTGTCCTGAGTCAGCTCTGATGCATAGCGAACCATATGTACAACAGAATGAAACACTGCCCAGTCCTGTGCTGGCCTCACAATCCCACTGTGTCAATCCATCTCATTGAGGGCCTCCCCCTTTTTTGCTTACCCTCCACTTTACCAAGAGTGATATCCTTCTCCAGGGAATGGTCCCTTCTGAAAACATGACCAATGTAGGGGATAGGAAGTCTGGTCATTCTTGATTCCAAGGAGCATTCCGGCTGCACTTCTTCCAGGACAGATTGCATGGTACTTTTCGTATTCTTCTCCAATACCAAAACTCGAAAGCATCAACTCCTCTTCAGTCTTCCTTATTCATGGTGAGCTGTCACATGCATATGAGTCTATTAAAAATACCAGGGCTTGGATTAGGCACACCTTAGCCACCCCTCGGAAAGAAGGTCGGGCAGTCTACTTCCGTAATGATACCGCCTTGGAAAATGAAGGAGGGGTCGCTACAAGTGGGATCTGACTCGATGGCAGTGAATTTGGTTTTTGATTTTTCTTAGTCTTCAGAGAGACATCTTTGTTCTTCAGTATTATTGATTTCTTTTGTGTTTGTCATTTTCTTTCATTCATTCAGTAAAGTATATTAAGTGACTATATGTAGTCCAACTCAAGGGCACATAATAAAAACAACAATGTGGTAGGTACTGTTTTAGGCCCTAGAATCCAGCAGTTAATCAAACAGATAAAATGCTTGCCCTCATAGAGCTTATATTAAAAAAAAACAAAACAAACCCACTGCCATCGAGTTGGATCTAACTCATAGCGACCCCTCCTTGGGTTTCTGAGGTAGTATCACTAGGGAAGTAGATTGCCCAACCTTCCTTCCAAGAAGTGGCTGGTGGGTTTGAACCGCCAGCCTTATGGTTAGCAGTCAAATGCCTTAGGTACTACGCCACCAGAACTTACACTAGAGGGCTGAAAATTTGTATCAGTACCATGTAGGGGTATTGCATTGGGCAAATCTGCTGCCAAAGACCTCTTTAAAGTGTCCAAAAACAAAGATATCATTTTGATGACTAAGATATGAGTGGCCATGGTATTTTGTAATTATTTCATAAACATGCAAAAACTGGTCAATGGAAAAGAAAGATCAATGAAGAACTGACTCATTGTAATTGTTGTGTTGGTGAAGAATATTCAAACCCACCAGCCAGTCCTTGGAAGGAAGGTTGGACAATCTACTTCTGTAGTGATACCGCCTTGGAAACCCAAGGAGGGGTCGCTATGAGTCGGGTCCTACTCGATGGCACAACACAACAACAACAACAACAACATGGACTATTAAAAGAACAAAAAACTCTGTCTTGGAGGAAGCACAGCCAGAATGTTCCTTAGAAGCAGGGCAAGACTTTATCTCACTTACTTTGGTCACATCATCAGGAGAGACCAATCGCTAGAGAAGGACATCATGCTTGGTCAAGTAGGAGTCAGTGGAAAAGAGGGAGAGCCTCATGAAGTGGATTGACACAGTGGATGCAACAATAACCATACTTTAAACTGTGAGGATAGCACTGGACCAGACAATGCTTTGTTCTGTTTTACTTAGGGTTGCTATGAGTTGGAGTCAACTTGATAGCACCTAAAAACAACAACAGAAGTTTTAAGTAAAATATTTAATTTTATAATATATAAAATTATACAACCACAGCAAGTAAAACCCAAATTATATTATATACACTATGAATAGAATTTCTGATTCATTCAAACAGAAACATAGAAGTGATGGGATACTTACGTCACAGGAATCTATACATAACTACTAGAACCAGATACTGTCTATAGACATACCTGTAACTGTATTACCCTAGTCTTACAGTTATTATTTCACATGTATAGTCTTGTATTTGAATTGAATAAATGTATTTTTAATGTAACACAGCAGAACTTTTAAAATATATATACCTAAGTCTACATTAAGGAGCTCTGGTAGTGCAGTAGATAAGGCATCTGCCTGCTAACTAGAAGGTCAGCGGTTCAAACCTACCGTTGCTTCATGGAAGGAAGATGGGGCAATCTACTTCTGTAAAGACAACTTCAGAAACCCAATGGGGGTTGCTATGAGTTGGAATCAATTTGATAGCAGTGAGTTTGTTCTTTTTTTTTTTTTTTCCCTTCGGTCATGGGAGAACAGAAAGGCACTGTTTGCAAAGAGACAACTCGGCCATGGTGGGCATTGGAGGGAAGGAAATAGGGAAGAGGTAACTACGGGAGGAAGTGGGAAGAGAGCTGTTACATTGTGGAGAATTGCAGTATTGCAGTCAATGTCATGAAATAAAAGTGTATGAACTGCTGTATGGAAAATGAATTTGCTCTGTAAACTTTCACCCAAATAAAAATTAAAGAAAAAAGATAGACTATTTTAAACTTAGGAAGAAAATAATAAATTGCAGGGTCACTTGAAAGAAAATTTATAAACCTCACTCAAACTCACTACCATGGAGTCAATTTCTGCTCATAGTGACCCCTCTTGGGTTTCTTTCTTTTTTTTTTTAAGTTTTTTTGAACATTTTATTGTGATTTGAGTGGAACTTTACAGAGCAAATTAGTTTTTTTTAAATGCATTTTATTGAAATATATTTTTTGTACAGTGAAATACACAAAACTAAAGTGACATGGGTCAATGCATTTTTTTTTTTTTTTTTTTTGCAGTGTTCCCTTCCCACCTTTCCCACCCCTGGCAACCGACAAAGTTTCCCTCCATATATAAACCTTTCCTTGACCCTCCACAACAATGAGCTAATACTATATATATCCTTTTGTGATTGACTTATTTCACTCAGCATAAGTCCTCCAAGTTTGTCCATGTTATGTGGTATTTTGCAGACTCTACATTGCTTTTTAGTGCTGCATAGTATTCCATTGTGTGTATGTACCATAGTTTGGTCATCCACTCTTCCATTGATGGGCACATAGGTTGTTTCCATCTTTTTGCTATTGTAAGTAGTGCTATGATGAGCATGGGTGTGTATGTATTTGTTTTTTTCCTGGCTCTCACCTCTCTAGGATATATACCTAGTAATGGGATTGCTGGGTTACATGGTATCTCCAGTTCCAGCTTTCTAAGGAATTGTCAGACTACTTTCCACAGTGGTTGTATCACTTCACAGCCCACCAACACTGTATGAGAGTCCCAATCTCTCCACATCCCCACCAGCATTTGTTATTTTCTGTCTCATTGAACCTTGCCATCAGTGCTGGGGTAAAGTTGTATCTCATTGCTGTTTTGATTTGCATTTATTGATGGCCAATGAGGAACTCTGGTAGCATAGTGCCTAAGGCACTTGACTGCTAACCAGAAGGCTGGCGGTTCAAATTCACCAGCCACTCCTCGGAAGGAAGGTTGGTCAGTCCTACTTCTGTAGTGATACTGCCTCGGAAACCCAAGGAGGGGTCGCTATGAGTCGGGGCCGACTCGACGGCAAATAACAACAACAACAAATATTTGTGATGATCCTCTTATTTATTTTGATGTGAAGATTTAGCATTTTTCTTTGAGGTTACTCTGTGATTTATAGTTTTCTTCTCAAGTTTAAAACAGTCCATTCTATCTTGTAGTTGTCTTGACTTCCCTACCATTTAGAAGTTCTGTAACTACACAAATTTTTCCCTCCTTTTAGATTGTAGTTGTCCTCATTTGTCAATTGATGTCTCTGGTTCCCTGTTTACAGTCTTGTATGTTTATTTACTTTGGATACTTCCAGCTTAGCTGGGTTGCTTTCTGGGTTATGCCAGCATGTGTGTTAATGGTTAGTTGTTTGCTGTTTTTGGTTCTCTGCCTATAGTATCTATTGTAAGGTTGGTCCGGTTTTAAAAAAATTTCTTAATTTCAGCTTATCAGTAAATGTCTTAATTTTACCATCATATTTGAGGGACAGTTTTGCTGGGTACATAATTCTTAGCTGGGAATATTTCTCTTTCAGGGTTTTATATATACCATCCCATTGTCTTCTCGCCTGCATGGTTTCTGCCGAGAAATTTGAGCTTAGTCTTATTGGTTGCCCTTTGTAGGTAACCTTTGGTTTTTCCCATGCTGCTTTCAGGATTCTTTCTTTGTTTTTGGTTTTGGTGAGTGTGATGACGATATGTCTTGGTGGTTTTCTTTTGAGGTCTATCCTCTTTGGGGTTCGTCAGACTTCTTGAATGGATATATTCTCATTTTTCATCTAGGAAAATTCTCTTCCAACAAATCTTTGACCATTTTTTCTTTGGTTTTATTTGTCTCTTCCTGTTCTGGAATTCCAATTACACATAGGTTTTTCCTTTTGATGGCATCCCACATGAACTTAGGCTTTCTTCATTTTGTTTTCATCTTTTGTCTGTTTGATGACTTTCTGAAGAAGTATTGAGGTATTTGCCTTCAATCTCACTAATTCTGTCTTTCATTGATTCAATTCTATTCCTTTACTTGTTCAATATGTTATTTATTTTGGAAAATTTAGTATTAATCTTCTGGATTTCTATGTGTAGATTTGGTATCATTTCTAATTTTTCATTTATTTTGTCATATTTTTCTTGTATTATCTTTTGAAATTGTTCTAGGGTTTTATCCAATTTTGTTAGTGTTTTCCTTGATCTGTCTCTCAATTCATTGAAGATACCTAAACATAATTCTTTTGAATTTCTTATCAGGACATTCCAATGCTATGTCTTCCTCAGGGATGTGTTGTGAGTCTGTATCCTGGTCCCTTGTTTCTCTTGCTTTATCTTGCTTCTTTTTGTGCACTGTGATGCTCTGTTGTCTCCGAGGCATTATGATGTTTTTGTGTTTATATTTAATTGGTGATTGTATGTTGAAGTCACTTGCCCACAATTTTTGTTTTGGTTGGATTTTATCTAAGTAACCAGGGTACTGTGCTCCTCTATTTCCTAGTTGACAGCACTTGTACACTCACCACCTGTCTCCTTTCCTGTTGTCAGTCTCTTGAATGTCCCTGCTGTTCTTGGCAAATGGAGCTTATTCTTAGTTTCCTGGAATACAAATGAGAATTGAGTTTGGTTTAGTTTTAAGGCTCCATTGGAGCAGAGTCTTTACCTGCTTGATCTGGGAGGCAGTTAGATATTTGTAATAGTGTTTGACTTCTTTTAGAGTAGATTGACATTATATTTGACTTAAACATGCAATTGCCATTATTTTTAATGTCATTTTGCTTTTTCTCATATTAGATCAAATGGGCTCATTATTCCCACAATCATTAATTGTATAAATTGGAATACATTATGAGGGTAATACAAATATTTAAAACCCAATTCTAGTTCCTTTAATAACATAATTATGCCTACTAATGAATAATTATCCATAAACTTTATAATAATGGATAATAGCTTATCCATAAACTTATAATAGTCTGAGTAAACACTGCAAACCCTAAGAGTAAGTAACTTGGTCCCAGGGCTTCAAACCAGTTCAAACTGGTCTGACAAAGCAAAACCAGAACAGATTGGAATTTTAAAAATTTGGGTCATTGAAGATGATAACTGGAATAGGACAAATTACAGGTTGATGTCCTTGCATAGGAGACTCTGAAGAGTGTGAACTCTTTCAGCATCCTGATTTGTGAGATTGGATTACTGGCAGGATTGTGGAGGGGAACACACATTCAAAGTGGCACCATGTGCCACCATCTTTGAAAGGGACACCACTGTTTCCCACTCTGCTCAGAATCTACCAGGCAAGAGAATTGCAATGCATACACTGCCCATGTTTTCAAAGACAGAGATTAACTTTCTGTCAGGACTTCAACCTGTAATTTCTCCTGTTCTAGTTGTCATTCTGGTTGGTCCTCATAAGACATAATTGTGTTAGGTTGACATAGATTCTTTAACTTTTATTTCTACAATGAGATATTACTTGTTTTTGTGTTTTTAATTCCATGGGCTATTTTTTTTAAATTTTATTATTTTAAATAGGTGTATTTTCAATGACAGAAAATATTATTTTGTACCAAAATTTTATATATGTTACCATCTAACTAGATGATACTTTTCCCCAAATATATGTAGAAATAGTGTGTTTCGAATTCTCAAAATTTAATGTCCTTCACCCTAGGAATTTATTATTATTGTTTTACCAATTACCTAATTTTGAGTAACCTTTCCTTTTCATTCCTGGTACTTTGTGCTGTGTGGTCATTTTACTGTTGTTACAGTGTTAATAAATCTTGAATGCCAATACTGAATTCTTGATCTGTAAATCTTCATTAACCATGCGCTGATCTATGTTTAGTATGTTGATATATTGTTTTTTGTGGTGGTTAATTTCATGTAACAATACCTGTCACTGTAGAAAACTAGAAATTAAATTATAAAGATTATATATGTGAAGCATTTATTAATAATAGTTCCTTTTTCTTCTCTGACTTGTTACTTGCTAACGTATGACAGGTAAATGCTTGATGTTTTCCATTTTGATTCTTCTTTTAATCTCCATGTGGGAAAGATTTTCATGATTCTCTCTGTAACATTTTTCCTTCCTAAAACCAAATTGTCTGAGTGTTCTGATGTTTGGAGACTGCCAGAATACTTGGCCTGAATTCTGATAGTTTCTCAATTGGTAACATACCCCTCTCTTTAGTCTCTTTTGGACTGGTGGATGTTTTGCAAATATTTCCGTTAGCTATTCGGAGTGCATGCATTTTGATTTCTTTTTCTTTTTTCTTTTTTCTTTTTATGTTCTGGCTTAATTATAAGTTAGTAATCAGTGAAACTGAAGTTACTTTAACCATTAGTTTTGAATTTTTTTACACTTTTTAATATATGTTATTAATATAATATCACAATCCTAATGTCTTTATGGTTATTTATTTTATTTTAATTGTATTTAGTTTGCTTTCAAGCTTACCAATATAAACAAAAATAAACCAGGATGAGATGAGGAAGACAGAGTGATGGAGGGATAAATATGTGCAACATGGAGGATTTTGGGGGCAGTGAAATGATTATTTCTCATACAGTAAATATACACTTGCTAAGTGTTTATTTGTAGTAGACTTAAGTAATTTTTCTTAAAAGTGTTGGAAGTTGATACAGTGAGTATATTTTGATATCTAATTTAATTAATATTTTATGTTCTCTTTAGAATATTCTCTTTGAAAATGCTGAGTGGAAAAGAAAACTTTACTCAGTCCTCCAATTTGGACTGAATGTTAGTAATTGAAGCTACCAATTGGAGAAAATATTTCCCCACGAAATTTCCAAAGGGAGTGCATGGCATAGTGGCATATTGGTTACAAAGGCTGACAAATGGGGTTTTGAATCCAAGCTATTGGACCATTGACAAGTGACTTGATTTTGAATGATTTCTTCATCTGTAAAAACTAAATCAATATATGTGTATTAGTCAAAGTGTTGATTTATATATTCACTGAGACAATTGAAGTACAGAATTCCTAGCATAAAGCTTGGCCCATTTTTAAAAGAACAACAACAACAACAACACCACAAACTCACTGCCATCGAGTCGATAGTGACTCATAGTGACCCCTCCTTGGGTTTCTGAGATGGTATCTCTGCGGAAGTATATTGCCCAGTCTTCCTTCTGAGGAGTGGCTGGTGGGTTTGAACCACCAGCCTTCTGGCTAGCAGTCAAGTGCCTTAGGCCTATAGAAGTCACCTAAAAAACAAACATCAGTACTCATAAAGAGTTTTTCTGATTACTCCTTCAGCCTCCTGGAGAACACTGGGAAAAATACTGTACTCTTCTCTCAGGGTTTCACTGATAGTAAGTATAGAATTTTGAAGAAATACTACTTTAATTTTATTTTGGACTTTTATATAACTGAAAAATTTGAAGTAACCTATTCTGTAGAAATATTTTCTAATTTTATTTCCTATTTTTAATTTATTCACGTGTAAGAAGAGGTTTCCTTATTCATGAATATATTACAAATAATAAAATTTTCAGTTGCATTGACTATAACTCTGGAAAAAAAATTGGAATTCATATCTTTGATGTTGCTTCAGCTAGAGTTTCAATTCATGGACGGAAATCTGTGGAGAATCCAGAAGTAAGATCTAACAGTTTAGTCAGCTCATCTATTTTCCTTTCGAAGGAAGAGATAGGGCAAAATTGGATATCTCCAGAGGGAGATCTAAGTACAGTGGCACAATAAATCCCCTTTCAACTGACAGAGCTACCTGAGTTCCCTTGGAGAGCTAAAGGGGGGAGGAGAAAGGAAAGGAAAAATAGGGAAGGACTGTGTTTGAGGGACTTAAGCACAACCCTTTGGTATATACAGGAAAGAAGAATTTTTGATATTTCCTCCTAGATTATTTTAGGAAAGTGAAAAAATTTAAATATAATAGGATATTGGTAGTGTTACTCTCTATTTAATAAAGGAAAAGAAAGAACATCAGATAAGTCTTGTCCAATCTAGGTTTTTGTCTGCTCTTCAACAACAACAACAACAAAAGATCTGTTTCTCCAACTGTAAGAAATATAAACTGATTTTCAGTATTTTTCCAAATTTCAAAAAGTGAATCCTAGATTTTATGTCTTCTAAAGAAACATTCTCTTGGAATATTGTTCACTACTTTAGATTTTTTTGTTGATGTTGTCATATGCTGTCGAGTCAGCCCCAACTCATAGTGACCCCTCCTTAGGTTTCCGAGGCAGTATCACTGCAGAAGTAGATTGCCCCATCTTCCTTCCAAGAAGTGGCTGGTGGGTTTGAACCACCAGCCTTCTGGTTAGCAGTCAAGTGCCTTAGGTACTACGCTACCAGAGATTTTAGGTATTTTAAAACTGTATTTGTGGAATCTGCAATACCATGAGAATTTCTGAAACTATTACACTTGAGCTATGGAATTAAATAAGACTTTTGGAAGGACAAATGCCTTGATTTGTCTGGGGAGCTATAATGTAAATGTTCAAACCTGGAAACTAGCCTGCTCAGAGACTCCCCACACCTCCCACCCCAAACGTGTTTAATTTTGGATTTCTAACTAAGCAGATTTTGTCCTTTAGTGTGTTGGTTTAATATAATATTAGGATCTCAAAGGCAGTTACTGATTATTAGGACAAGAAAATAATCCTTCCCAACTGTCAGACATCAAACAGAAGGTCGTAAACCTAGTAACAATAAAAGAAATTTCTTTTGTCCTTTTGTAGTCCTCTAGGATTCCAGAACAGATTCAGATTGCAGCAGAGGAAGTTGAAACAAGAGCAGAGTTAGAAAATCCAGACAAGATTTATCAAACCAGACATTGTGCCTCCCCACCAAACTCAGCATAGTTTGGAGTCACTTCCTTATCAAAGCACACAGGCGGTTCTGGGAAGGTTGTCTGTGTTCCCCTAGGAGTGGTTCTACTTACTGTAACATCAGTCACCCCTCGTGGGGGATGGGATAGGGAGGAGGGGAAGGAATTGGTCAGGACGAGGATTCATAGAACAGTATTTGTTAAAAGTCAGAAAACTCCTCAGACTAGACTATATGTAATCACAAGTCTCAGAAACAATGAGATGTTAGGCGACTTAAGCTCACATTTTATAAAAAATTGATGCAATAAAACGTGGTCCAGAGAGATCTAAACTCAACTCAAGCTCACATAGTGGATAACATAGAAAGTGACAAAGAAAGGCTCTTGTGTCCAAAATTGATGGGTCATGAATTTAAAGCAAAAGGAGATGATTTTCTTTCATTCAAATTCTGTTTTTAATACAGTTGAGCACCAGAAGCATGATATTGTGGTGACAGATGGATTCATTCTACTTGCAGGTAGATGGATATAGAAATTCTTAAGCTGGTCTGTTTCAGACTCAGATTTTTAGTCTGTTAAACCAAAAAGCTAACTTTAAAAATTCATTTTTGCCATAAAAGATTATAACAAAATATTAACAAATCCATTCACTCTCCTTTCACATATTGTAAAAATAGGTATTTTTTATAACATATGTATTTTTTATAAAAATATAAAGCTTACTAATACAAAGGAGGAAAATAGTGCAACACATTTTATTCAGTCAAATGCATCGTGAAATATATAAGTTTGTGGAAATTAAATATCACTAAGGAAAAATAAATACTTCCAGAGCTAAGGTGGGAAAGCTCTTTATTTATTTTTCCCTCTCTTAAAGGGAATTTATAAAATATATCAGCATAAGAAAAGGGGAAATTTAAAGCTCAATGTATTTGAACTACATAATAAAAATTAAACTGATTCATATGAAAAACACAAGTTTTCCTAATCATTAACTTTCAGAGATTTGAGGTCATACCTATAGTCTCCAAAGTAAAACCAGGCTTTATGACACTAGTTTTCATATGCTGTATTTTACACATTCCAAGCATTCACACCAATATATTTGCATGAGTATTTCTTCCACCTTCTGAGGGTTACCCTGAGAAGTAGATAAGGAAATGCAGTCTTTCTTACCATAGGTGATCACTCAGTATCTCTTATTTTTGATAGCAGCATATCAGCTAATGCTAGATGGCATTTACTAGGTGTTTTCTATGTATCGAGGAGCTCTGGTGGTGTAGAGCCTAAGGCATTTGACGACTGCTAACCAGAAAGTTGGTGGTTCAACCCACCAGCCACTCCAGAGAAGGAATGTGAGGAAGTCTACATCTGTCAAGACTTACTGCCTTGGAAACCCAATACGGGTAGCTATGAGTCAGAAGTGACTTGATTGCAATGGGTTTTTTCTATATATAAGAAGGAGCTCTGGTGGTGTTGTGGTTAAGGCATTTGGCTGCTAACCCAAAAGTCAGTGGTTTGAATCCACCAGCTGCTCCACAGAAGAAAGATAAGGCAGTCTGCTTTTGTAAAGATTTACAGCCTGGGAAACCCAGTGGGAGGTGGTTATGAGTTGCAATTGACTCCAAGGCTGTGACTTTTTTATTTCCCCTTATATATCAGGCATTCATTATCCGTAGTGATTTACACAAAGTATGTTACTTAATGTTTAAAATAATCTTGAGGTATGTGGTATTAGTGTTATCCCTATTTTGTTGATGTTGGTGTGTGTCTTCAAGTTGACTCCAAGTTGTCCTGACCCTGTAGGACAGAACAGAACTGCTCCATAGAGTTTTCGAGGCTGTAAATCCTTACAGGAGCAGGTCGCCTGGTCTTTTCTCCCACAGAGCTGTTGATTGTTTTGAACCATCAACATTTGGAGTAACAGCCAAGAGCCTAGCCACTGGGGTACTAGAGATCCTTATTCCTATTTCACAGATGTGGAAATTGAAGTTTAGAAAGGAAAAGAAACTATTCAGGTCATGTATCTAGTTAAAGTGTAGGTCCAGGACCCAGGATTGGTAGACAAGCATGCTTGTTACATTTGATACTTCCCTTCCCCAGTGGTTTTTTAATGCTAATAGTATTTTGACATTACTTGGGAAACCTTGCACCTAGTCTTAGCAGATGAAACTTGTTCGGATCAGTCAGTTATGGCAATTCTTTTACCTTTTTCTATTGATGATGGGCCCAGCCCTTCCCAAGAGATTTTGGAAAATGAAGTTGGCTCTGGGGCAGTTAGTAAACATTTTCTCTATGTAAAGGTACAAGAGAATGCCTTTTTACTCCTTTCTTCTGTCCTCCCAAAGACATTGTTTTGTGAGAGTGAGATCCTTGGACCTGTGGCAATTATCTTTAAATCTCAAGGGGAGACATGGCAAATGCAATCATAGGCATTTGACTGCTCAAAATATGAGATTCTGGGACATCATTGAGCATTTGAAATCAGCAACCTGTGAAGTTATTAATAATAACTTATATATTATTAATACCTTAATAAGTTATTGCTAAGTTATTTCCATTAAAGCTACTACAGCCAAATGGATAAAGTCATCCATACCCCCTAGACAAATCAAATGAACAAACAGCAGAGGAAAAGGTGGTACATAGAATTGTTTTTATCAGGTGCCATCAAGTTGATTCCAACTCATAGCGACCCTGTGTACAATAGAACAAAACACTGCCCAGTCCTGTGCCATCCTCGCCATCATTGCTATATTTGAGCCCCTTGTTGCAGCCACTGACTCAATGCATCCCATTGAGGGTCTTCTTTTTTTCCCTGATCTTGTGCTTCATCAAGCATGATGTCCTTCTCCAGGGACTGCTCCCTCCTGATAACATGTCCAAAGTACAAGAGACGAAAGTCTCTCCATCCTCATTTCTGAGAAGCATTGTGGCTGTCCTTCTTCCAAGAGAGATTGTTCATTTCCTGACAGTCCATAGTATATTCAGCATTCTTCACTAATATCATGATTTAGAAGCATTCTTCATGATTTAGAAGAAGTTCTTCTTCTGTCCTCATATGCATGCTTTTGCAGGTGAGGCTGTTGAAAATACCAAGACTTGTATCAGGTGCATGTTAGTCCTCAAAGTGACTTCTTTCCTTTTTAACATTTTAAAGAGATTTTTTTGCAGCAGATTTTCCCAGTGCAATCCATCATTTGATTGCCATGCCATGGGCATTGCTTATGGATCCAAGTAAAATGAAATCCTTGACAACTTCAATATTTTCACTGTCTATCATGATATTACTCATTGGTCCAATTGTGAGGATCTTTGTTTTCTTTATATTGAGGTATAATCTATCATGAAGGCTATAGTGTTGGATCTTCCTCAGAAAATGCTTCAAGTGTTCTTCACTTTCAGCAAGCAAGGTTGTATCATCTGCATACTGCAGGTTGTTAATTAGTCTTTCTCAATCCTGTTGCTGCATCTTCTTCATATAGACCAACTTCTTAGAGTTGTTGTTGTTGTTGTTATGTACCTTGGAGTTGGACATGACTCATAGCAACCCCTCCTACACAAGTAGATTGCCCAACCTTCCTTCGGAGGGTTGGGGGGTTTGAACTGCCAGCCTTCTGGTTAGCAGTCAAATGCCTTAGGCACTATGCTACCAGAGCTCCCTCTCAGAGTTAGTATAGATGAAAAATGAGAACTAAACTACATAAAAA
Source organism: Orycteropus afer afer (assembly GCF_000298275.1). Classification (NCBI taxonomy): domain Eukaryota; kingdom Metazoa; phylum Chordata; class Mammalia; order Tubulidentata; family Orycteropodidae; genus Orycteropus; species Orycteropus afer. Next base: position 14,779,014 of record NW_006921609.1, on the reverse strand, counting down.
AGAAAGACCAGTAATACCAATTCCTATGTATACACACACACACACACGTTGTTGTTATGTGCCATTGAGTTGGCTCTGACTCTAGCGACCCCTCCTTGGGTTTCTGAGGCGACATCATTATGGAAGTAGATTACCCAATCTTCCTTCTGAGAAGTGGCTGGTGGGTTTGAACTGCCAGCCTTCTGGTTAGAAGTAAAATGCCTTAGGCTCCCAAATACCTATCCATCTCAATCATCTTTGAAAGGATGACTAAGTATTGGGTCAACTATATATTGAAGCTACTCCTCATTACATTGTTTAAATGCATCATTGGTGTGCAGTCACATATTTACATTATTTCACATATGAAACATCATTTCTTTTTGTTTGTTTAAAGCTTATATATTGTAGGTAGAATGTAAATATAAAATTTTGAAACATTTATTACATGGAAAAATTTAAATAAACAGATTCAACTCCTAAAGTATCAGGTCATATGGGTTTAATTACTAGCTTAAGTTCAACAACTAAAGAGGTAGATGAATTCAAATTTTTAAACTTTTAAAATACTAAGATTATAACTTTGAGAAAAAATAGCCATTTAAATAAGATGAACTGTTGAAACATAAATTATCTTTTGAAAAGTCTATGATGCTTATTTATAGTTCATTATTAATTAAAAATTATTTTAAATAATTCTGTCATTATTTTTACTATCCTGCCAAAATCCCACTGCTGTCAAGTCAGATCTGACTCATAGCGACCCCTCCTTGGGTTTCTGAGGCAGTTGTTGTTGTTATGTGCCATTGAGTCGGCCCCGACTCATAGCGACCCCTCCTTGGGTTTCCGAGGCAGTATCACTACAGAAGTAGGATTGCCCAACCTTCCTTCCGAGGAGTGGCTGGTGGGTTTGAACTGCCAGCCTTCTGGTTAGCAGTCAAGTGCCTTAGGCACTATGCTACCAGAGCTCCTCACTATGGAAATAGATTGCCCAACAGAAATAATTATGTAATTTACTGTTTAATAGCCAAAATTCATTCTGGGTCTTACATTTTTAACATCATTTTATGCATGTTTGCAAAATAAGACAAAGTTTATAACAAGGAAGCAGGTTGTTTTTGTTCTCTCTATAATTCTCAAAAAAATAAAACAAAAGGCAATGCAGTTGAAGAGAAGTATTGCCTTTTGACATCTACATACCTATTGTTCTTTCTAAGCTTTTGTTCCCCAGCTTGAGATGAGAATGGATAATTACATGTAATGGAAGACAGCTGTGATGTACCAAGTGTATTTTTTCCCTTTTTATCCTGTGCTTGAATGCATAATTTCTTTTCTGCTTCGGAGTTATATAAGGCTCAATTTTCCTGTGTTTATTTTGTCTTCAAATTATAATGTGAAGATTTTAACAATCAAAATCAATTATAGTTTTGTTTCTACCTTTGGATAATGCCTTAAACTATGGATTAAAGTTATAGTAAGATCTTTAATAGTAGACCATTTTGTTACAGAGAGTGGTAATTGTTCTGTGTGTCTAAGATACAATGCCATTATAAAAAAAAAAAAAAAGGACGACATTTTAAACTACACATTATATTTCTATTTGAGAATGGTACTGCCAACTTTTTGGATAGTTATTTTCACTTCTGATTCAGATCTTGAAATCTTTTAGTCTTCAAGATCTCCTAGGTTTGTTGTCACAGCATCTATAGAATTTGGTAATAATCTTATTACTGATTCTGTTGCAATGTTTATTATAACTGTTTCTTCTGTGCTCTGGTTCTTTTATTACTGAAACAGGGATATAATATTATCACATCTTGGTGGCTTCACACATTCCCTTTCCTCATTCTCTTAATTCCCTCCACATACCTTATATCAGTGGTAATTGGGTAATTAGCCAGCAATGCTGTCATCTAAGCAAGGGAGTAAGAATTGTCTCATTGAACAAAATAATCTTTCTTTGTACTCAGGATTCATTTTTGATATGTTACAACTCTATCAGCAGGGAAACTTTCCTCCCCATCGAGACTCTAACAAGCCTTTAAGACAAGAATAGACAGAGAGATTCTGCTATTAGTCGCAATTCTAAGGCAAATTGGGTTACTCATCTGTAGTCACATTTTCTGCCCGCACAGCATGAGCTCTTAGGAGATGGCAGAACAATCTTCTGTTGAAGAGATGATGAATAACTAGATAAGGCTTCTATTGTGGGCTACTTGAACAAAATTTGTAGCCATTTTGGCTTTTAAAACAAGCTAGAAGGCGTTTTTGGAAGTCTGAAGAGACCACTAGGTTATTTGGTTTCAGGTTCATTTTGATGTAGTGAATAGATATCCGGAGCAAAATGCCCTTCAGTGAAGAAAAAATTCTGTTTCTGGCTATCAGTTGCATCATGATTCCCAAGCAAATAGCTGAGTAAAAGAAAACATCCCTTAAAGACTCTACTGCATTCTTGTAATAAATCACAAAAACATTGGTATCAGCTTTCGTAGTCATTCTACAAGACTATAGTTAAGAATATTTCCAGATGTGTCTTACTGAAGGGAAGGTAATTTTCTTTCATGCACAAGAGATCCTTTCTTAACATGGAAGGGGGAAAAAATCAAACACTTTCTTTAGTCCTCTGCAGGTGACAAAATTTCAATTTCCTGTATCCTTAGACTGCTAGCATTTTGCTTCTAACCCATGGGATTTAAGAGAGAGACATAATCATAAGTCTACAAATACTTTTAAGGTAATATAAATGAAGAGGGCGGTTTTCCAGTTTCATGACAATTTTCCTGTTTCATGAAGTTTCAAGGAACAATAACCTGAATAAAATAAAAAAATGCACAGGAATGGAACTGATTGCTTGGGTTTCCAGAAAAGGAAGCATCCTTTGGAATATTCACGTTAAGAGTGAAGGAATATTCTTAATCAGGCATAGGATTGTTCTCCAGCATAACCAGAAACTTCAATGAAAATAATGTCCTGATTTGTCAAAATTAGTGATAGATCAAATCTTTCAAATAAGAACTATAACGCTAATAGATATTCTTGTTTTCTTTTCTAATCACATTCTTGGTTGGTTGTAACTGAACTGTTAAAGTTCTATGTTAAAGTACTATGGTTTGATGTCAGTAGAAGTCTTTCAAAATGTGGTTTTCTATACATGTTATTTTCATCTCTCCCTGGTGGCATGTTTCCCAAATGATATATTGATTGTGAACAAGGCCTTATATAAATTGTTATCATAGATTGCAGTCCTAAGCCGTGTTAGTTAAGGTACACCTATATTTACCAATGCAAAACAGGGAATATGCAGAAGAATTCTTCCTAAATAATTGAAAGAGTTCTCAGATTCCCAGAAGGAGCTCTGGTAGCTTAGTGGCTAAAGCACTTGACTGCTAACCAGAAGGTTGGCGGTTCAAACCCACCAGCCACTCCTCGGAAGGAAGGTTGGGCAATCCTACTTCCGTAGTGATACTGCCTCAGAAACCCAAGGAGGGGTCGCCATGAGTCGGGGCCGACTCGATGGCACACAACAACAACAGCAACAGATTCCCAGATGTCTTTGATATTAGTCACTTGGATTACTATGTGAATTTATACCACAGTGATCCATTATTACATGATGTATTTCTGGTTCTAGGTCTATATAGTGCAAATTTCTTTTTTTAAGAAAATATGTTCATATTCAAGGAAACAGTATGATAGGGTAGAGATCAGAAGTGGGGCCTCACAATCTATAAATTTGGTAAGCAGAGGTAACACTAGTAATTTTATGGTAAAATTTTACAAGCTGCATTCCTCCCTCACCCCTTTGTAAACTAAGCATTTCTCTGGACACTTGGTAGTTCCAAGGAATACACATGGAAAATGCTCTCTCTTTACATCTTTCTTTGCTTTTACCACACGTTGTTAATAAATAGAAAGTAATGTTCCCTCTCACCTCATTGCTTTGGTTGACAAGTGTTTGTATTCATTTCTAATAATTTTGTGTCCTTGATTCTTTTTCAGTTTCTAAATTTAGTTACCAGAATATTTTAACGAGCATGCAAACAATATTCATGTAAAAATAACAAAAGTAAGATACAGTTGAAATGTTTTCATTTTTCAGAATATTTTGTGTTTGGTGAGTATGAGATTAAATTTTCAAGTATTGTTGTTACAGTTCAATTTGGCTGAAGCGGTCTGTTTTCTCCTAATACCTATATCTATACTAACATCTTCTAATTGAAAATTATATCCAATATTTGACTGTAAAACTAGATATATTTTGTTGTAATGTTGGCTTGTGAACCAATGAGTCTTCATGATGAGTTAGCATAGTTTTACTGTTAGACCATACTATCAAACCAAAACCAAACTCACTGCCGATGAGTTGAATCAACTCAACAGCAGTGAGTTTGTGACATTTGATATGTCTTCCTAATTTTATTTTTAAAATCAGAATTAACACTGAGTTTATTTTTTCCACACTTAAAGCCATTTCCTAAAAATCTTACCTAAAAATAAATTGCTATTCAAGAGTTTTATGAATTGCTTTAAATGTCAAAATAAATTTGTATTGAATAGTTTGTATTGAATTTAGGAAATTCAAACTTAAGTTATATGTTACACAAATACATTTGAGACCTTGTTGTCTGGTGGAATGGCTATGAGCTAATAGCCATTAGATATATTATAATAGCACAATTAACATGTAGTGGTAGTAGTATGGGAGCACTGATGGCACAGTGCCTAAGGCATTTGACTGCTTACTAGAAGGCTGGCAGTTTAAACCCACCAGGCACTCCTTGGAAGGAAGATTGGGCAATCTACTTCTGCAGAGATACTGCCTCAGAAACCCAATGAGGGGTCGATATGAATCTAATCGACTGGACGGTAGTGAGGTTTTTTTTTTAGTATTATTTATGAGATATGGTGAATTATTCTTTTTAAATACACATTTTCAGTTGAGAAACTTAAAAAATCATTCTAATAGGGATAATGGGAAAGTGGTTGAGTTTTTCTGTTGAATTTAAAGGGTGTAGATAATATTGAGTAAAGCTGGAATACCATGTGGGAAGTTGCAAGGCTAGATAAGGGACTATTAAGTAGGAAGAATATGAGATCGAAATAGGATTGTTGCCACAGAAGCAATCCTGTTCTGGAGTTTGAGAATTGTTTTAGAGACCTAACAAACTCGTGATCTCTGTGGAATCAGTGAGAAAAATTAATGTATTTTTTAAGAGAACAGTATTATTCTGGTTAATAACTGCTGTTCTTATAGCCATCATGATTATAATAAATGATGTGATCTAGTGGTAACGAGGTGGCTAAATTCTGTCTCTAAAACTAATTAAGTTTCAACTGAAAATTTACTATTGTTCCTTCCATTATTTAGAAAATATGATTGCCAGTTTACATAACTTTGGAATACATTGAATGATTGATACATATTTTTAGAATGTTTGCTTTGTGGAAAACACTGTGTGGTAGTTAAATTTGTATGTCAACTTAAGCTGGGCCTGGTTGAGTGCCTGGGCAGCTGGTGGTAGTTATTCCCCGTGATGAGGCTGGAAATCAACTCCACAGTGGGATCTACCACAAGCAGCTGATTAGCTGCCTTTGGGATGTGGTCTGGTTCCTGTATATAAGGAGAAGACTTGGGAATGGTCTCTAGCTTATGGCATGCTTGGACTCTGCATGTAGTCGTGTCATTGCTCAGCAGCCTGCCTTGCTCTGCTGACTTTGGGACTTACGATGGACTTGAGATAATGGCCTGCCCTGTGGTTTGGTAACATTGGGACTGTGCCATTTTATTTGTTGACCTTGGGCTTGTTAGCCTCAGCAGCCAGCAGCTGCCTGAGTGAAGAGATGCCTATAGCTTCAGTGGACTGTAGGAGCAAGAGACAGAGCTGAAGCCCAAGGTCAATGGGATTTCACACAGCCCCTAGAGTCTGGCACTTTGAACTTGGACTTAAAGCCTCCAAATTGTAAGAATAAACTCCTGCTTGCTAAGGCCATCCCATTTGTGGTATATTCTTGTCAGAGCGACACTGGGTAACCAGAACATACTGGTCTAGATAACATGAACAATACTAATGCAAGATGCTGTCCCTGACTTTAGAGCTGATCAAATACTAGAGCTGATCAAATACTTATCTAGCAAACTGAAATGAATCTATATTGTATATTACACAAGATAACATATGATATGTACAATTAGAAAGGTGGTTTTTCAAGCAAATAATTTTCAGTGTTCCATTCTTAGGTTAAAAATGAAAACAGATTTATTTAACAGGAGCTCTGGTGGCATAGTGCCTAAGACATTTGACTGCTAACCATAAGGTTGGCGATTCAAATCCAGCAGCCGCCACTCCTCAGAAGAAAGATTGGACAATCTACTTCCATAGAGATACTGCCTTGGAAGCCCATAGAGGGGTCACTATGAGCTGAATCAACTTGATGCCAGTGAGTTTGGTTTGTTTGTTTTTTTTTTAAATAATTACTGTACATAGACCAAGATGTTAGGAGCTCTGGTAGCATAGTGCCTAAGGCACTTGACTGCTTACCAGAAGGCTGGTGGTTCAAACCCACCAGCCACTCCTTGGAAGGAAGATGGGGCAGTTTACTTCCATAGTGATACTGCCTTGGAAACCCAAGGGGGAGTCGCTATGAGTTGGGTCTGACTCGACAGCACATGACAACAACATCAACACAACAACAACAACAGCAACAGACCAAGATATTGTCATTCTAACAGAACAAGAGATACTGCATAGTTTAAAATCAAGAAGAGTGTGTGCCAGGGTTGTATCCTTTCACCATACTTATTCAATCTATATGCTGAGCAGACAATCTGGGAAGCTGGACTGTATGAAGAACAAGACAGCATCAGGATTGGAGGAAGAACCATTAACAAAGTATAATATGCAGATGACACAACCTTGCTTGCTAAAGTGAAGATTTGAAGCACTTACTGATGAAGATCAAAGACTACAGTCTTCAGTATGGATTACATCTCAATTTAAAGAAAACAAAAGTCTTCACAACTGGACCAATAAGCAACATCATGATAAGTGGAGAAAAGATTGAAATTGTCAGGGATTTCATTTTACTTGGATCCACAATCTATGTCCATGGAAGCAGCAGTAAAGAAATTAGACATATGTTGTACTGGGCAAATGTGCTGCAAACTTTTTAAAGTGTTAAGGAGCAAAGATGTCACTTTGAAGATTAAGGTGCACCTAACGCAAGCTGTGGCCTTTTCGATCACCTCATATGCATGTGAAAGCTAAACAATGAATAGAGAAGACTGAAGAAGAGTTGAAGCCTTTGAATTGTGGTTTTGGTGATGAATACTGAAAATGGGCATTTGACTGCTAACCAGAAGGCTGGCAGTTCAAACCCACCACCCACTCCTCAGAAGGAAGATTGGGCAATCTACTTCCATAGTGTTACTACCTTGGAAACGCAAGGAGGGGTCATTAGGAGTCAAATTGGGTTGGCGGCAGTGAGTTAGGTAGTTAGCCAGAAGAACGAACAAATCTGTCCTGGAAGAAGTACAACTGGAATGCTCCTTAGAAGTGAGAATAGCTAGACTTCATCTCACCTACTTTGGTCATGTTGTCAGAAAAGACTACTCCCTGGAGAAGGATATCATGTTTGGTAAAGTAGAGGTTTAGTAACAAAGGGAAAGACCCCCAATGCGATGGACTGACACAGCGGCTGCAATGATGGGCTCAAGCATAGCGACGATTGTGAGGGTGGTGCAGGACCAGGAAGTGTTCATTTTATTGTACACAGGGTTGCTCTGAGTTGGAGTCAACTTGATGGCAGCGAACAACAACTAAATAGAAAGCGAAAGTTAAGAATAACCAAACTATAGTACATACACACAATGGAATACTATGCAACACTAAAGAATAATGTAGAATCTCCAAAACACCGCATAACATGGATGAACATGTAGGATATTATGCTGAGTGAAATAAGTCAATCACAGAACGACAAATAATATATTGATTCATTATTGTAAAAAGTCAAGGAAAGGTTTATATGTGGAAGGAAACTTTCTTTGCTGATTACCAAGGGTGGGAGGGGAGGGGAGGGAACACTGCAAAAATAAATAATGAATTAAAAAGTGATTGGCTTAATACACACACACACACACACACACAAAGAATATGGTGTTGTGAAATTATTTTGCCATTTCAGTGGTATCCTGAACTTTCCAACTGTGATAAATGTGGAAACTATGTTAATATTGTATTTTTACTACAAAGATGTTATGACATTTATTGAAATTTTGATAGTAATTTGCTGTTAATTATTTGAGCATTTTGTTAATTTTTTTCTTTTTCATGCTAGGTATTGCACAAAGGAAAATGTGCCTGGTTAATCCAATTCAAATTAATAAGTAAAATGACCAGACACACATACTGATCTGGCTGGCTTCCACAAGCCAGGAGAAATTGCTCTGGTAGCGTAGTGCCTAAGGCATTTGACTGCTAATCAGGAGGCTGGAGGTTCATACCCACCAGCCGCTCCTCGGAAGGAAGATGGGGCAATCTACTTCCATAGTGATACTGCCTCAGAAACCCAAGGAGGGGTCACTATGAGTTAGGTCCGACTTAACGGCACATAACAACAACAACAGCAACAATCAGGACTATAAACCATAAAATCAAAACCACTGCCATCAAGTTGATTCTGACTCATATTGGCTCTATTCAATAGGGTAGAACTGCCCCCAAGGGTTCATAAGGCTGTAAATCTTTATGGAAGCAGACTTCCTCATCTTTCTTCCCCAGAGCAGCTGGTGGGTTCAAACTGCTGATCTTTTCATTAACAGATAAATGCTTTATCCACTGCACTACCATATAGCTCAGATAATACGTCATACTAAAAAATAAATAAATGTTAATGGACAAAATTGTAAGATTGGATGTCTGTTTTATAAAAATATTGTGCCAATATTAAAAATGCCATGCTGCTTGTTGTTAGGTACCTAGAGTTGGCTCAGACTCACATCAACCTAGTGTACAAAGGAACAAAACACTGCTAACTCGTTTAGTCTTTGGTCATTGATGTTGAGTGGGCCAAATCTATTCTTGAGATGGTCTCTAAATTTAGATGGGATATATTCAAGGTCTTACTTTGATTTTAGTGGTCTTGTTTTAATTCTCTTCAGCTTTAAGTATAACTTGGATATTTGCAAGTGATGGTATGCACTCAGCCTGTGGCTTACTTCTGACTGATGATACTGATTTTCTCCATTGTCTTTTTCTGTAGATGTAGTCTGTTTGATTCCTATATATTCCATCCCGTGAGGTCCACATGTATAATCACCACTTATGTTGTTGAAAAAGGTGGTTCCGATAAATAGGGCATTGTTGTTGTTGTTGTTATGTGCCGTCGAGTCGGCCCCGACTCATAGCGACCCCTCCTTGGGTTTCTAAGGCAGTATCACTACGGAAGTAGGATTGCCCAACCTTCCTTCCGAGGAGTGGCTGGTGGGTTTGAACCGCCAGCCGTCTGGTTAGCAGGCAAGTGTCTTAGCCACTATGCTACCAGAGCTCCCAAATAGGGCATTGGTCTTGCAAAATTCTTTCATGAAATATCTGGTGGTGTTTCTATCACCAAGGCCATATTTCCCAACTACTGATCTTTATTCTTTGTGTCCAACTTCTGCATTCCAATCAACAGTAATCATAAATCCATCTTGATTGCAGGTTTGATCAATTTCAGGCTGCAGAATTTGGTAAATATCTTCAATTTTTCATCTTTGGCATTAGTGTTCATGCGTACATTTGAATAATAGTCATATTCACTTGTCATTTTTGTAGGCATGTAGATTTTATCCTATCACTGATAGATCTCTAATAGATTCCTTTTAGCAATGAATGTCATGTGTTTCTTCCTCAATTTGTCATTCCTGGCATTGTGGACCATTTGATTACCTGATTCAGTATGGCCAGTGCTGGTACATACCAGCTCATAAATGTCTTATAATTAAGCAATGGTGTATGGTAGTGACTTTTTTTTTTTTCTTTTTAAGGTATCTTGTCTTTTTCTCTTGCCCTCCTTAAAAATAGCATCTTTCTTAAAAACACTACTCATAGGAATGAAACTTGAGAGCTGTTGTTAAAAATAAGATCTACAAAACAAGAGAGATTTGTATGTATGATTTTTTAAAAAAGATGAGAAGTAGAAGATTCTTTTGGAAATTACTGTTAGATGTAAAATTATTACATTTAATTTGAAATATATTTATTTACTTATACTGAGCTTTTGAAAGTAAATTTTGAGCTTAAAGTGGTTTAGCATCAATATAATTAATATAGTATTTTAGTTATTAACTTAAAACCACTGTATGTTGCTATGTAAAAAGTACTATCTTCCTTATTCCCTTTTTTATTCCTGACAAGTTTATTTGAATGAATGCTATCTTGTGAAAAACAGTGATTAAAATTAGTAAGGTATAGGCTCTTTACTCATAGATGTCTCAAACCAAAACCAAACCCTCTGCTATTGAGTTGATTCTGTCTCATAGCGTCCCCCAATGTGCTTCCAAGGCTGTAAATCTTTACAGAAGCAGACTGCATCATCTTTCTTTTATGGAGTGACTGATGGGTTCAAACCACTGACTTTCTGGTTAGTAGCCAAATGCCTTAACCACCACATCACCAGACCTGCTTCATAGACATATGAGGGGTAGCCTATTATCAATTTATATTAGAATGCCTTCAAATTACATTTCTTGTGGATGCTAGGATTATTTATTTTGGCTAAGATCTGGCAATCTGATCACCTAAAGCACAGTTTGGGAAAAGATAAATAGTATTTCTACATAATTCATGAGGTAGTTTTCTTTGTTTCCTATGTCGTTTCCTTGTTTTTATGTGGGGAAAAAGGATGGATAAAATTAAGTAGTGCAGTTCAAAAGATAATAACATGTTTCTCCTGATGAGGAAGTAGTAAGGGCAATTATATTACTAATAAAATGAGAAAGACATAGTGAATTTGTGAATTACAGGTAGGTACCACACAATTGTCCTTCAGACATATACATCATTGGGGCAGGGAAGAGGGGCTTGCTTGCACCAGAAGGTGTGACAGTATCAAGTTTATGGTGCCTAAGGCAGCTAGGGTAGTACTACTCAGATCCTATATCTGCTGTGGCCAGGCTGCAGTCCACGATCCATGGGTACAGCTTACCATCCTTGAGCTGAGCCATGGCTGCTGTCCCAGACATAAGTGCCTGCCATTGGTATATGCCCTTCCCCCTGACCCTTTGGGTCAGCACACACTGGGAGAAACCTGGATGCAGCTGCTCCGCTTCATCCCTTGGGGCTTCTGATTCTGACCAATCTCCCAGACACTGCATGTCTGGAGACAAGTGAGGAGATACAGAGCAGCTTGAGGGGGGGTGGGGCTGGGGGTTACTTTGATATGAGAGTATCAGATATACACAAATGTATGCACTATATTTAATATGGTGTTCTCACAACATCCAAATCACATAACATTGCTATTTCACAGTACTGACTGTGTATGTTAAGCTATGCATATTTATATAAATGTAGCATAGGATGAAGCAAGCAAATCATTTGAAATACCTTATACTGTTGTGATGCTAGTAATCCCTTAGCATTTATACAGAAAATGTGTTGCGATAAAAATGTTTTAATTGCAAAACTAGAAATGTTCATGTTATTCTCAGCTGAAAAAGTGTGCCCTGAATCCTTCCATATTATCCCAGAAAAGACATTTGTCTACCTAGCATTTGCCATTAATGATTTTGATTGTTGAGAAACCTTCCCATCCCTCACTTTTTAAACTGCCAATAATTGGACCAGAAATAGTATGCAGTGCAATGGTGATTGCCTTGTAGGGTCTATTTTGGCATTTTGCCCTAGCCTTCTAACTGAAAACAGCTGAAGTTTAACTCAAAGAATATGGTGGATTGGAGCTAAGGATATGAAATTTTAGATTCAAAGAATTCCTTGAAATGGAGAAACTATAACACAAGTGTAATTTTTGGCCTCACTCCTGCAGATACTGGGAGGAACTGTGGGCTGGGTGGTAGGGAAACTACTTTCCCTAACCTTCTGTAGGCACCTCCCTGCTATAATTGCCCACTAAGTGAATGACATCAAGCTGCAGTAGGCATTCCCTTTGCAGCTCCCCAGCCCAGCTGGCCTGCCACTGGCTTTGTTTCTGCATTCACACTGCTTCCTCACACAGTTCATGTAGTTCCTGATTGGTTGTTTGGTCATTGCACTTATTCCTAAAAATATAAAGATTTTTATTGAAAAATGCAAGTATGATCTACTAAAATATATGACAGTTTTGGCTATAGATGCTCTTAGAATTTAAAATGGATCAAATTTTGCAAATATAACTCCCTAGAAAGATTATGGGCTATACCACGTACTAGGTGTGAGACAAGGGGCAAGTTCATTAATTCATTTTCCCTCAGTTTCCTCAAGAGCAGAGATTATAGAGACTATTTATTGGTTCAGTGAAACAATTAGATGACATACATCACATAGAACATTGTCTCACTCAGAGTAAGCACCCAATAAATACTATAAATACAATAATTGTTATTAAGCTAATATGGGTATGTTAAATTTTTTTCTGATAACTGGATCTTACATAATCAATATTAGCTTATGCTTTGTTAAGACAATGTCTTTAGGGGGCAGAGTTGATCTTGATGTTTCTAAATCATATGTCTTAACTAGCTGAATAGAGATGTATGATGGGGAATTTGAGGAAGGGGTATATCAGAATTATCAACGAGAAATATTTTGGAGGCAGGGCTGTTATAAAGAAGTGGGGTCAGAGGCTAGGAAAGTGGTGGTAGAAATGAAAGGAGGCAATGGTGCCATGAAACACTTCAGGGTGATTAATGGAATGAGGAGGTGAAGGTAGAGGTAAATTTCAGATAGGATATTTTATAGCCCAGTGAACAGTGTGCAAGTTTATACCATTTTTGCAAGGTAAGGGAGATATGAAGAATAATAGGATTTTCTGAGTGAAAAGATAAGGAGGTTGGCTACTTGTGTTTAATACAGTCATTGAATGTTCAAAAGTAGAAATTTGAGAAGGAAATTAGGAGATACTCTGTAAGTATAAATATGATAACCCAGGCAGAGGAATGAGTAAAGAAAGTCATTCTGTGAAAGAATAAAGAACAAAAAGCCAAAAACTCTTTAATGAACTTCTTTTAGAAGGTTATATCATGGGTAGCTGCCTTCAGTAGCCATGGTGTTCCCATGCACAGTGGAAGGAACATTGCCAGTCTTGTAGTTGGTTGTGGATTGGATCATATGGTTTTCATTGGCTGATTTGCAGAAGTACATTGTCAGGTCTTTCTTTATAGTCCATCTTAGTCTGGAAATACCACTGAAATCTTATCATTATAGTAACATGCAAGCCTCCAGAGACAGATGGGTGGTGGTTGTACGTCAGATACAGTGGACAGGAATTCTACCACTGAACCACCAATGCCTCATAAGCAGGAAGTAGAAGGAATTTAATTGGTAAATGTAGTTCAGATAAAATAATCTAGGATATATGAGAAAAATCCCAGCAGAATGACTATATAAAGAGAAGTTTGGGCAAAGTGAGGAAATGCTTTCTCTAGGAGGATAGGTAACATTTACTGGAACAAAGGAAACTTCAAGTAGTAGAAGATGGCCAAAGGGAACACCTGAAGGGGTGATATCTGGAAGGTTCTGGCCAAACTAAAAAATCTACCTCCAGTTGAGTTGAAGTTGCCTGATTTGACATGCAAGCAAAATAGTATCTGTGCAAGGAAAACAAATCAGGGCTGGCTGCCCGGTATTGGTTCCAGCCAAGTCAATCTGTGGTTAGACTAGTTACTTATGTTGAGGAATCTGTCTTCTTTAAGCGCATTCATTTCTATGCTTTTATTATGATGATTATTTTGTTTTGTTCATCTCCCTTAGTTTTCTGGTGAAGATACTTGATGGAGGGAGGATGTTGTGGAACCCATTATTGTGCCCTCTGAACCAAGGACAAAGTCTTTAAACACACTTAGTCCAGAATTACTAGGGATATCAATGTTTTTGAAACAATTGTTCCCCACATTTTTCCTGCTCCAACACCATTCATGAGGTTAAAATAAAGTATTATTTCACTTCCTTCCTATTCTAAAAACATCTGTTTCTTTAAAGTTTATTCTAGCAGACTACCTCCCAATATCCTTCCTTACTACTCTCATATATTGACATCCGTCTCCTCCCACAGTTCCTCTCCCTTTTTCATTAGTTACCTTATTACTTTGTTCATTGTTTTTTCTTTCTAAGTCTTTGTCACCATTTTGGAGACTTAAATATCTGTTGATCCATTTAACACTTTTGGTGTAGTATTTTGACCTCGTTATCTATGGTAATCTTCAGAATTTCCATGTCCTAGATTTCAACACCATCAATAATTACACTTTCTTAAAAATAAGCTTCAAACTCTTTCCTTACATCTAATCCTTCAGGTAGACTCTACTACCAGTCACACCCAGTTCCATCTGTGGTACTTCTCTCCATCTCCACCACCATCTCTCCCTAGCACCAGTTGCTTTCTCCTGCACTACTGCAAAGGTTCTCACTGGTTTCCCTGCTTTGACTCCTGCATCCTTACAACACTGCCTGGCACAGACTAGGAGTTAACAGATAGTTGTTAAAAGAGTAAGTGCTTTATGTATGTTGTAAAAAAAGGAAAGGTTTGGGATATTTAAAGGCAGTTCCCAGGACATGTTCTCAAGTATTGAGGGTCAGTCATGATACCTCTTTCATTACTATTTAAGAGTAGAAACATGACTTCTAGGCTTGACCATAAATATTTATTTTGATAGAGAAAGTGCTTTGAATACTCACTCCCCTCTTTCCAGGTTTCTGCTTTCTAAGAATCTGCAGCTGCTGACACTATTGGTTAAATTGTCAGGGTCTGCCTGATACTCAGACTACTTTTGGCTGTGGAAAATGAGTGAGTTAAAAGGTGAATGAGAGAGCAATTTTGGAAATGTGAGGCCTAATGTGTTTGCTTCTGATTTACTGTAAGACTGAATGGCCCTGGTTATAACTTGTTTTCTGACCTTAAACAGCCCACTCTTTATCAGAGTGCCAGTCTTAAAACCTTTCCCCCTCCCTATTGAATGAAGAAATCTTGTTTATAGGCTGTGAAAGGTGGGGTAGAAAGTTAGTCTGGCCAGATCAACAGATGGGAGTATTTCAATCTCAGTCTAGAAACTATAACAAGAATGTTTTCTGTGTTGTACATGACAGTTGAACATTTGTCAGAATTATCACCTTGAGGCATTGTAAGATTCTGTAACATAAAGTTTCTATTATGTTCAGTATACACTCTTTACCAAAAATAATCCAGTTTAGAAAGAAATAGGCATTTGAAACAAAAAGGGTGCCTTTGACTGAAGGCCATTTGATGCACTGGTTTAGAGCTTGGCTTATGAAACAGGGAGGGAGTTCTTGGTTCACATCTACATTTTGCCAATTGCTCGAGGTATGACCTTAAGTAAGTTACCTCGACCCAATGGTGCTACACTATAGTGTGCATCAGTATATCTTGGAGGGCTTGAAAAAGCCCAGGTTGCTGGCTACATCTGGTGAGTTTCTGATTCAGCAAGTCTTGAGTGGAGCCTGAGAGTGTGTGTTTCTACCATTTGCCTTAAACCAAAAAACCAAATTCACTGCCATCAAGTCAGTTCAGCACATAGTGACCCCTCCTTCGGTTTCTGAGGCATTATCTGTTGGGAAGTAGATTGCCTAATTTTCCGAGGAGGGCTGGTGGGTTTGAACCACCAGCCTTCTTGTTAGCAGTCAAATACCTTATGCACTATGCCACCAAAGCTCTGATATTTCTGGTCCAGAGATGACACTGCACTTTGAGAACCATTGCTTTAACCTCCTTAGGTCTGGATTCTTACACCTAAAATAGGATTTTCTAGAGCTGATGCATTTTGGCTTGTTGTAAGATTGATGCACTAAAGCATCAGGCCATGCTGCATTTATATACAAATCATGCATAAGTTATATAGTCTTTTTTATTTTGGATGGTGGGAGGAGGTGCATACCACACAGCCCCTGGTATTATTTTCATAATTGCACTATACTATTATTTTCTGTTAATAATATTCAAATTTACATACCAACTACCAAAGCCAAAGGTGAGGAAATTAAAGATTTTTGCCAACTTCTGCAGTCTGCAATTGACCAAACAAGATGTGTTGATTATCACTGGTGATGGGAGTGAAAAAGTTGGAAACAAAGAAGAATTACCAGTAACTGGAAAATATGGTCTTGGTGAAGGAAATGACATTGCAAGTCACATGATAGAATTTTGCAAGACCAATGACTTGTTCATTGCAAATACCTTTTTTCAACAACACAAATGGTAGCTGTACACATAGACTTCACCAGATGGAGTA
Source organism: Orycteropus afer afer (assembly GCF_000298275.1). Taxonomy (NCBI): domain Eukaryota; kingdom Metazoa; phylum Chordata; class Mammalia; order Tubulidentata; family Orycteropodidae; genus Orycteropus; species Orycteropus afer. Next base: position 14,762,594 of record NW_006921609.1, on the reverse strand, counting down.
CACAGGAATCAGATTGACTACATTTGTGGAAAGAGGCAATAGAAAAGCTCAATATCTTCAGCCAAACAAGTCCTGGAGCTGACTGTGGAATCGGCCATCAACTGCTTATAGGCAAGTTTAAGGTGGAGTTGAAGACAATTAAAACAGGTCCACAAGAGGCAAAATGACGTTGATTATATTCCTCCTGAACGTAGAGGCCATCTAAAGAATAGATTTGATGCATTGAACACCAGTGACCAAAAACTAGAGAAATTGTGGAATGACATCAAGAACATCATCCATGAAGAAAGCAAGAGGTCATTAAAAAGACAGGAAAGGAAGAAAAGACTAAAATGGATGTCAGAAGAGCTCTGAAACTTGCTCTTGAATGGAGAGTAGCCAAAGCAAATGGAAGAAATGACAAGATAAAAGAGCTCAACAAAGATTTCAAACAGCAGCTTGAAAAGACAAAAGTCAATTACTAAATGAAATGTCAAAGACCTGGAGTTAGAAGACCAAAAGGGAAGAACACTCTTGAAATTGCTCAAGCTGAAAGAACTGAAGAAAAAAGTTAAAGTCTCAAGTTACAATGTTGAAAAATTCTATGGGCAAAATATTGAATGATGCAGGAAATATTAAGAGAATATGGAAGGAATACACAGTCACTGAACCAAAAACAATTGGTAGATGTTTATCTGTTTCAGGACGTGGGATATAATCAAGAACCAATGGTACTGAAGGAAGAAGTCAAAGCTGCACTGAAGTAATTGGTGAAAAACGAGGCTCCAGGAATTGGTGGAATACCTATTGAGATGTTTCAACAAACGGATGCTGTGTTGGAGGCACTCACTCATCTATGCCAAGAAATTTGCAAGACAGCTACCTGGCCAACTGACTGGAAGAGATCCATATTTATACCCATTCCAAAGAAAGGTGATCCCACAGAATGTGGAAATTATCAAACAATATCATTAATATCACACTCAAGTAAAATCTTACTGGAGATAATTAAAAAATGGTTACAGCCGTATATTGACAGAGAACTTCCAGAAGTGCAAGGTAGATTCAGAAGAGGACATGGAATGAGGGATATCATTGCTGATGTCAGATGGATCTTGGCTCAAAGCAAAGAATACTGGAAATATGTTTACTTATGTTTTATTGACTCTGCAAAAGCATTCAATTGTGTAGATCATAACAAATTATGGATACCATTGAGAAAAATGGGAATTCCAGACCACTTAATTGTGCTCCTGAGAAACCTGTGCGTAGATCAGGAGGCTGTCATTTGAACAGAACAAGGGGATACCATGTGGTTTCAAAACAGGAAGGGAGTGCATCAGGGTTGTATCCTTTCACTGTACTTATTTAATCTGTATGCTGAGTAAATAATCTAAGAAGCTGGACTATATGAAGAAGACCGTGGCATCTGGATTGGAGGAAGACTCATAGAAACCTGTGATATGCAGATGACACAACTTTGCTTTCTGAAAGTGAAGATGACTGGAAGCACTTGTTGTTGTTGTTGTAATGGGCCGTGGAGTCGGCCCTGACTCATAGCAACCCCTCCTTGGGTTTCTGAGGCAGTATTACTACAGAAGTAGATTGCCCAACCCTCCTTCCGAGGAGTGGCTGGTGGGTTTGAACCACTAGCCTTCTGGTTAGCAGTCAAATGCGTTAGGCACTATGCTACCAGAGCTCCCGGAAGCACTTAGTGATGAGGATTAAAGACTACAGTCTGCAATAGGGATTACACCTCAATATAAAGAAAACAAAAATCTTCACACCTGGATGAATGAGTAGAATCATGATAAGTGGAGAAAAGATTGAAGTTGTAAAAAACTTCATATTATTTGGATCCACAATCAACACTAATGGAAGCAGCAATCAAGACATCAGACAATATATTGCACTGGGCAAATCTGCTGCAAAAGATCTCTTGAGGGCTGAAGAGCAAAGATGTCTCTTTGAAGACTAAGGTACACCTAACCCAAGCCATGGCATTTTCAGTCACCTCAAATGCATGTGAGAGCTGGACAATGAATAAGGAAGACTGAAGAAGAGTTGATACTTTTGAGTTGTGGTGTTGGTGAAGAATGCTGAGAGTACCATGGTCTGCCAAAAGAACTAAAAGATCTGTTCTGGAAGAAGTACAGCTGGAATGATCCTTGGAAGTGAGAATGGCCTGACTTTGTCTTAACTACTTTGATCACATTGTTAGAAGGGACCATTCTCTGGAGAAGGATATCATGCTTGGTAAAATGGAGGGTCAACAAAAAGAGGAAGGCCCTCAATAAGGTGGATTGACATGATGGCTGCAACTATGGGCTCAGGTATAGCAGGAATTGTGAGGCTGGCACAGGACCGGGCAATGTTTTGTTCTGTTGTACATATGAGTTGTAGATGACTCTATGGCATCTAACAGCAACACTAAAATTTTCTTACACGTTTTTTAAAATTTTTTACTGTAGTTCATTTTTCTTCCTGTCCAACAGGTTTAATGGGAAGTCTTCATCTTAGTACCTGTTGACACAGAGCTTTGTTTCCCAGCTTTTGATTCCCACCAGCCTACCCTTAAGTTTCTAAAGTAGCCCATCTTCCAGCAGGATTCCTTCCCTACTCTACTACCTTCTCCTAACCAGAAGCAGACCTTGGCAGGATTGCTGGCTCCAGCCCAGGAGGTGTGTGAGTTTGTGTATTCTGGGCTAGAGATGTCACTTAGGCAGGCAAGATTAGAACCCCATAGCCATAGGTATTCCATCTCTGTCTACCAGGAAGGGGCCGTTTGAATCTTCTGCCCTTGTGGATGCCATAGGGAGGTCCTCAGAGCCACTGGAGCAGAGGGGTCACATGCAGAGGGGTACATGGTGGCCCCATGTGGTTGGGTAGTGTACTCCTGTACCTACACCATCCTGTCACCCGGCTTCACATGGGAGTAGCACTACACAACCTAATGGTCACAGGCAATGACACCTGCCCACTGTAGAACCTGCCTGTGCTTAGACTATGGCAGCCCAGTGTACAGCCTTCTGCCAGAACCCTACACCCTTCTCCAGTGAAGTACCTGGGTACAGATCAGCCACAGGGAACTCCACCACTCTCAGGCCTCTACACGGATTGCACCAGAGCAAATACACAGTTTCAGTTGTTTATTTTCTGATTATCAGGGTACTATCAAACTCAGTTTATGACTACTTCACCAGGGCTTATATTTTTATTGTACATAAAATCAAAAGTAACATTTTTGGACTATTGAACAAGAAGGTGATGTCAAAATTCACTGCTGGAAAAGTCATGAGACATGAGGGGTGTATGTCTAGGCATGCTATGCCACAATTTTTTTTAAACATAATTTCATCATTTCTGCCCACTATATGTGTGTATGAATTATTTATGTGGGTGTGCTATTTGCACAACATAACTTTAATCTGGGTTCAAAACTCTCACTGCTGTTGATTCAGATTTGACTCATAGCGACCCCTCATTGGGTTTCCGAAGCCATATCACTATGGAAGTAGACTGCCTAACCTTCCTTCGGGGAGTGGCTGGTGTGTTTGAACCATCAGCCTCTGTTTAGCAGTCAAATGCTTTAGGCACTATGCCACCAGAGCTCCTAATCAAGGTCCACTAGATGGTAATTCTTAAGTTTACCCTTTATGGTTAATTGTACAAATTGTGTTTAACTGCCTAAGTGTGAAAAAGTTAATGGTAGAAGATCAGTGAATACAAGGGACCCCTCAGTGAAATGTATTGACAAAGTAGCCACAATTAATGTCCTTAAATAGCTCATGATCATGAAGATGGCACAGGACTAAGCAATATTTTGTTATGTTGTGCGAAACTGAGCTGACTACACAGCAAGTAACAACAACAACAAAAAGCTTAAATTTTCAAAATTTCCAGTCTCTTTAATGTTTACAGATTAACCTATGACAACAGCAAAACATATTTCCTCATAGAATGTGTTCTCTTACCCAATCTATAAGGTGCCCTTGTGGCACAGTGGTTAAGTACTCAGCTAACTGTAAAGTCAGCAGATTGAACTCACAAACCACTCCATGCAAGAAAGATGTGGCAGTCTGCTTCAGTAAAATGCCCTATAGGGCATTTCTCTGATGTCCAATAGGGTCACTATGAGTTGGAATCAACTAAACGGCAATAGGTCTATGTCATCCAGTAGATAGCAAATGAAGCTTGCGTACTAGATTACAATCTCTTTCACGTCCACATTCTCATTACTTGTCACGTTCACTTCCTTCCACAGATAAATTTACTACCTAATGAGTCCACTGCCTATTTGGAGTCTTCAAAAACATTAAAAGCACAACTGCTGTGCAAATAAATGTCATAAATAGTATTTATTATTTGATTTCTGGTGATTTTTTTTTTGAATAGAGGTAGATATGAATAGAATTGTTTAAAAACTCACTTGTTAAACATAATTAGCATTTAATTAATGCTATAAACATTGTTGGAAAAAGTCAAAGGCTTATTGTTGAGTGGAATTTTTAAAAGGTTAAAGTTTGAATTTAGGAATGGTTCTATAAGACAAAACAGTGGTGATAATTTTCAAATATTTGTAATCTTTTTATAGAATGTATTGGCTGTCCAGAGTGTTAAATATAGTTAGATTAAACATGAATTATACATTTAATTGCATGAAATAAAACTTTAAAAAAGATACCCTTTTCTGTTCATTATGCATTAAAACAAAATATATGAAAGAAAATTGTATAATTTTGTTTAATGTATTAAGTTGGACTATACCTAAAGGTCAAGGCACATAACTAGATATAGACTTTATCTGACATAGCTAGGGCTCTTGCAATTATTGGTTATACACTAACTGTTTGGGAGAATTAATTGTATGTCTTTACAATATTTGGATTACCTTGAAAAATTCAGTGACCTTTAAATTTATGACACCATATTTTATCTCCCAAGATGACATCTTTGTAATAAGCATAGGAAAGTTATTCAGCTTCAGATAGCTTCTATATTCGTCTGGTGACATGTTTATTCACTTTGTTTATGTGCTTGTTCTTGGCCCTTTCCCCTGGGTTTTTTTTTTTTTCCTTTTTTTTTTGTAAGGTTTGATATTTACTATAGTTTAAATATACTTCTTAAGATTAGCTGACGTTTTTGTGTTTCATATAAAAATTTCAATTAGTCTTTGAAACAGAAATCCACATTTCCTGTAAAACCAATAGAGAGGGTTCAAAACCATAAAGGAATTATAGCCACTATGTAGACTACTTTAGAAAGCAGATCTTTCTTTATAATATAATTTGTTACCCCAAAAGTTTATGTGTGTGTGTGTGTGTGTGTGTGTATCAAAGTACTGGTAGTATATAATTTCTGGTAGTATATATATTTCCTTGGAATTAACTATAACTTCTAAGTGTCTTCTCTTCTTAATATAATAAATGCAATATGTAAAATTAAATTTTGATCCTGATAAAGCTTTTTTTTAAGTTTCATTTATCTTATTCAAAAAGGAAGACTATTATTATTATAAATTTTCATAATTTTATATTCAGTTAGTTGTTTGTGATTTTGAATTTCTTCTACAGTACTCCGTTTGTAGTAGGCTGTTAAATCAAAATACCTTTTTTGTATTGTTTAGTGGTATTTAATACAGAATTTTCTTCCTGATCGAATTCTTGTCTGTGACCTAGTTTTAAGTAGTAAGCTTAAAGTAATGCTGGTTGTATCAGTAATAGCATTGCATGAAATCTAAGCTGAGTAATTTAAAGACATATAATAACATATAAATCATAGCTTAGGTAGGTTATTTGTGCCATTTTAACTTTCAAAGACTAGATAACATGAATAGCTATGGTGTGAAATATTAATAGAAAAAAATAAAACAAAAATATGTAGATTGGTAGTGTAGAGGTGTTCCACTTTTTTTTAAGGCAAGTTATTCACCTGAAGAATTCTCACAGGGTGGCATTGGTGAATTCACCTTGGTAAATTTACTTTTGTGCAGGTTGTGCTTGACTTTATAGACTCAGAAAGTTGGTTTGTTAGCACTCTAAGAGTAGATCTATTTCTCATTGTAGACTCACATTAATTAAGCTCAAGGAGACTTTGAATGTATCAAGCAAAATGCTAACTTGAACATCTACATGCTCCAATCATCAAATTTACTATCTGTGGCCATGCTACAAAAGCATACTCCATTTGGGATGCTGGTGGGTGAGCGTTAAATAGATTAAGTGATCAAGGGTGTTGTTGTTTTAGGTGCCATAAAGTCAATTTTGACTCATAGACACCTCATATAACAGAGTAGAATGGCCCCATAAGATTTTCTGCGCTGTTAGGATTAAAAAATTTTGTGGTATTAGGCTCAGATCCATGATGATGATGCCTTCAAGACAGGCATTCTATGTGCCCCAAAACCAAAAACCAAACCCACTTCCAGTGAGTTGATTCTGACCCATAGAGACCCTATGGAGAAAAGGGAGTAGAACTGCCACAGAGGATTTCCAAGCTGTAAATCTTTTCAGAAACAGACTGCCTCATCTTTCTTTCAGAGCAGCTGGTGAGTTTGAACCACTAACCTTTAGCAGCTCAATGCTTTAACCATAGCACTACCAGAGCCTCTTTCTGTGTGCCTTAAGACTAGATAATCACATTTTTGTGCATTGGTATTCTTGTCAGTAGACAATGTCTACTGAAAACAATGGAAACATGGAAATTAAACATGGAGATGGTTAATGTCCACCAAGCTTCTATTTTATTACCTTCTTTTTGTCTGTTCATTTATGGATCAACTCCCATCCCTTCTGGTAAATAGCTTCCCATTTATTTATTTGTTTATTTATTTATTAATTAATTATTGTGATTTGGGTGAAGATTTACAGAGCAAATTCACTTTCCATACAGCAGTTTACATATAGTTTGTCTCATGTCATTGACCACAGTTTACCACAATGCAATAGCTCCCCTCCCACTTCCTCCACATAGCTACCTCTTCCCAGTGACCATCTGTGATAGTTGGAGCTGTGTGTCAACTTGGCTGAACCCCAGTTCTGTGTGGTTGTTCCCATGATGGGATCAGATGACTGTGTTCTGAGTGGCCAGTCTGCCCAAGGGGAGTTTCCCTAGGGGTGTGGCCTGCTTCCAAGATATCCAGGGACATCCTGGGAAGAGCTACCTTCTTTGAGGG
>NW_006921609.1:14702534-14753911 GCF_000298275.1 Orycteropus afer afer | reverse complement strand
TCCTTCTGCCTAGTCCACCATCTTGCCGGAAGGATAGCTTCCCTTTTAGATATGTTAAACCATTCTTAAAAGTATAAAAAAGTACTCTGAGAAATATCCTATTTTAAAATGACTCTATAGATCTCTGCTCTGATCCATATGTACCTTATGCTTACCCAACTTCCTCTCTTCTCCTCCTGCCACCTTCCCTCCTTTTTTTCTAATATTATTTTTTCTCTTTTCTCCTCCCTTACTTTTTCAACTACTCTTCTAAGCGATTATAACCAGAGCTCTCTTCTAAACTGAAAACTCATAAATATCAAATGTTTACTTATCATTTTTACTCAAATATTCTGTAAGTATTTCAAAAAGAGTGTCTGAAACTGAGTTTATTATGTCTTCATATCTCTTTTTTTTTTTTTTTTTTTTGGCTTGTCTCAGTGAATATAATTAGCCAGGCCTTTTCCAATATCATCTTCTTCTTTTTTACCCATTAACTACCCTATCCCCATCCATAGCCACCATGACTAGAATCTATTGACCAAAGAATTGATAGTTCATCAGCATCACTTTTCATATCTTAATGGATCTGTTTGCTTGTACTATCCGTCCAATTGAATCTGTTTTCCACACTATTGTTTTAGTAATCTATTTGATAAAGGAATCCAATCTCATCATTTTCTTCAGAAAAATCTCTCAAGAGTCATAATGCCTTCATGTTAAAATTCAAATTTGTTATCCTGTTTTCCAGAATCTTATTATTTGATCCCTGTTTCCTTCCTTTGTCTCACTTAGAACCACTTTCCTTCTCATTGCTAATATATTGTTGTTGTTGTTATTTGCTGTCGAGTCGGACCCGACTCATAGCGACTCCTCCTTGGGTTTCTGAGGCAGTATCCCTACAGAAGTAGATTGCCCAAACTTCCTTCTGAGGAAAGGCTGGTGGGTTTGAACCATCACAGTCAAATGCCTCAGGCACTATGCTACCAGAGCTCCCCATTGCTAATATAGCAGAACATAAAATAGTGATGACAAAGAATTACACCATTAAGTGTTTTTAATGGAAAAAAAGATCAATTAAAGCATAATGTGCTATGGATATAATTATGCCGTCTTGAAGTAAGTTTGGGAGCTCTGGTAGCATAGTGGCTAAGGCACTTGACTGCTAACCAGAAGGCTGGCAGTTCAAACCCACCAGCCACTCCTCGGAAGGAAGATGGGGCAATCTACTTCCGTAGTGATACTGCCTCGGAAACCCAAGGAGGGGTCGTTATGAGTCAGGTCCAACTCGACGGCACATCACAACAACAACAACAACAACAACAAAGTAAGTTTATATGGAAGAAAGTTTGAGCAATCTACTTCTGTAGTGATACTGCCTTGGAAACCTGAGGAAGGTTCCATGTGTGTTGGATCTGACTTGGGGGCAGTGTTTTTTTTTTTTTTTAAAGTATGTTTTGGTCCTTACCTCTATGTTTGTGAATGTTATTCAGTTGAAATTGGGTTTTCTTTGTTATGTTAATTAGATCATACCTGAGTAGGGTGAGTTTGATATCTAATCACTTCTAAGTTACAAACAGAGCAAATTAAACACAGAAGCACTCACCTACAGAGAGGGGAAGACAGATGTCATGTGAATATCATTTTCAAGCCAAAGAATCAAAGAATGCCTGGGACTTGAAGTGTATTCTGCTGGGTTTTGGATTTGCTTGGTATCTGTGACATCTTCTTTCCCTCCAATTTCTTTCATTTGGAATGGAAATGTCTACCTTGTGTGTGTTTCACTTTTGTGTTTTGGAAGCAGATAATTTATATTCTAGGTTTCACAAGGCCACAGATGGGAAGGAATTTTGACTTAGGGTAGAACATACCTAGAATCTCACCTGCATTTGATTTACATGATTTAAAATTGTGAGCTTTTAGTGTATAAAATTGATGCTAGAATGGATTAAGACTTTAGAGATAATGCAATATAGTGAATGTGCTTTACACGAGAGAAGGATGTGAATTTGGGGTAGCCAGAGGATGGTATTTTGTTACAGTAGCACTAGAAAACTAAGATAGATACCAACTGTTTTTTTTCTTTTTTTTTTCCCCTTAGTTTCTGGTTAGTGACTTCTTGATATTATTTGAATTCCCAGGCTCTTTTTAAAAAGAGTTTTGTTTCTGAAAGTTTATTTAATGAGACTGGTAGAATTGATCCTACCACACAAAAGAAATAAATCTGTTATAATGATAAAGATTCTTGCTTAATTGGTGTCAGATACATTTCAGAAGTTTAAAGTACTCCTTCCCACAAATCATCTTTGCACTTCTACTTAACACATATTAAATTGCTTTGCTTAATTATAAATATCCTGTAATCCTAAATGAAATCCTTAAATAGCTTCAGGGATTGATAGGAACCATTAAAAATGAATGCATACTAGAAGTTATGCTTCATTTCCCAGGAACTGATTCTAAATTAAAGGTTTAAGTTTCTGAGAATAGCTTCATACCTTGTTTAATATGTTGCTTAAATTTATAGTATATGGAGAGAATATTATTCATTACATATTGACAGCTAGCATAAACTCCCAATACATGTTTCCTAATAATGCTTATAGAACTTTATGCTCAGAAAATCACAGAATTTTTGTTAACATTGTTTATAGGGGAAGCAATGTGTTAGTTAACAGTTTGCAAATTATTTTGGATAAAGTGGAGAGCAAAACTTTAAAATAATTAAAATATCAAAAAGAAAAACTGGCTTACCTTTTATAAATTATTTGTATTTTGCTGTTTTATTTTTTAAAGGATTCTACTAATTTTTTTATATGTTTAGTATCTTACATATTTTGTAAAGTTTATTTACATATATCCAAATGTTTGTAAAGCCCTTTCTGAATAAATGTTTATACCTTATCTGGGAGAATTATGAGCATTATCAGCATGCATTGTAGATGATCATATAATAAAAAAACAAGAATTATTGGATGTCATGAACTATGGTAAGATCTCTTCATGTAGTATAATATTTTATCTCCAAAATTACCCTGTGATGAAGAAAGTGAGACCTAGTAAATTACTTAAGTGCCATACTGCTGATAAATGACCTTATTCTCTTATTTCTAGAACAAAGTGAGACCTAAAGTTCCTGACTTACCCACATGTTATACTATGGTAAATGGCCTTATGTCTAGAACAAACACCAGTTAGATTATCCTGATGGTATTCCAAAGTAAGTTAAGGGATATCTACTAAAAACTGTAATCTTTTGTTTTTCAATTACTAAATATATACATACTAAAGAGTAAAAGGAAATAGAAGAGTTGTCACTCTGAAGGTGTTTCCCTGATCAGAAATGGACTTTTCAGAGACAGAAATATGGTAATACGGTGTTTATCTTTTAGCATCTTTTGCAATTATGTTCTAAACTTAATAGTCTACATCACCCAATAAGCAGTGGAAAATAAAATATTTTACAGAGAAAATAGGAGCTCTGGTACTGTAGTGCCTAAGGCACTTGACTGCTAACCAGAAGGCTGGAGGTTCAAACCCACCAGCCACTCCTCGGAAGGAAGGTTGGGCAATCTACTTCCATAGTGATACTGCCTTGGAAACCCAAGGAGCAGTCACTAGGAGTCGGGTCTGACTCAACGGCACATAACAACAGAGAAAATGACAGATATAATCCGCTGTAGTGGATGGTACCCCAGTCCAAGATGCAGCATATGTGCTCTTTTGTCATTATTAAGTGCACTTCTTATTTTGCTGTTTTCTTGTGCTCTGAACTGTTCTTGTTCTCTTAGTCTTTCTCTATACATACTCTATTCTCATGGATTTTTGTTCCCTGAAATCCATGAAAGATGTTGTTTTACTCTGTATCAAATATTTGCTTGAATTTTCTACCTCTGGTTTGTGTTACTGTGAACCAGAAGAGGGTAAAATAAAATGAGCTGTTGCTTTGTTGTTTTTTTCTTTTCTCATACCCATTACTTTCAGTATGGCTGCTTCATTCCTTTGTCATTAAGTATATTATCTAGTTTCAAATTGATACTAAAATTTACCAGTATATTTAAAAATATAGAGTAATATCGCTACTTCTCTTTCATTCATGAAAGGCATTGTTTTGATTTAGCTACTTGGAAATTAATTGATTAACCTATATTTGAAAATACAATTTTGCAGCCAAAAAAAAAAAAAAAAAAGAAAGCCACCCTAAAGGGAAATTTAAAAAGAGGCAAAACGTATGTGCACAGCCACACATGCACATGTGCACACACAAACATACATATTAGGAATGAGAACATGAGCTGGCCTATCCTAGACTCATCTGTCTGAAAAGCATTTGAAAACTAGGAGATGAGCGGTGCAGTTTAGGTCTTATTCATTGAAGGAATTGAAGGATGCTTTGAATCTTCTTTCAAATTCTTTTTGTTCTAACATTATATATACATGCTTTTATAAGGCATACTCACAATGTCTAGAAAAGGCATATGTTAGCATAGATATAACTTTTTTTTAAATCACATAGACACAGACCATGGGATATTTATTTTTTATGCATTATATGATATTTCCAATGTTTTTAGTTGTCACTGAGTTTGCTCCAACTCATAACAACCTAATATATCACAGAAGGTAACATTGATTGGTCTTGTAGTATACTCATAACTGTTGGTATGTTGGAGACTATTGTAGTGGCTAATGTGTCAATTCATCTTTTTGAGGTTTTCCATCATTTTCTTTTTTAACTTTTTGTGATTCTGGTGAAATTTTATAAAGCAGATTTGTTTTATATTCAACAGGTCATACACATTTTGTTCTTTGACACTGATTACAATCCCCACCATGTAACAGCTGTCTTCCCACTTCCTCCCTATGGTTACCTTTTCCCAATGTCTTTCTTGTTTATGCATTCTTGTCTCTCTCACTTTCTCCCTGTGCAAATGCTGCACTTCTCATCTCCTATAGTTTATTTTTCTAAAGAATGCATCTATTTGGTGTAGTTGTTCAGTTCCTAGGCCTGTCTACTGTTTAGCTGAGAATTAAGCCATGGAAGTGAGTTTAATTCCAGGCCTGAGGATGACTAGGGCCATAGTCTTGGGGGTTTTACCAGTCTCTATCTAACTACTAATCTTTTTTTTTCCCCAATATATTTTAACTTTGTTCCACAATTCTCCTCCCATTCTATTCAAGATATCCAATTGTGATCCCTTTCTGAATATTTGGCATTGGTAACTGGGCACCATGTAGTTCTTCTGCTCTGAGGGACATATAGGCTAAGGTGGTCCATTAGTCCTTTGAACTAACTCTTTCCACGTGTCTTTGATTTCTTCGCTCTTCTTTTCTCTGCACTGTATGAGAGACCAATGATTGCATCTTAGATGGTTACAAGCTTTTAAGACCTAGTTGCTACTCACCAAAGTAGGATATAGAACAATGTTTTTGTGTACTGTGTTGTGCCAGTTGAGGTTGATGTCCCCCACCACTATGGTCCCAAAATGGCAGGGCCAGCAACTCAATATGCTTAATATGCATAATTGCTTAATTAATATGCTTAATTGTGGCTAAGAAATTATCTAACTTTATTCCCATTAGCTCTATAATGCATATATACATTTTTATAACACATACAAATACGTATGTAGCGATATTATTGTGGTAGTTATGTTTGTGTGTCAACTTGGCTAGGCCTGGTTGAGTAGTGGTGGTGGTAGCACTGGTGGTAGTTATTCCCCATGATGAGACTGGCAATCACCTCCATGTGGGATCTACCACAAACAGCTGAGTAGCTGCCTTTGGGATGTGGTCTGCTTCCTGTATATAAGGAGAAGCTTTGGGAATGGTCTCTAGCTTATGGCATGCTTGGACGCTGCATGTGGCTGTGTCATTGTTCAGTAGCCTGCCATGCTCTGGTGACCATGGGACTTACAGTGGACTTAAATTAATGGCCTGCCATGTGGTTGAGTAACATTGAGACTGTGCCTTTTTACTTGTCAGCTTTGGGTTTGTCAGCCTCAGCAGCCAGCAGCTGTCTGAGTGAAGAAATGCCTCTAGCTCCAGTGGGCCAGGAGCAGGAGGTAGAGCTGGACCCCAAGATTGAGGGGCTTTTACCGAGCCCCTAGAGCCTGAACTTGGACTTAAAGCCTCCAAATTGTAAGAATAAACTGTTTGTTAAGGCCATCCCCTTTGTGGTATATATTCCTGTCAGAGCAGCTCTAGGTGACCAGAACAATCATCTACCAAACCTGTGTATGGTTGTGGGTATACTCCCATTCGTCTATCCATATCTGATCTTCTTGTCTGTCTACCTACGTGTCCACTCAAAGACTAGTGTTTGCTATTGCTGATAATGCTGTTGTGTATTTAATAATATTTACCTTTATTAGGGTTTCTCTCATTTTCTTTAGCCTTCTACTAAAGAAAATGAGAGAAACTACCAAACAATAGGTCCTTTTGTAGTGCTTGGTCTTTCCTGATAATATGTCCAAAGTAAGCTAGTGGAAGCTTTGCCATCCTTACTTCTAAAGAACATTCTTGTTGTTTTTCTTCTAAGACCAACAACATGCTTGTTCTTTTGGTAGTTCGTGCATTCTTGATATTCATTGCTTGCACCACATTTCTAATGCATTGATTCTTTTTTCTGCCTTCTTTTTTTTTTTTGGTTAATCCCACTTCCACATGCATATGAGGTGATTTAAAAGACAGTGACTTTGGGTCATGGATTGGATCAATAATTACTCCAAACCATCCAAATAAAATATATAAATAAAAGGCTATGTTTTCATTTATGTCCTCTCAAAAGGAGAAAAGTAAAATAAATCAGTTTCATTTAATCAAAATTTTGAAAATACTGTCTTATAGGGGTAAAATTTGATATTCTAGGAAAGCCATTGTTTTACTGTATACTCTCACAATTAAAAGCACCTTTAAAAATTAACCATTTTTTTTGTTTCATATATAAGTATAACATGATAAATGAAGTAAGAGATGAATTGTTGTTGTGTTGTTGTTATGTGCTGTCAAGTCAGACCCGACTCATAGCTACCCCTCCTTGGGTTTCTGAGGCCGTATCACTACAGATGTAGGTTACCCAACCTTCCTTCCAGAGCTCCCAAAGAGATGAACTAGGATTCAGAAAAACTTGGTTCCTGCCAAATCTCTCTAATGAGCATGTGTTTATGAGAACATTTCCTACTTTTCCTCCTAAGTAAGTAGAAGTTGGTTAAGATCCCTTAAACCTCTGTAATTTCAAAGCAGTGCTCCACTGAATGCCCTTGAACTTCTCTACTAAAATATCTAAAAAAAATATTGTAAGCTTGATGTGTCCAAAACAAATATCTAAGGACTGCTTCACTTAACAGGCTTCCTCAGTTCAGTGAATAAAAATGATATCTTCTTGTTGCTCAGATTAAAAACCATGAAGTCTTCCTTGACTCCTCTCTTACTCTCATACTCCTCATCCATCCAGCAGATCCTGCTTTTGTTACATTCAACATGTATTCAGACTCTGATCATAGTTTACCATCCTCACTACTCACCGAGCTCCTGTTACCTTTACCCAAATCACTGTAATTCCCACCTGCTTCTCTGCTTCCATGGCTGCATAAACTCTCTTCCTTTCCTCCCTTTCTTTTCAAGGCAGTTGGAATGATTCTTAAAATGTGATTAAGTTCATGTTCTGCAGTAAATTCTTGGACAAATGGTCACTTTGTGTCAAAGTCAAGGTTTCTACAAAACCTGTGAATCCAACTTGAGATCTGTTTCCTAATTGCCCCTTCCACTCCCACTCCCACTCCCACTCTAACTTCACTCTCCCCTCAAGTTCACATCTCTGAAGCCTTACTGGATAGTTCTTTTGCCTGGACAGTTCTATCCCAGATGTCTGCTTGGTTAGCTTCCTTCGTTCCTTAAGATCTATGCTGTGCAAAAGTCACTGAGACATGATTTTCCTGACCTTCTGTATAACAGATTATCCTACATACCAACCCTATGTTCTCTAAATCCTTTATCCTGCTTTAATTTTTCTGCATAGCACTTATTATCCTGAGGGCCAAGGCTCGATCTGTTCACTGCCTTATCCTCAGGTTTAGGTCCAATTTAGTTCATTGGATGATTGATAGAGTGAAAATGTTACTATTGAAATTGTGATATAACTCTTTTTAAAATTCTACTGTTATTGTGGGAGCTCTGGTAGCATAGTGCCTAAGGCACTTGATTGCTAATCAGAAGGCTGTTGGTTCAAACCCACCAGCCCCTTCTCCGAAGGAAGATCGGGCAATCTACTTCCGAAGCGATATTGCCTCGGAAACCCAAGGAACGATCGCTATGAATCAGGTCCGACTCGACAGCACTACACCAACAACAACACTATTATTGTTTGTAATAAAGTAGAATGAAGAAATCAGTCTTTTTTTCCCCCCTTTAAATCAGATAATAGGCCAGTTTGAACTAATGCATTTGTTTGGTTTTAGGAAACTAAAAAAAAAAAAAAAATTAGGGTATTTTCTGTGCTCTTCATGGTTCTGTAGTTCGTTTCCAGAAAAGTAACTGTTACTACCTCTC
Organism: Orycteropus afer afer; assembly: GCF_000298275.1. Classification (NCBI taxonomy): domain Eukaryota; kingdom Metazoa; phylum Chordata; class Mammalia; order Tubulidentata; family Orycteropodidae; genus Orycteropus; species Orycteropus afer. The sequence continues at coordinate 14,745,382 of NW_006921609.1, read as the reverse complement.
AAAATACACAAGTTGGTTTATGTTACTTTTTTAACAAGAATTAGTGGAAGAAAAATGTCAGAAGTCTCATTTTTTGCCTGATAATTTATAATAAATTGTTAGGGTTCTCCTTCTCCAAATGTACTGTTGCTATAGTAATGAAAAACAATTATGTACAGAGTGTAATATATTTCATTATCCTAAATTTTTCTCTTACCTGAAAGTGGAATCCACTACAAATAAACAGTGAAGAATTTCTAGACCAAGATGAGCAAGGCTGGTTTTATTTCCCCTTTATAAGCTTTGTGGCCTTGGAGAAGTTCCATAGCCTTGCCAAGTTAGTGCCCTTATCTTTAAAATAAATGTAATAACAGGTATAACGACACCGCTCTCTTACCTGCTTGACTGAGTTGTTAAGGTTAATAAGATAACGGCTGTTTAGAAATTTGAAATCTTTGGAAGGAAGGTGTTATTGCTATGAACAGAGGAGTCTTAACAATTTTCTTATATTCATAATTATTTTGGAAAAATGCCCTAGCCAGAAAAATGCTCTGAAAAGATTCATGGGGCCGAAATTGTCACCCTTAGACAACTGTATTGAGGTACACCTTTAGATATTCTATGTGTTGGCCCAGTAATCTCTAAGATCTACCAGCTTTATACATGTGTTCTGCAGTACAACTAAAGAAACTGTGGCCTGAAACATTTCTGGCACCTATTATTGAAGATACACATGTGCCAAACTCCAATTTTCTATTGAAGTAATTTGAAACTCTTTAGAAGTACCTGTCCAAGGTAAACTTGATTTCTTAAGAAGTTATATTCCATCCTCTGTATGTTTTTTTTTTTTTTTTTTTTTAACTCAAGATAATGTCTCAGGGGTGGATATCTTCAAGAATCTAAGAGGATTTCCCTCTTCCCTTGCCTTTTGAAAAAATCATTTCATTTTGCAGCCTGGAGCCTAGATTTGATTAATCGATTCCCTTGTTTTGTTTAAGGATTGTTTTTATTAATGCACTTTTCAAGCCGAGACACAGCATTATCGCCTTCTCGATCATTGTAGTAAGTGTTGAGATCTGAGCAGGCCAGCTGTAGCAGCTGTGTTTCCCCTTGGATCTCAAAGCTAAAAACTTTCATCTCCTTTGCTGTCTCAGCTGCTGGTCTGAGGCTATGGCCTTCACATAACTCAAACCAGTTTCAAAGCAACGTAAGTAACCTCTTTGGAATGCTTTTGGAAAACCACAGAAAGGTTCTTTAAAAGTACACCACTTATATACTTTAAATGAATGTTTCCATTTTAAGGTAATAACAGCATAATGTCAGGAGTCAATGGATGGTATTTAACGACACCATGAACATAGTGTAGGCTTGTCTATACAGACCAATAAAAAAAAAAGAGAGAGAAAAGAAAAGAAACACGAAAGCTGAGAGTTGGAATCTTTAAGACGAGCTCATAGTTGTGGAATCTATGAATCAAAGATTATATTTTCAGAAACTCTATTTGTGAGGTTATTTTTTCTATAGACTTAAAGACATTGTTCCAATCTAAAAACTATGTGAGAAGAAGCAGTCATTAAAAATGAAAATAATATTGATTGTTTTAACTAGTGGGAAGGCTTGGACTTCTATTTAGTTTGAGTGTGGGAATGATCAGATTTGCATACATCTGAATAACAATTTGTTATATCAAATCATCAATGAAATAAACTGTAGTTGGTGATTTATAATATTAAAGATCACTTTCAGTCAAATTTGACATTTAACTATAACTGTAGACAAAAAGAAGAGATTTGGTTTTCATATTTGCCCTGCCTTTGTGGAAGGAATTGCCACTTAAAACTCACTTGTTGACTTGGGAAGGCTCCTTGATGCAGTTTTGTTTGTAATTTCAAAAATGATTACAAATGAGATTTTACATTTATATCTTTCTTGCCATGTCCCTAGTGTTTAGTGGCAGGAAGAAACCTCATCCTAGGGCATTGGCAGAGGAAAGGAAATCTCTGGGGCTCATTTCAGTGCATTGTTGCTGCTACATAAAAAGAAACAAGATTCCAATATTTTATAATCTCCACGGTCCGTCTTTACTAACCGACAAAGTGTGACACACAACCACAGAACAGAAAAAAAAAATTATTTGCTTCAGAAATTCTGAAAACAATGTTCTTGTAATGATTTACTACACAGATTTTAAAGCTTTTCTTTATAATCACTTGCATTACCTTATCTAGAAAGGCAGCTTATTGCAGGCCTCCTGAGCGACTGCCTATGCTACAGGGGATTAAAACATGTAGACGAGCTATCACTTTCCCCTCTGGTGGCTCCCTAGGCCTTTTGGGCATTATGTTTAGCTTCTGGTGACCTAGTTTTGAACCTGTGCCATTCAAAGGCAGCATTTGTTTGTGTTGTTACAGAGTGGCCTCTTTTTTTTTAAACAAAAATTACACAAACTTCATGAAATTATTTTTATGATTTAATCAATTCCTTTCAAATAAACATCTTACTTTTGTTTCCATGACATGAAAAAAATACATATGTAATATTCGTATTATACACAGTCACACATACGATAAATTACAAATATGTATGTGTGCATATATAGATACATATATAGTAGATGAATGTGTATGTATGTGAACCACAAATGTGAATCACATGTGTAATTTAAAATTTTCTCATAGCCACATAAGAAAGTAAGGGAGAAAATGATGATACTGATTTTAACATGTTCAATTTAACTCATTATATGAAAAATACTAGCCTTTTAAGAATATTAATGGGATCTTTTACATTAGGTTTTTTTTTAATACTGGATCTTCAAACCCCATGTTTACTTACACTTAAGCGTATCTCAGTATAGACAAGTCACACATGGCTAGTGGCTACTGTATTAGAATAAGCATATGTATATATTAAAGCCTATTCTGAAATAAGTCCTAAAGTAACGTCTTAATCATTTTAACCAAATCAAATTTTGACTATTTATCTCTTAAATCTTTTTAGTATAACGTATTTAATAAACTGACTTTTTACTTTAACAAAATTACGTTAGTTGTAAACGTGTCTTTTCCATTTTAAGGTAACAAATAATGCTCAATTGAGGGTACACTTTACGCTCTCCATTTTCGACAGGCTGCTTTGGAGGAATTTCAAGGCATCACCTATACCCAAGTGAAGCTTAATTAATTAATTATTAAATTACGATGCCATCCTAACTTCCATCTTACTCACTGAATGTATGTTTTCTAGATTTAATTGAAAATATGTAGAATAACTTGTATTTAAAATATTAGAACCTAACTTTAAACTGTATTTTGTTTTATTTATGGTGAGGAACTGTGAGCCAAGACAGGTGAATTTTTAGATGAGATGAAAGAGCAGGAAGGTCAGTCTTGCCCAAGCACCAGGTTTCCCTGAACCCTCTAAATGGTTTGCCCTTTGCTCATAAATCTTTCGACATGGTCAATACAAAGGCCTGTATTGATTTACTAGTGAACTCTCTTGTCATCTCTGGGCTTGGGTCCTTTGACCTTTTATTTGTTCCTGCAAAATTATGGTGTGTCAGAAACTTCTTTTCAAATAGGTTCTTTAAACTTTGAAAGGCCAAGAGACTCTGTGGGAATATATTAAACAGTTGGATAATTCCGAAAAAGAAAGTAAAAACATAAATAAATAATTGCAGATAGAGAAAGGTCAGCAAAATCCTTTTGGAATCCAAACGCACAAACATTGTCTCTTAGGAGGAAAGAACTGAGAAGGAGAAGGCCTGAGTTTGGTTTGGTCCTAGTTAAATTCACTCTCGGTAAAGCATGTTAAATATGCACTTAGTTCATATAATTTACTAGGGTGAGGGCAAAGTGAATTTTAGTGTGACAACGTCCAAGCAATATAAAGGGAACACAAACACATTAGTGCAATATGTCTAAATGGAATGATCATAATTTATTTCCCCAAGTGTTGCTATTAACACGAAATGACTTTAGTGAACAGTATACACTCTTCTTGGTGCTGTTTATCACAGCACACAGGTGAGCCTGGCAATCACTAGTATATAGATGATGCTGAAGATAAGTTCAATATAGTGAAATACAATGAAATCAGGATTTTAACCAGAAAATATCTTTTCATCCAGCATATCAAGACTTAATTTATATCATGCAATGTGTTTTTCAGTCATTTAAATGTTAATATATAAGCCTAGACCTGATAATTAACTTGCTCTCTATATGATTTATTTCTTGAGAGGGATTCTCTTCTTGAAGTTAAGTTTCTCAATTTACTTTTTGCTACAAGTCTGCCTATGCAAAAGGATGAAAGGTACCCATTGAGTATTGTGTCTTTTCTTTGTAGATCATGACATATATTTTGTTAAAACTTTTGGAGAAATATATCCTTATTATAGGATACATTCCCTGAGACATTGTTACTTAGTACTTGTTTATCTCAGGTGGTAGTAAAATTCTGTTTTTTGTATATGTATAACAGATAATGAAACATCAAGCAGCTTTTTCAGAATTCAAGTGTATAAAAAAGAATGTTGGGTTGAGTATAAAAAAATAAAATGAAAAACAAACTTCTTCCTCCTTACAATTCTTTGCTAAAATCTACAACACTTTTGGAATCATGAATTTAAATAAACCTCATGGGAGAAGATTTCTTTGTTCCCTGCAGTGTCTGAATGAGGGACTGATTTAGAGTTGGAAATCTGATTATTATCTTTAGTTCTATTTTAAAATATTTGAGACATTCACATAGTTTAATATTCAAACCTTTGAAAAGAGCTAGTCTCCTAATTCCTCTGAACAAGAAACCCAATAGTGCTGTTATTTTTTTTTTCAATATCCTTCTAGAGATAATTTTAAGCCTATAAAAGCCAAGTGTATGTTTGTCACATAAATAATATCGTATTATACATGCTGATTATCACTACTTAGGGAGCTTTCCTTCTTTATTGTAAGTTGATAGTATTCCATTGTGTACATGTATTATATTTATTCAGTTCCTTCTTGAAAAACATATATACATATGGTTTCCAGTATTTTTCTGTGGCAAACAGTATAGCAATGAAGAATCCTTTATAAATGTCCATTTGCAAGTGTGCAAAATATGAAAGATAAATTCCTAGACTTAAATAGCTGTGTCAAAAAAGTATATGCACCTGTAATTTGTTAGACATTGCTGAAATGTTCTGCCCAGCAAATTATACAAATTATTGTCTCATCAGTCATGCAAGAGAGTTCCCATTTCTCTAAAACCTTCACTAACACTGTATAAAATCATTTTGTTGTTACATTTTTGCCTACTTGATCAGTGGAAAATAATATATATAACAGTATAGTTTTAATTTACAATCCCCTTATTGTGGGTAATGAGTGTTAATACATGTGTTTAAAAGGCATTTATATTTTATGGGTGTGTGTGTGAGAACTATTTGGTCATATACTTTTCGAGGTTTCTCTTTTTCTTATTTGTTTCTGTGAGTTCTTTATATATTAGAGAAATTTGCTCTTGTGCATGGTATGCCATAGGAACTGCAGATATTTTGACAGTTTGCCATTTGTCTTTTGATTTTGTTCATGGTGGTTTTTGCAGTGTGAAAAAATGGAATATACCTAATTGGCTTTACGGACACTATTTTTTTTTAGTAGCTATGGTTTTTGTGATATTGCTAGGAAGACCTTCCCTACTAAAGAGTATAAATTAGTTCTTCCATCATTTATTCCCCTCGATTTATCATCAAAATCAGGTAATTAGGTAGAGTCTACTATCAGTAAATCAAAGAATAATAACTTTGCTGATTAATCATGGCCTGCACTTTGGAGAGCTCTAGTAAATTCTCTGATTGAGTAAGAGAAGTTCCCGTCTGTTACTAAAGAAACTCAATTCCAACACTTGGAAGATTTTCCTTTAAGCCCAAAGTGTGCACCTATAATGAGTCATTTAAGTATAAGGTCAGCAGAAAAAATAAGTGACTCTCATGTCTCCCCTTCCCTTATCCATAGTATACTATGCTCTGAGAGTTTAATGCAGTTTTACCTGGGATTTGGGATTTTACTTAGATCCACAATCAATGCCCATGGACACAGTGGTGAAGAAATCAGATGACCTATTGCACTGGGCAAATCTGCAGCATCAGACCCCTTTAAAATATTAAGAAGCAGAGATATTTCTGGGAAGATTAAGACGTAACCAACCCAGGCCATGTTATTTTCAGTCACCTCATATGCATGTGAAAACTAGGATTCTGGTGTTGGCAAAGAATACTGAAAATGCCATGGGGTGTCAGAAGAATGGACAAATCTATCCTGGAAAAAGTGCAACTGGAATGCTCCGTAGAAGCCAGAATGGCCAGCCTTTGTCTCAACTACTTTGGTCATGTTGTCAGAAGAGACCATTCCCTGTAGAAAAATATCATGCTTGGTAAAGTGGAGGGTCAGCAAAAAACTGGAAGACCCTCAAAAAGATGGATTGATACAGTGGTTGCAACAACAGATTAAAACAGCAATGATTGGGAGTATGGTACAGGCAGTGTTTCCTTCTTTTGAGCACAGGGATACTATGAATCGGAGCCAACTGGAAGGCTTCTAACAGTGTGGCTCTTGAAGCACTTACTAATGAAGATCAAAGACTACTATACTACAGCCTTCAGTATGGATTCCACCTCACCATAAAGAAAACAAAAATCTTCACAAGTAAACCACAAGGCAACATCATGATAGACAGGAAATATTGAAGTTGTCAAAGATTTTATTTTGTTTGGATTCATAATCAGCAGCCATGAAAGCAGCAGAGAAGTCAAATGATATATTACATTAAATCTACTGCAAAAGACTTTTTTTTTAAAGACATAGAATTTTCAATCACCTCATGTGCTTGTGGAAACTGGGCAGTGAATAGAGAAGATAGAAGAATTGATGCATTTGAATTACGGTTTTTGCAAAGAATGATTGTTATACCATGAACTGCCAGAAGAACGAACAAATCTGTCTTGGAAGAAGTATAGCCAGAAAGCTCCTTAAAAGCAAGGGTGACAAGACTTCATCTCATGTACTTTGAACAAGAATAACAATAAGACAAGTCAATTTCAGATTATTTGGAACAAAGAGGATGTTAGAATCATATTGTAAAAATTATTATTATTTTTTTTTTAAACATGCAGTATCCCTTTGTTTTGTAAGATGCCTCTTGGTCTATACATAGGTGAGCACAATTAAGTGTTCTGGAATTCCCATTTTTTAAAGTGTCATCCGTAATTTGTTATGACCCACACAGTTAAATGCCTTTGCACAGTCAAGAACACAGGTAAACATCTTTCTGATGTTTTTTACTTTCAGCCAAGATACATCTGACATCAGCAATGATATTCCTCATTCCATGACCTCCTTTGAATCTGGCTTGAATTTCTTCTGGCAGTTCCCTGCCAATATACTGCTGCAAGTGTTTTTGAATTATCTTCATCAAAATTTTCTTGCCTGTGGTATTACTGATATCGTTTGATAATGTCCACATTCTTTTGGCTCTGCTTTCTTTGGAATGGGTACAAATATGAATCTTTTCCAGTCATTTGGCCAGGTACCTGTCTTCCAAATTTCTTGACAATACAAGTGAGAGCTTCTGATACTCTATCCATTTGTTGATACATCTCAAGGGGTATTCCATCAATTCATGGACCCTTGTTTTTCACTGATTCCTTTAATGCAGCTTGGACTTCTTCATTCAATAACATCAGTTCTTCATCATATGCTACCTTCTGAAATGTTTGAACATCAACCAGTTCTTTTTGATACAGTGACTCTGTGTATCCTCTGTCTTCTTTTGATGCTTCCTGCATCATTCAATATTTTGGCCATAGAATCCTTCAGTATTGCAATTAGAGGCTTGATTTTTTTCTTCAGTTCTTTTAGCTTGAGAAATGCCAAGTGTGTTCTTCCCTTTTCATTTTCTAACTCTAGGTCTGAATTTCTAGTTTTCTAGTGTTGCTCTAACATGTACCACAAGTGGATGGCTTTAACAAATAGGGATTTATTCTTACAGTTTAGGAGGATAGAAGTCTGAGTTCAAACTACTGGCTCTAGTGGCTGGGTGAAGGCCCCTCAACTTGGGCCTTCAGTTGTGCCTCCTCTTCCAGGCCCACTAGAACTGGAGGCTTTTTCTGATTCACAAAGCTGGTAACTTCTGAGGCTGATGAACCCAGATTGACACGTAAACTGACACACTCCCATGATCAGCAGACAACACAGCAGGCCACTAGTTCAAGTCCAGGAACAATCCCAAGATTGGCAGAGAACATGACAGACCAATGAGATGAAGACTTTGCCAAATGCACAGTCCAGATGTGCCGAAAGTTAGAGATCTTTCTCAAAACTTCTCCTTATATTCTGGAAGCAGTTCATACCCTGAAGGTAACTACTTAACTGCTCACAGCAGATTTCACCATGGAGTTTATTACCAATCTCATTGTGGGGAATTACTACATCCACCTACCCAGCCACTCAAAACCAAGGCCCAGCTAAGTTGATACACAACCTTAACTACCACAAGGTCTTTGTACATTTCATTATCATACAATGCAAGTTTATATTATTTAATTAACCTATGATGTTATTGTTAGGTGCCCTTAAGTCAGCCCCCAACTCATGTTAACCCTGTGCACAATGGAAGAACATCCTGCATGGTCCTGTACTGTCTATCTCCATGATCCGTTGCAGACTGGACCATTCTGATCCATGGAGTTTGTGCTGACTGATTTTGAGAAATAGATCCCCAGGCCTTTCTTCCTAGCCTGTCTTAGTCTGGAAGCTCCTCTGAAACCTCTTCAGTAAACAGGCCTTCACTGACAGGCGCAGGGGTAGCTGTGCATGAAGTGCTATGCCTGGGTATTGAATTCAAGTCTCTTGCATGGAAGGCAAGGATTCTAATACTGAACCTCTAATGCCCATTTTTCAACATGTAACATTGCCCTATCAGCATCAGAAATAATGAACTAAATATATATTTAGTGCATTTTTAGTAATTCAAAATAAGTATTAGAATACTAAAAAGTTTTATTTTTATTATATTTGCATAACTATAAATTGAAATTAGTATTAGTTCGTGGTTTAATATTCATCTCAACTGTGTTTTTCTTAATAGGATAGAGACTCAGGCAATCGTGTTACTGTGAAGGGATTGAGGTCTGACTGTAGAAAAAGTTAATTACTAGATATTTAACCTTACACAATTAATAGCTATGTGACCCTGTGCAAGTTACTTAACCATTTGAACCTTTGTTTACTCATCTGTAAAATGTGGGTACTAACAGGAAGTATCTCAGAGGGCTTTTGTGAGCGACGAATTTGTTCAGACCTGTGAAGGACTTAGACTAGTGCATGCACATATTGAGGCTTCAGTAAATGGTAATGATCACTTTTTATATCATTATAGTTTTTCCAATTACAAAATCAGATTAAAATAATTAACTAGAGAAGAATATGAGGGGTAGATTGGTTATAGTATAAGGACTATTTGTTGCATATGAAGTACACTTTTAGTCACTTACAGTTATCAGATCACAGTTCCTAAAAAAAAAGAAACCTCTGAGACCATGTCTATTTTCTTTGGATGATCAGGACAGCTGAACATCTAATCCATTCATTTTGACCCTCATTGTGATTGAAACAGCTGAATCCATCATGCAGTGATTTGCTTTGATCATTAAGACGGCCAAAATTATAGCATTGGCCATGCTGTTGAAGGTCTATTTATTTTGGAAATAACTTCTGACAGGTAAGACATAGTCTCATATTGCCGTCCTGACATTTCATTGGTATCTTATGTGGCTTCTGGTAACATATTCATCGTTTAACTAATACAGTTTTTGGTGTCAATTGTTCTCTGTTATCTTAATAAATGTAAACAGGTGATTCACGAGGGTGATTAATTCAGTCATTTTAGCTGCAGATGGCCTGAGAAGCAGCAGAAGAGGTGGCGTTTGTGCTATTGTTACTGATGGTTGTGATCTAAGGGGTGAGGAAGTTCAAAGAAGAGCAAACTGAAGCAGTTAAGAGAAAGAAATGGTTTTCATATGCTTGCCTAGTGACAAATCTATGATTTACAGTCTGTAAATATTTGGTCTGCTGTGGAATGCTTAACATTGCTAAAGTCATGCTGTTGCCAGAATGAACAGGGACTTGTTCCTAATGAAGGGGTTTAATTAAAATTTTAAAATAATTAGTTTCAGAAAATGTTTAGTTACTTAACAAATATCAGTATTTGTCTTTTCTGTTCTAATAAATATATGTTTAACTGGTTTATTTTGATATTTTGTTAATGTTACTGGGAAAAAAAATTGATGTAAACCAACATAATCCTAGATTCAGGAAGGCCATTGATACTATTTATGCACATATAATATATATACACATGCATGCTTGTATATGTGTATGTAGGTACACACACCCTTTTTCTTTTAATTAATAGAGGTAGGATCAGGTGACCAAAAATGCATGTGACCAAACTTTTTTTAAACAAAAATAGTAAATAACAATAAAACTTAGTTTTTAATTCTTTAGTATCTTCAGCAAGTTAATGATAATAGACCTTAGGAAGTGATTCTCAGCCAAAGCTGGGATTCAGAAGAAGATATCTTCACAAAGAGAGTCTATCAAGACTTCTAGAGAAATGTTTTTGTTTATTTGTTTATCAAATGAGGGTAATAGCCCACAGTTAGCAACATGTAATAATCTAGGTGTAGTCAAGGAAATACCAGAAATATCCGTACTGGGGAGTATGGGATGGAGAGTAAGTTTGAGAATCTTTTCGTTTTTGGCCTTCTCTTTTTTGAGCAAAAACTTGTATCTAAGAGGAAGAATTGAAGATAAAAATATATTTTGTAAGAAGTAGTCAAATCAAATGATCCACAAGGAGGAGAGCTAAGCCAGACTGTTGGTAATACATTGATCCTTAAGTACTGCATAGATTGTGATTACTGTCAACATGACCTTTAATTATCATAGATAGGTTTTCTGTAGTTTCTTTCTTAGCACCATTTATACAATCAATGGAAAGGGGGCATAGAAAGGTTAACTTGTAAATTTTTATCAATCTGAATTAAACTTAAAAAAAAAAATCTAAATTAAGCCCAAGATGTTAGTATATTAGCTTAAGTATAATCATAGATTAAAAAAAAACAAAGCATATTCCCCATAGTTTCCCAGGCTGTACATCTTTATGGAAGCAGAATACTTCTCTTTCACAGAGTGGCTGGTGCTTTTGAACCACTGACCTTTTGGTTAGCATCCCAATGCCTTAAATCACAGCATGCTAGAGTACCTCATGATCATAGTAGGCAAGCTTGTATGTATAAATGTGTTCAGCACTATTAATTATCTTGAAGCTATTTGGAATTTTATGTGTTTTTAAAGATAAAATTAAAATGTTGAAATTATTAAAATATGTTTTAACATTTGGGGATTTAATTGTAGAAAATTTGGTTAGTAGGTTAAGACAATTTGTGATATTTATAACCAGGAGTTATTTTGTACCATGGCATGTGTTTCTCCATCTTTTCAGCTGGCATTTTTTAGTGCTTTGTGACAATTTTTGTGTATGTGTGTATGTTGCTTTAAATTAGTCCTACACATTTCTTGTTACTTGTATTTTTTTATATACTTTATGTTTTCACTGCTATATTGAATAGATTTTTTCTTTAAATTTCTTACCTGATAGTATATAAGAAAGAAAAACATTTTGTTATTTATTTGAAAATCTGAAATACATTCTAATAGATTTTGAGGCAGTGCCTAAGGCATTTGATTGCTAACCAGAAGGCTGGTGGCTCAAACCCACCAGCCACTCCTCGTAGGGAAGGGCAATCTACTTCCGTAGAGATATCGCCTAGGAAACCCAAGAAGGAGTCATTATGAGTGGGATTTGACGTGATGGCAGTGAGAGTTTAGATTGTTACAGAAGTGTTCATATGATCAAAAATAATGATGATTTTGCCATTTATTTTCCAATATCTCTACTTGATATTTTTTATCTACTTGTTCATTAACACATAAAATGAAAATTGTGATTATTTTCTTTCTGATTTTAACATTACTGGCTTGTTGTTAAATGTGATGTTAGCTAATGACATAATGGATAGAAAATAACTGTTTTTTAAAGCATGAAGTAACTAACTATGTTTTGCTTCTATCAGCCATGCTTTATTAACCTGTGAATCAATAAAAACTCCTGCGACTTGGTGCTGTCACAAAAGAGATGTTTTTTAGGCAGTTTCTAGATCATTTAGCAAGTAAAATTTTGCTGAAAATTCAAAAACAGTTCCAGCAGTGCATCAAAGGGGACTACCCAAAATGCAAGCCAGGTTCAGAAAAGGAAGTAGAACTGGGGTTATCATTCCTGATGACAAATGGATTTTGTCTGAAAGCAAAGAACACAATAAAGTTGTATACCTGCATTTTTATTGACAATGCAAAGGCATTTGACTATGTGGGTCATAACAAATTATGCATAACATTGTGAAGAATGGGAATTCCAGAACATTTAATTGTGCTCATGAGGAACCTGTACATAGACCATTCAAACAGAACAAGGGAATACTGCATGGTTTAAAATCAGGAAGGGTGTGTGTCATCAGAGTTGTATCTTTCCACCATACTTACTCAATCTGTATGCTAAGCAAATAATTTAAAAAGCTGCACTATATGAAGAAGAATGTGGCATCAGAATTGGAGGAAGACTCATTGACAACCAGTAATATGAAGACGACACAAGGTTGGTTGCTAAAAGTGAAGATGACTTGAAGTATTGATGAAGATTAAAGATTGTAGCCTTCGGTAGGGGTTACACGTAGGCAGGAATGTTTACAACTGGACAAAAAGGCAACATTATAATAAATGGAGAAAAGATTGAAGGTATCATTTTACTTGGTCCCACAATCATTGTTTATGGAATTAGCAGTCAAGAAATCAAACAACATACTGCACTGGGCAAATCTTTTGCCAAAAATCCTCCCTGCCATCGAGTTGGTTCCAACTCATAGAGACCCCTCCTTGGGGTTCCGAGGCAGTATCTCTATGGAAGTAGACTATACTATCTTCCTTCCGAGGAATGGCTGGTGGGTTTGAACCTCCAGCCTTCTGGTTAGCAGTCAATGCCTTAGGTACTATGCCACCAGAGCTCCTAAGACCTCTTAAAAATGTTAAAGAGAAAAGATGTCACTTTGAAGAATAAGGTGTGCCTACCCAAGGAGCTCTGGTAGCATAGTGCCTAAGGCACTTGACTGCTAACCAGAAGGCTGGAGGTTAAAACCCACCAGCCACTCCTTGGAAGGAAAATTGGGCAATCTACTTCTGTAGTGATACCTCTTCGGAAACCCAAGGAGGGGTCGCTATGAGTTGGATCCGACTTGATGGCACATAACAACAACAACAACAACCCAAGCTGGGGTATTTTCAATAGCTTCATATGCATGTCAGAGCTGGACAGTGAATAAGGAAGACCAAAGAAGAATTGATGCATTTGAATTGATTATTGAAAATACCACAGACTGCCACAAGAACCAACACATCTATCTTGGAAGAGGTGCAGTCCAAATGCTCCTTGGAAGTGAGAATGGCCAGACTTTGTCTCTTATATTTAGTCATGTTGTCAGAAGGGAAAAATCCCTGGAGAAAGATATCATGCTTCATAAAATAGATGGTCAGGGAAAAAGGGGAAGACCCTCAATGTGATTGATTGACATGGTGGCTGCAATGATAGTCTCAAGCATAGCAGCTATTGTGAAGATGGTTCAGGACCATACAGTGTTTCCTTCTGTTGCATGTAGGGTTGCTATGAGGCAGAACTAGCTTGACCACATCTAAAAACAACCATCATGTACTTGTCTGTTAATTCAATAAAGCTACAGATTTTTTTTTTTTTAATTGTGCTTTTGTGTTCAAGCTAGGAATTGGATGTGACCTATATTATAAACAATATGTATCAACTCATTATGACTGAATTTTTTTTTTTTTAATTGTGAAGGACTTTTATACATCTGCATTTGTTCTTTTAAGTAATTATTTGATGTCCTTTATGTGAATTATTATTCCTTTGTAATAGCAATTTAATGTTGCTTTCACATCACAGTTTTGGCAAAATAATAATAATAATAATATGTTTATGGTTAGATTCCAAGATGTGTTAATAGAGTAACAGAAAATTATAAGGTACCACAATGACCTTTTGTGCTGTTGTTCTGTGGTTCATAGATGCTCATGCTCTTTCTTTTTTTTTTTTTTTGGTATAAAAATAATCTTAGAAATTATATAAATTTGAGCACTATAGTTAAAAGTTTGTTATTTCAAAATTTTAGTTTCATTATTACATAAAAAAGAAACTGTTTACAACTCAATTTTATGTAAAAAAAAAAAAAAAAGAGAATGATATTTTCTCTTACTAACATAGGATATTTTAGTACCATGTTGTTGTTGTTGTTATGTGCCGTTGTTGTTGTTATGTGCCATAGAGTCAGACTCAACTCATAGCGACCCAAGGCAGTATCACTATGGAAGTAGATTGCCCAACCAGCCTTCTGGTTACCAGTCAAGTGCCTTAGCCACTATGCTACCAGAGCTCCTTTAGTACCATGATACAAGTTAATTAATTATTTTAATTATGAAATGATTATTTGTCTTTTTTTTTTTTTTGCTTTGCCTTAGCATAAAAGTTGTTGTTTTCATTATTTATAATGGATAATAGTTGTCTGCATTACAGTTTGAAATTGAAACTGTTAAATATGAGTGTTTTTTCTGTGTTCTACAGGTTAACCTTAATGGTAAATTGCCTAATTGTAGAAAGCTCTGAAAAAGAACCTAACCTCTTTCTCACAAGTAAAAGAGGGAATGGAGGCATTCTTAAGTGTTGATTTATAAAAATCTACAATAAAACATATTATATTAAAGCCTGTGAGAGCTGGAACTTGACAAGAGTGCCTTGTTTTTCTAGGTCTTGCAACTTAATCATCTTTAACAGGATGCTTATCATTTTTCTATCACTCTTTGTTAAGAATCCTACTTCATAAACACCCAATGAGCTTTCTTTCTCTGACAGGTTTCTGCATTAAAGAGATTCAAGCTTTTACAGGTTTTACTGTACATCAATATTTGAAAGAGCAAAAAAGAGATCAATTGGTTTAGGCAATCTTGCTTGTTCAATTTTGTATTTCATCTTTTGGTCATACTAGAATTCCACATTACTAGTTTTTCTAAAATAATTTTTTTCTAACCATTTGGAGTGACTATTCCATGACAGAAATAGTTGAATTATTATAAAATTGTCCTGGGAGTGCTTAAAAAAATTATTACAACAGAGTATGGAAAATGTCACCACTAAGATTATAATTAATTAGACTCTTGCTCTTCTAAAATGGAGATAATTTTAGTTTAAAATCTAAATATATGGCTGTTTCTTTAAAAATGTATAATTTGGCTGTGTTGCTATATAGAGAGGCAGAAAATTAATATAGCAGCTAGAAATACAATGAAATACGCATTTTCCATTTTATTAAATGTGGCAATTTATATTTTGTAAGTTGGTAGAATTTCTTAGACATACTATCTGCATAACACTATGGATGTAACATTTCTCAGCAGATTTTTTTTTTTAAACCTAGAAATTACTGCTTATTAATACAATGTAAGCACACACTATAGAAAATTTAGCAGACAGTATTTTAATGTGAAGAATATAGGCCACAGTGTCATAGAAGAATCTTAGTTCCTGTCACTTGGAAGCTTTAATAATGTTGCTTACAAACCCGTGGCACTGAATCAGTGTCTTTTAAAAATGTCAAGTTCAGGTGTCTTGTCTGCCAAGTTATAAATCTTTGAGTGAATTTCTGTGTTTACTAGAAAATGCTTATATTGGTGTTTTCAATGTTTTTTATTGATTGCCCTTTGTTCCATCTAGAAAGCAAATTAAGACATTAGAGAATGTTATTAAATACATAATTCG
Organism: Orycteropus afer afer; assembly: GCF_000298275.1. Classification (NCBI taxonomy): domain Eukaryota; kingdom Metazoa; phylum Chordata; class Mammalia; order Tubulidentata; family Orycteropodidae; genus Orycteropus; species Orycteropus afer. Next base: position 14,729,425 of record NW_006921609.1, on the reverse strand, counting down.
TGATGACATTACACATAGAGGAAATATATATTTCAGTTTCTTGAAAGTAAGTGTTCAGGAGGTGATTCTTGTGGAGGCTTCTGTCCTATGAGTAGTGGAAAAAACTAGGTGAGAAAAACATCTGTTTAGTATAGAATGGGCATTGATTCACCTTGTGGCTTCATTGTCCTTAGTCAACTGTTACAATAGTCAGTGTGAAAAGTGGTAACATATAATGTATTTTTTAAAAGTGTTTTGTTGAGGACAAAGGCTTTACTTTGGAAGTTTAATGTTATTATTGACACAAAAGTTTATATTTCAGGAAAAGTACTGATTTTCATAAGTTCTAGGAAGAGGAAAACTTCTCTGTGCTATGACAATTCCTTCCAAAGGGATCATAATGTTTTGGAGCTGCGCAGATTAAAAAAAGCAAAAACATTGCACAGTGACTTCAAAGAATTTTGTTGTTGTTCTTGTTATGTGCTGTCGAGTCAAACCTGGCTCACAGCGACCCCTCCTTGGGTTTCCGAAGCAGTATCACTATGGAAGTAGATTGCCCAACACTTCTGAGGAGTGGCTGGTGGATTTGAGCTGCCAACCTTCTGGTTAGCAGTCACGTGCCTTAGGCACTACACTACCAGAGTTCTCTCAAAGAATTTAGGTACTTCATTTTAAAAGCTAATCAATTCCCTTAGGTCAGGAGCTCTGATGGCATAGTAGATAAGGTACTTGACTGCTAACCAGAAGGTCAGCAGTTCAAATTCACCAGCTGGAAGGAAAACCAGTCATTCTATTTTCATAAAGATTTACAGCCTCAGAAACCCAATGGGGGTCACTGTGAGTCAGAAATGCAGCGAGATTTTGTTTGTTTGTTTGTTTGTTTGTTTTAGTTATTCTAGGCCAGATAAGGAAGATTATGAATAGATTTAATAGTTTTTGTGTTTTAAAAGTTGGCTTATATATTTTTTTTAAATTAGCTTGTCTCCATGATAATAATAGTTTTAATCATTAAATAGTTTAAACACCTTGTTGAAATTAATATAATTTGGAGATTATGATTTAACTGTAGAAGATTTAGAATATTTCAAATAATCAAATGTGAAAATTGCATTTTATTGCTGCATCCTTTCATATAGCATTTGATTTCCCTAAGGAGCCCTGGTGGTACAAACTGTTGTTGGTAGTTCAAACCCACCCAGTGGTTCCACAGGACAAAGATAAGGTGATCTGTTTCCATAAAAATTACAGCCAAGGAAACCCTATAAAACAGTTCTTCTTTGTCACATAGGATCTCTGAGTCAAAGACAACTAGATGACACATAACAGCAGCAACAATATTTTTTCTTCTGTTTCCTCTGGTCATCACTCCATCAACTTACCCATTTCCTTCTGCCCACTCAGTCTGATTTCCTGTTAACTTCCTTCTATAAATATACTCCAGCTTTTCATATCCAAAATACCTATCTCAACAAGATATCCCTAGATCTTAAATGTCTCTTTCCCCCCTTTCCCTTTCCTTTTTTTTTTTAATTAGGTCTTTTTGGAAAGTTTGTTGTACCATAATTATTTCTGGTTATTAACTTTACATTCCGTGTGAAAACTGCCATAATCTGGTTTCAATCACCATCACTGCATTGTAATTCGTCTTAATTAGCTCACTGATGTTTTTCTAATAGTGGCATACAAATAATAATTTTTCAGGCCTTATCTTACTAGATTTCTCTCTTCTACACTGTTGATCACAACATTACTTATTTAGATTATGTGAATATTCATTCACTCTAAACCAAAAAAACCAAACTCACTGCTATCGAGTTGGATCTGACTCATAGCAACCCCTCCTTGGGTTTCTAAGGTGGTATCACTATGGAAGTAGATTGCTCAGCTTTCCTTCCGAGGAGTGGCTGGTGGGTTTGAACTGCCAGCCTTCTAGTTAGCAGTCAAATGCCTTAGGCAATATACTACTATTAGTGTTTGCTGAACTTCTGAATTTAGCCCATTGTCTTGTTGTTAATTTTGTTTACTTATTTTTCACTCTGCAAATTCTCTTTGACTTCACTCTTTCAAGATTGGTCAGATATGATGATAAGTTCCCAATTCCCATATTCCTTTAGACCTTTATACTTAGGCAGCCAACTGCCTATTGATGAGCTCCATCTTTATTTTCCATATGCACTTAAATCATAGGTAGAATACATAGAACATTTACTAAATGTAATTTACTCCATGGAAGCTCTGGTGACATATTGCTTTAAAGCATTTGACTGCTTACCAGAAGTCTGGCGGTTCAAATCCACCAGCCACTCCTCGGAAGGATGGTTGAGTGATCTACTTCCTTAGAGATACCACCTCAGAAACCCAAGAAGGGGTTGCTCTGAGTCGTGACCGACTCGACGGCAGTGAGTTTATCTATCTATCTATCTTTCTAGTAATTTACTCCACAAAACAATCTGTAGAAAATATTGCAATCAGAACTAATCTCTGTAAAAGTAAACATCTGTTTTCTCCACTATTCTCTTGTAACTAGTGCAACAATTTACCTGGCCTTCTATTTTTCCCATATTTCACTCCTGTCCTACCCACCACACATAATTAAATATTAAACACTGCTTACTTTATAAACTACTAATTTTTTAAAAGAAGTTCACCCTCTCTTCATCCTTATTTTCACTGCCCTACATTAAGAACTTATGATCTCTCATCTGTACTGTTGAAACAGCCCTTGACTGATATCCCTTTGAAATCAACTCTGAATAGAGTGGCCACTGTGATCTGTCTAAAATGGAAATCTGACCTCATAATTTACTTGTTTAAACATTTGGTTTCTAATTACCTACAGGATAAAGTCCAAGATCCTTAACATGTGATGTGAGGCCCTCTGTTATCTAGCCTCTGCCAGAAATTTGGCCTCATTTATGGTCTTACCTTCTACTTTATGCTCTATTCAGACTGGAGCTGTTTATGGGTCTGAATACATCATCTTGTTTTTCTGCTCTATGCCTTTCCTTGAGTTGTTCCTGATAGTACTCCTCCATCATTGTATTCATTTTTTTAAAACTATTCACCTCAGAATGTACTTCCTCCAAAATGTTTTCCCTGCTTACGTTTTCTGTTCCACAGTTTATATAGGTATTCATCTTTTCTTCTTTAACAATATTTAGGAAACATCCCTGTTATTAACCTGCTATCCAATTCTGTATGGTAAAGTCAAATATTGTGTCTTACTCCCTTTTGTGTACTGGGCTTTTTGCACAGTGTTGGCATTTACTTCATTTTCAACAGTAGTTTGTTGATTAAGTAGAATGAATGAAACAATGATTGAGTGACTTATCCTCAAGCATCGTGATTCAGCAAGCAGAGGCCAATGCCAAATAGCTCATGAGGTTAAACCCTTTTATGAGTAAAATATACAATGGAGTAGGATACACTGAGTTCTTTCTTGCTTAGTAATTTTGGCTGAGATATGCTTTAAGGGTGGAGCCTATGCACCTGCATAAATATTTGTGTTTACCCAAATGAACAAAGAATGAATCAAAGAAAATATTTTGAGTTTATAGAGGAAAAGGGTTGTGGAGAAAGGTTACTGAGTAAAAATAGAAATTAAATACATATCTAATTTTAAATTAATTTGGGCTATTGAACTGAGAAAAATAATTTTTCAAAACTGAATACAAATATGATCAGTGACAATTTTGTTGTTGTTGCTATTATTATTGCTTTTCAAAAGTTTAAAACAACCTTAAAGGTAGGAAGAAAATGATAAAATTATCCTTCTTGTGTTTGTCACCAGGTCTTAATAATTATCAACATTTTGGCATACTTGTTTTTATCTGTCATTGCTTTTGTCTTCCAAGACCCCTCCATACTCACACCACTTTCAAAGAGTGGTTTTGCGTGGTGAGTTAGTCACATATGAAATGTTGTGTTGTCACTTTCTGATAGGTAGAATGATCTTGCATTTCTGTTGTTCACAAGGAAAAATTTGCGCTATTATGTATTTCGTTAGCAATTCAACAAATAGTAGGATATATTGAGAAGTAGTAGAATGGCAATAAATTCATTGAAGTGTTTCTTTTACACGAAGATTTCATTATCAATTAATACCAGATAGAAAAACAAACTATTATTTGAAGGAGTTATTTTATGTATCTATTTATCTACCTGCCTCTCTACCTACCTATCTTAAATATCTATCATCTATGTATTTATGAGTAAACTTTTAATATCATTATTTAGATAAATCAGCTTCAGTGTTGTTGTTTGCAGGAGTAATTATTTTTATATGGATATTTGCTCATGTGCTTGGAAAGTACTTCATTCAGTGAATGTTACTTTAAAATTAGTAACATGCCCCAGTTACCAAGACAGGAGTTCTGGGGTAATGGTCTGTCAGTAGCTATTCCAGACAAATTCTAAATATATTTCTGAATTTATATTCCAAAACTTTTCAGCCAGAAATTTATGAGAACTGAGTTCTATTTGTATTTTCACTATTAATTAACAGATTGGCCAAACAAGTCATTCTATTTGGGCTTCAATTTTTTTTCTAGTCTGAAATTATGGATTATGATCTCCATGTTTCCTTTTAGCATCGAAGCATACAAATGCATCTGTGTTTAAGTCATGAAGAAGTAATGTAGTCAGCAGTATCCATAATGACTGTAACAAACAAAAGCTTAATTGGGAGATATGTCTTCTGGTGAAGGTAGTGGGCCTTTGTTTCTGTTATAATCTCATTCTGAAAAATGCAAGGGCAGACCCATTAACTGCTTAACAAGGACCAAGAAGCAGATGAGATACATAGGGGAAGGAAAAAAAAAAAAAAAAAGACTGGATGCATGACTGACCGTCTTTGTTTCTAGCCACCATGGATGAATTTGTTTTCTGAACTTTGAATGGGGTTAGTTGATGATTAAAGAAGTCCACAGTTGGATTTTTTTCTACCCTTATTGTGTGTACCAGTCCTATGTAAATTGATTAGTAAAACTCTGTGAAATTTACCCATTATGTCTTTTTTAAGTGTTTATTGTGATTTGAGTGAAAGTTTACAGAGCAAATTCATTTTCATTTTCCATACAAATTCATTCATTTTCAATACAGCAGTTTGTACACATTTTGTCTTATGATATCGACTGCAATTCCCCACAATGTAAGAGCTCTCTTCCCACTTCCTCCTTGTAGTTATCTCTTCTCTACTTCCTTCCCTCCCATGTACTTCTGCCCCCTGAGCTGTCTCCTTGTGCAAACATTGCTCTTTGGTTCTCTCATGATTGATCCTCCAGGGAGTGTATGTACTTGATGTAAATGTTCACCCCATATGCCTATCTATTGTTTGGCTGGAAGCCACAGGAGTGAGTTCAATTTCAGACCTGAAGGGTAGCTAGCGGCCATAGTCTCAGGGGTCTCATCAGGATCTATCAGACCAGCAAACGTGGTCATTTCTTTATGATTTTGAGTTTTGTTCCTCACTGTTCTCCCACTCTATCCAGGATCTCCTGCGCTGATCCTCCTCCAAGTGGTTGACAGTGATAGCTAGGCACCATCTAGTTCTTCTGGTCTCATGGTCATATAGGCTGAGGATTGCACGGTCTACCAGTCCCTTGGACTGATTGTTTCCATGCATCTTTGGTTTATTTTGTCCTTCTTTGCTCCAAATGAGGAGAGACCCATTGTTGCATCTAGGTGCCTGCTGGCAAGCTTTTAAGATCCCAATCTCTACTCACCAAAGTAGGGTGTAGAACAATGTTTTTGTGTACTGTGGTATGCCAATTGAGCTTGACATCCCCAGTGACCGTAGTTGGGAGCCCCCAGGTCCAACTACTCATTCCCTCTGGGTAGCAGGCTATGGCTAAGAAGCCACCACAAGTTTGACCCTTGTCAGCTCTACTATACCCATGGACATTCTTTTTTATTTTATTTTATTGTGATTTGGGTGAAGATTTACAGAGCAAATTCACTTTCCATACAGCAGTTCATATACACTTTGTCTCATGACATTGACCACAGTTTACCACAATGCAACAGCTCCCCTCCCATCTCCTCCCCACAGTTACTTCTTCCCAGTGTCCATCCCTCCAAACTCTCCTGCCACCTGAGCTGTCTCCCTGTGCATAAGAACCCTTCTTTCTCCCATGATTGTTCTCTCCAAGGAGTGTATCTCATATTCAACTCATATGCCTGTCTTTTGTTTGGCTGGAAACCGCAGGTGTCGGTTCGATTCCAGACCCGAAGGGCAGCTAGGGGCCATAGTCTCAGTGGTTCTATCCGGCTCTATTGGTCCGGCAAACTTGGTCCCCCCATTTTTTTCCTCCAATGATTTTGAGTTTTGTTCCACATTGTTCTCCCTCTCTACCAAGGATCTCCTACATAGATCCCCTTTCAAGTGGATGACAGTGGTAGCCGGGCACTATCTAGCTCTTCTGGTCTCATAGTCATGTAGGCTGCAGATCAGATGATGTACCAGTCGCTAGGACTAATTGTTTCCATGAATTTTGGTTTTCTTCATTCTTCTTTGTTCTGGATGAGGAGAGACCCCTAGTTGCATCTAGATGGCAGCTTGCTAGCTTTTAAGATCCCAGTTGCTACTTGCCAAGGTAGGAGGTGGAACAATGTTTTGTGTAGTATGTTATGCCAATTGAGCTTGATGATCCCTGCGACTATACCCATGGACATTGTTACAGTGCATACAAATACACATGTAGAAACATTGTCTCCTAACCATATATATGGTCATGGGCACACTACCCTCTGCCTGGACATATCTAATCATTCAGCCTGTCCACCCATCTATCCACCTTTAGATCAGTGCTTGCTATACTGACAACTCAGTACTGTACCTGGCAAAGGGCTCATCTTTTTTGTCTATACCTCCCTTGTATCTCTCTCTGTCTTCCTCTTCCTCAGTACCACTGTGTAAATCACTCACATTTGGTACAGTGCCCTTCCCTTCACCCAAATCAGTACTTGTCTCTACCTATCTAGTAGTGTATCCTTCCCTCCTCTCTCACCCCTGGTAGCCAACAAAGAAAGTTTCATTCCATATATAAACCTTTCCTTGACTTTTTACAGTAATGAACTAATATAATATTTGTCCTTCTGTGATTGATTTATCTCACTCAGCATGATGTCCTCCAAGTTCATCCATGTTATGCAGTGATTTATAGATGCTGCATTATCTTTAGTGTTGTACAATATTTCATTGTGTGTATATACCATAGTTTGCTTATCCATTCTTCTGTTGATGGGCACCTAGGTTGTTTCCATCTTTTTGCTATTGTAAATAGTGCTTCAAGGACCCATTCATTATGTTGTTTTTGTTTATCCTGTTCAATTCTATTTCTAAAGCCTTAAGAAAAGGTCAGTCTTCAAATCTTCTAATAATGATAGCCAGTATTTCTATGTTGCCATAATAAAATATGTCTTATAAGTAGTTGCATGGCCCTCATTGACACATTGAAACAAGCCACACAGTCTGTTTCTGGATAGAGTGTCTTTCTCTTTGGATGATGTAGAACTCTTCTTATCTACAGCACTTTTCTTATGTAAGCAGAGAGTTTTATGATCTATAAGACTAAAAACAAGTACAAATCGAAGGGCTACCATAAGGAAAATAATAGAAGTGAAAATAATTAACTCTTGATGACATAGTCATATTAGCTTTATCACAGATCTCTCCTCCTGTTGAGAGGGAGGAAAGTAAATACTATCTAGCTTGCTCTTAAGACTTTCTACCCACAGATCTTTTGAAGGCAGAAAAATGGACTAGAAGCAAAAAGGTATGAAGTCAGAGGTGCAGAGTTCATCTTGAGCTGTCCCCTTATACAGTGCATGATATAATAGTAGGGTGAAAAAACATGGATGGAATTTAACAAGTGACTCTTTGATCTATTTTGTTTTTCAGATTTCTTAAGAATTATATTTGCTTCTTAAAAATGACAATCTTAATCATAATACTGTAATTCTTCATAGATTGGTGGGGGGACCTGTTATTCACTTCATCAAATATTTATCAAGGACTCACTCTGTTTCAGAAACTGTACTAGGCATTATTTTAAGGGTATTATACAATGTAATTACAAATTTTTTTATCTAGCATATTGTAGGTAGAATGTAAATATTATGTTTTTATTACAAATACTAAAATAATATAATATTAGTGCCTTTCCTCATGAGTCATTTGTCACACTTCACCAGAACATTTCTGAAGCCTAACCAAAGGGCAGTCTTCAAATACTCTAATAATAATAAGTAATATTTCTATATTGCCATCAAGCAACATGTTCGTGTAAGTAACCACTACTGGGTGTTGAACTTTGCATGATCTAGTAAGTGGTTTCCTGAGAAACATTACACATGGTTTCCATCATGAAGAACTTTATGTCACAATATATACAAGTTATTTTTCTACAGTTACCTAGTTGGTAAACTGACTTTTACTATGTAATATTTATGTAAACTTACTTTTATGTAATGTTGAATTAAGAACTTTCCACCCTGGTACACCCACTATAATGATAGAAAGAACAGATGACAACGTTTTACAGCACGATTCTATGCCTAACAAACTGTTTTACCTTCATCCAGGACATTGATTTGCTCATCTAGAAAATGTGGAGTACAGATCAGAAATATTCTAAAGTCCCTTTAAAGTTGCAAAATTCCATGATTCATACATGCCCATGCTCTCAAAGTCATGAGGTAGTATACTTTGGGAATAAGAATAAAATTTAATTTCCTTGTAATTAAATTCACTCACCTATCATTTTCTTTCCATATATATGATAGAATCATTTATTTTAGGGTTAGTATGTTAGCATGAAATTTGCCTGCCAGTAAATTATTGTTCCTATGCTTGGATACATGCAACATTTTCCTAGGTCATTAAGCACACATTTTCAAATGAAGATTACAGTAATAAATTAATGTATTCTAGCAGTGCAATCTGTTCCACTGACCACATTTTGCCCTATTGGAAATTCTCTAGAGCTTGTTAAAAAATTGGCCTTTTAGACAAGATAAAACTGCATTCTGGAAGACTAAATATGCATAACATGGAACTGAAAACTGCAACATCAGTGAAAGTCAACTTGGAGAAAATGAAATTTATGTTGAGAAGAATAAGTAAGATTAATATTGCAGTCAAATTTTTAGGTACTGGTTATGCTACCTGGTTTCCAACTTTCCATATTGAACCTTCTATAACTATACCAAGCAAAAGAATGGCGCTGTAGGGGTTGAATTTAATTTTAATATTTGAACATTAGGTTATACATCAGAATATTAATATTATCTGGTTTTGTTTTTCTCCTAATCTAAGTAGACATGTTTCTACATACTGTCAAGTACTAGAAAGACATCACCATTTGCTTGTTATATCATCTTGGGTTAGTCTTTTTAACTTGTCCATGTTTTAGATTTTTTTATTATTGGTTGAAGTGATTGGGATAGAACTGTCATTTGAAACATTTTTTCAGTCTTAGAATATTATGGCATAATGCAGTAGCCCACCCACTGGCATTGAGTCAGTTCTGACTCATAGTAACCCCTACTGGGTTTCCAAGGCTGTATATCTTTATGCAACTAGATTGCCTCATCTTCCTCTTGTGGAACAACTGGTGGGTTTGAACCACCAAACTTATGGTTAGCAGCCAAATGCCTTACCCACTATGTCACCAGAACTCCCTATAGTATAATAAATACCCCCCATATCCTCAAAGGAAAATTGAATATACATTTACATGTATTACAGGAAGTTCCATTACAAGGAGACTACATCAAATTTTTAATTATATCTTACAGTTTAAACATAGTATTTGACAGCATGTTTTCCACAACATCATAACATGTTCCTTTTTAAAATTGTCTTCCTATCCAATTGAACTTACAGTTGTCCGACTTACATCACTATTTAGTTGGAACAACAATTAACTATTTCTACATGGCTATTTTAGATTTATAGCTATGTTACAATTCAGGTCTTTGCTTATTACTAATTTCAGAATTTTGTCTCCCATTTTCTTTTTCATTTTATAAAATAAGAGCAAAACTGAAATATAGATAGACACATAGAAATATAGACAGATAGGCAAAGAGAGAGACAGACAGACTGACTGACCCACCGTGGGTGGTGCAAATAGTTAATGCTCTCAGATGCTAACTGGAAGGTCAAAAATTGGAGCATACTCAGAGGTGCCTTGAAGAAACACCTGGTGGTCTACTTCTGAAAAATCAACTATTGAAATCTCCATGGAAGGCAGTTCTACTCTTAACACACATAGGGTTTCTATGAGTCTTGGAGTCTCACACACATACCTACACATACACTTGTGCTCATATATATACATTGATATAATAAAATAATTGGAAAAATATCATTGTCCAAAAAAAATTTACAGCTGCCAAAATGGAATAATTTGAAAGTATCAGTATACAATGTATGAATGTCTAGGTAACATGAGAGATGAATATATCAATGTTAAGGGCTATATCAGAGCTGCTATGGTTAAAGCAAGAATTGGGGAATGAACGGCCACCTTACATATCTTTATCCCTTTACCTTATTCCATCACAGCAATACTTGGAAACAATTCAATGGGACATTTTGGTGTTCAAAAAGTATAGATTATAAATAGCTTCCATCATCATTTTCAACTTTTACATTGATTTCAGTAGGGTTTTTGGTGAAGGAAGTACTTTTTACCCAGCATCCTCTTGCCTTTTACACTAAGTATGTGATTATGCATCTCTGGTTGATCTGTAGATGTTTAAATGTCCTAAAAAAGAATCACCCCCCCCCCAGGAACTATTAATTTCATTACAAAGTCATGGCATTTTATGTCTTCAAGATGAGTCAAGTGCTAAAACCATTAAAACCATTTTTCAGAAAGATGTTTCTGTGAATGTCCAATAAAGAAAAAGTCCATTTAAGAAATAATGTGCTAGTACACACTGATTACTGTGCAGAATGTAATGTGCATTGTGTATTCATTGCAGGATTATATGAGATTAAAGAGTATGCTCAATACCTAACTAGTCTTTTCTGAATATATTACTGAAGCAGAGTTCCTTTATGTCAGATGATGCAGTTTTTTGAAAATTTAATTTGACTCAAACAACTTCTTTAATGAGCTCCAGCTAACTTAGGACTTACCAGAGAAAATAGAAAATGCTACAGCCCTGTAGCCTTACTACAAACAGGGATGTGGGTAATGTGCTGATTCAGAAAGTTTTGGATATATCCTAGATAATAGGCTTTCTCTCTCTCTCTTTCCATATGTGTGTGTGTGTGTGTGTGTGTGTGTATGTTTATATTTATGTTTATATTTATCTTTTTTAATGTAGAACGTTTTCTTCCAAAAGGAACCAAAGCAAAATGATCTTTGTGGATACTTTGCATCTTCCAACATCTTAACAGAAGTCATCATTCCTTTTATTTAATAAAAATCCTTGGCATATGACAGATTTAATTAAGGCACTGAGATTGAACAGTATCAGCACATTTTGTATGAGATGATTGTCCCAGAGAGAATGACGCTTTGGCACTTGATATCTACATTGGGTTTACACCAAGCTATAGTCTCCTAATTTGAAACTGGACTGACATGTAGGTAATGCATTTTGGTAGGAGATGCCTTTGTTAAGCATCTTATATGAAGAATGATAACTTCTAGGGGTACATGTACCCTCTCTCTCTTTTCATGATGGTGAGATTTAAGGGCCAAAAGAAAAATTGACAAATGAAAAGTCATTTTGTTTCTCTCTTAGCTCTGGAGAACATTGATGGCCCAAGTCTTTATGAAGGAAGACACATGTGGCTGTCTTAGAATAGAATTCTGTTGGGACTTGAACATATCTAATCTGCTTCTTAAGAGGATGTTGGTCAAGCTGTCATCAGTTACCTCTTTTCCTTGTGTTGCTTCAGGGTTTTTCCTTCCCTTTTCCAACTTCAGTTATTCTAATTCAGCTTTCTTCTGGTCAGAGATGATATTACTGCAGGTCATATTCTCTGATGACAAGACTGGCTTGTCTCTCTTTGTACTCTTATCTTAACTGTTGCAATTTCATAGAAAGAAGGGGTTACTTAGAGACGAATGTTCCAGAGGGGGTGAAAAAGCAGATGCAGAAATTAGGTGACAGCAGTAGCTTTATGAAAGAACAACTATTTTATGAGATGGAATAAAAGTATCAGGCAATAATAGGTGCAAAAGCAGAGAAAAAGGGAAGAAAAATAACAGATTAGCAAATTTAAACCTGTTGCCTAGTACAATAAAATTGTAATAATAATGATTATTATAAAACCAACCCAAACCCACTGTCATCAAGTTGATTCTGACTCATAGCCTTTATAGGACACAGTGTTTCCAAGGCTGTTAATCTGTATGGAAGCAAACTTCCATGGAGCAGCTAGTGGATTTGAACCTCTGACCTGTTGGTTTGCAGCTGAATGCTTTAATCACTGTGCTATTAGAGTTCTTTAGTTGTCGTTTATTAAGAGATTCCTATGTGCATGTAGCCATTATGTTATTTGCTTAATTTAGGATTTCCCAATTCTTAACACAAAACAGAAGAGGTATTATAAATTAAGTCATTGATAAAAAAGTCTTGTTTAAGGGAGATTAAATTATTTGCCCAAGTCATGTATCTTTTACATACTAAAACTATGGCTTGAATCCAGGCTCCAACTATGTGTCCATAGCTCTTCTTCTCATAACTTCTATTATGTTCTGTGTTTGTTACATCCTGAGTTCCATCATTCTGAAGTATAGTTCCAAAGAATGTCTTAAGCCAACATTTGCTACTTAGCGTTACAAATATATTTTATATTAAAAAGGAAATATCTTACAATCAGCTATGAATACATAAAATCTCAGACCGTAGATTCTCTGTAACTAGATTTTTTAATGGTGAATTTATCTAATCAAAGAAGGTAAAAGATATTTGAAGAACAAATAAAAATTATCTTTAGAGAATGGAAGATAAAGAGCATTGGTAATATGTGTCTTTTGTCACAGTATCATATACTATTCACCATTGATTAAAGTGAAGATTTGGGGTTATCATATGCTCATTGATTTATTTAATTCAACAAACATTATTTATGTATCTACTATGTGACAAATACAGTTGTAAAAATAGGGAAACAAAGACAAATAATTCCTACCCCATGCTCTCAAGAAATTGGAATTTCTCAGAGTTCTTGGAGAGTTCAGTAAGCCAATGTTTCTCATTTAAAGTCAATGGTACTAAATGTGCAGATCTCAGTGTATCCCAAAGTTCTGAATGAAAATTGGCTGTTAACTCATTCATACCTTTAATTGACTAATATTTGTTGAGTAGGCACTGAGTGTGATATATGCTGGGTACCTGTTCATAAAAGAAAAAAAAAAAAAATTCTGCCCTTAAAGGCCACAAATCTCCTGTGGAATTTCTGTGACCAAGTCCATATTTTCCAACTATTGATGCTCCTTCTTTGTTTCCAGCTTTCACATTCTGACACCAATAATTATCAATACATTTTAATTGCACATTTGATCAATTTTAGATTGCAGAATTTGGTAAAACAAAGAAACAAACAACCAACTCCAATTTCTTCATCTTTGGCATTAGTGGCTGATGTGTGAATTTGCATAATAGTCTTATTAACTGGTCTTCCTTGTAGTTCTATAGATATTAGCCTATCACTAACAGCGTTGTGTTTCAGCATAGCTCTTGAAGTGTTCTTTTTGACAATGAATGTGATGCCATTCGTCTTCAATTTGTCATTGCTGGCATAGTAGACCGTATGATTATTTGATTCAGAATAGCCAATACTAGGCTATTTCAGCTCACTGATGCCTAGCATATCAATCTTTAAGTGTTCCAATTCATTTTTGACAACTTCCAGTTTCCCTTGATTCATAGTTTAAAACATTCAGCTTTCTGATTGTTGATGGGTGTTTACAGCTGTTTCTTATTTTATCTGCTACTGTATCAGTCTGTGTTCCATTGCTATCCATTAGATTTTCACTGGCCAATTTTTTTTCAGAAATAGATCACTAGGTCCTTTTCCCCAGTCTTTCTTAGTCAGGAAGTTCCACTAAAACCTGTCCACCAGAGATGACCTTGATGTTATTTGATATACCAATGGCCTATCTTCTAGCATCAAAGGAATACACAAGCTACCACAGAATGACAAACTGACAGATGACATAAACAACTTAAATGGAGACTGTACATATAGACATTGCTGGATAGAATATGTAAAGATTAAATTGACTACATCTATGGAAAGAGATGATGGAGAAGCTCAATATCAGCAGTCAGAACAAGGCCAGGGGAAGACTGTGGAATAGGCCATCAATTGGTCATATGCAAGGTCAAGCTGAAGAAAATTAATCCCATGATAGCCAAACTGTGACCTTGAGTATATCCAACCTGAATTTAAAGACCATGTCAAGAATAGATTTGACACACTGGACACTAATGACTGAAGACCAGACTAATTGTGGGTTGGCATCAAGGACATCATACATGAAGAAAGCAATAGACAATTAAAAAGACAAGAAAGAAAATACCCAAATATATGTCAGAAGTGGCTCTGAAACTTGCTCTTGAGCTTACAGTAGCTAAAACAAAAGGAAGAAATGAAGGAAAAATGCTGAACTAAAGATTTAAAAAGGGGCTTGAGAAGACAAAGTAAAGTATTATTATGAAATGTACAAAGATATGGAGTTAGAAAACCAAAGGAGAAGAACATGCTTGGCAAAAGAACTGGTGGGAAAAATCAAGCCTTGAATTATAGTAGAGAAGGGTTCAATGGGCAATAAACAGAATGATATAAGATCTTCAAAAGATAATGGAAAGAATAAACAGTCATTGTGACAAAAAGAATTGGCGAATGTTCAACTATTTCAGAAGGTAGCATATGATCAAGAATTGATGATACTGAAGAAAGAAGTCCAAGCTGCACTGATGATGTTGGCAAAAAACAAGGTGTCAGAAATTGACAGAATACCAATGAAGATGTTTCAACAAATGGGTGCAGTGCTGGAAGTACACATTCATCAAGAAATTTGAAAGACCCTACTACGCATCCAATTGGAATGGATCCATATACTTGCCTATTTTAATAAAGCTGATCCAACAGAATAAAGAAATAAAACAATACCATTACTATCATACACAACCAAAATTATGCGGACTATAATTGAAAAAATTGTGGCAGCAATACATCTATAAGGATTGCCAGAAATTCATATAAGATTCAGAAGGATGTGGAAAAGGGGATATCATTGCTGATATCAGATGGATCTTGGCTGAAAGCAGTGAATACTGGAAACATGTTTATTGTGTTTTATTGACTGTGCAAAGGGATTTGACTGTGTGGATCAAAACAAATTATAGATAACATTTCAAAGAATGGGAATCCTAGAACACTTACTTGTGCTCCTGTAGAACCTGTACATAGACCAAGAGGCAATTGCTTGAACAGAACAAAGGGATACTGCATAGTTTTAAATCAAGAAAGGTGTGTGTGTCAGGGTTGTATCCTTTCACCATGTTTATTCAGTCTGTATGATGGGCACATAATCTAAGAAGCTAGACTATATGAAGAAGAATGTGGTATCAGGATTGGAGGAAGACTCATTAACAACCTGTGATATGCAGATGATGCAACCATGCTTGCTAGAGGAAGACTCAAAGCATTTACTGATGACAATCAGACTACCGCCTTCAGTATAGATCACACCTCAACATAAATAAAACAAAAGTCCTCACAACCGAATCAATAAGAAACATCACAATAAATGGAGAAAATTTGAAGTTGTCAAGGATTTCATTTTACTTGGATCCACAATCAACACCTATGGAAGCAGCAGTAAAGAAATCAGACTGTGTATTGCATTGGGCAAATCTGCTGCAAAAGACCTCTTTAAAGTGTTAAAAAGGCAAAGATGTCACTTTGAGGACTAAGGTATTTAGATGTACCTCACCTAATCCATGGTATTTTCAATATTCTCGTATTCATGTGAAATAAATAAATAAGGAAGAGTAAAGAAGAATTGTTCTCTTTGAATTATGGTATTGGCAAAGATTATTGAACATCCTGTGGACTTTCAGAATAACGAACAAATCTGTCTTGGAAGAAGTACAGCGAGAATCCTTCTTAGCACTGTGGCTGGTGCAACTTTGTATTATGTACTTTGGACATGATTTCGGTAGAGACCAGTCCCTGGACATAATGCTTGGTGAAATACAGGGTCAGTGAACAAGAGGAAGACCCTCAACAAAATACCTTAACACAGTGGCTGCATCAATGAGATCCAGCATAGATAGGATTGTGGCAATGGCGCAGGATTCAGCAGTGTTTCCACCCTGTTGTACATAGAGTCGCTATGATTTGGGGTCAACAGAACCTACTAACAACAATAACATGGACCATACATTCCATTAGTAAGGTTCACATGCACAGAAACACATACACACACACAATTACACAAATTGTGACAAAAACTTTATGAGAGAAAAAAATAATTCTCTGAGAGAGTATACTGGTAGGATCTATTTTAAGTGTGTTAGGGGAAGAATCTCCTAGGAGGTGATACATATCTGAGACATAAAGAATTGAGTGTGGACTAGACATGTAAAGCTGGAGATGAGAATGTGCTAGGCAAAAGTTTAAAAATCTGAAGACAGAAAAGAGCTTTGCATCTTCAGTGACCATAGAGGAAAGTGGTGGTACCTGAGGATGGAGATATAAGCAGGACCAGACCTCAAAGAACTTGTTCAGGTTTTATCACCTGGGTGATCATTTAAAATAGCAACACTCTTTTGGCCACTTAATTATATACGGATGGTCTTTATAGTTTGTTAATGAATTATTGGATTTAGTATGTTTGTTTTAAATAAGACTGTTTGTCTAGTATTTTTCTTTCTATTCCTTACTTGACTCTTAGATTGACTATCTAAGAAAGAGGATAGTAAGTTATCTTAAATTTCTAGATATTTTACGTATGCCATAAATATTTGTTTCTCCAAGGATAAATGTTTAAAATATGACATTTTCTGTATCTGTGATTACCGCCTAGTATCAAAAAGTAAGGAGCCAAAGCATTGCAGAAACTGATGAGAAAATGTAGTTACTAGCATCCTAAGAACTGAAAACGCATCAGCAAAACTCATTTTAAATCAATGTAATTATTTTTAAAGTTCCCTTTAACACAAAAGGCTGAATTTTCACTATTGAAGACATTTCAAAAGTAGCTTGATTAAAGACAGCAGTATTGCATGTTTGCCATTAGAAAAAAAAAAAAAAAGACTGAATTGTTATTGAAAAGCCGTGAAGTACAGAACTCTGGAATTTGTGGTGAAAGGAAATTGAAAAGGAACAGAGCATTTGGATTCATGTTTCATGAAATAATTTGTGTGACAGAATAGGAAGGCAGTCTGAAGGAAAATTGACATAATTTTTTCCTAGGACTAGGAAAAGCCAGATAAATATGTCACTTTTAACAAATGCACTATTGTGCATGGACAAAGTTTATTCCACTAAATTTGTAAATATTAATTTTCAATCATTGGAAAATATTTGCATGTTTCATAAAGTATAAACAATCTTTTGAACTCCCTAATTTTTTTCCTGTACCATTTCAATTATTGGTAGACTTTATAAATTGAACCAGAAGAGGGAATCAGAAACAACTTTTCGCTGACATACATGTTGATTCTCAAGTGGAAAACATGCCTTGTGGTATGTATTGTGGAATATGAAATGTGTAGTCTATATATGGTCCTTTTGCAGCATCTAAAAATGTAGCTTAATTCAGTTCATAGAGTCTGTAGATCTTGTCCACCAGATTACACAATCACAAAAGCTCATATACCTGTGTACTGAATATGCAGGGATTGTGTCTTTGTATATCTTTGTCCTTCTCACTGTGCTTTATATAGATTTTGTGTACAGAAGGTACTCCAAAAATATTTGCTTGATTTAGGGCGATTGGAATAAATAACAGAACCTGGAATACAGAAATAGAATTTCTAGATTTTTCTTATTGTACAATTTGGGGATGTTATAGCCAATGTTAGTGATTGCCCCCTGTATATCACATTCATACTCACTGTTTCTGTACATGCCAGGGCTTCCTTCTACAGATATGTATTACATTTCTTCTTGCTCCATTATTGGGTAGTGCATGGGGCTGGCTGATATTTCTGGGGAATTAGCATCTCCTGAAGTGGCCTTCAAACAACACCAGAAATAATTTTATGTACACTTCAATTTTCTTACCTCTGAGGTGAGACAACTCTGAGGGTTGTTCTACATTGTATCTGAGAAGGCCTCTGCAAAACTTACCTCATTGTTCACTGTGATAGCTTACAGATAGATAGATAGACAGACAGACAGACAGATAGATAGATGCTGTCAAGTCAATCCTGATTCTTGGCAATCTGATGTATAGCATAAAGAAATGTTGCCCTGAATCATCCTCCTGATGCCAGCATGTAACTGTGCCAGTCCATCTCACTGAAGGTCTCCTTTTCCCTCATAGGCCTTCTACTTCACTGAACACAATGTCCTTCTCTAGTGATTGATTCTTCATTGTAACATGTCCAAAGTAAGTAAGTCAGACAGTGTTCTGTTGCTATCCATCAAGTTTTCATTGGCCAAGATCACCGGGCCTTTTGTCCTAGTCTGTCTTGGTCTGGAAATTCAGCTGAAACCACTCTACCATGGGGGACCCTACTTGCATTTGAAATACCAGCCACATAGATTCCAGCATCACAAAAACCATCACAGCATGCCAAACACACCCATATTGATTTCCTTTCCATCCCTGTCTCACTTTTCTACTCCCCTGCAGATATAAGGACATTCAAGAATTTGTCTCAAGATCTATTCTGATGAAAGGAAGATGTTTGTAGGCTTCTGGAGTAGGGGCTGGACACAGATGTCTCTAAAAGTTTGTTGAAAGGAATTGAATTATGTGGAATTGTGTTGAACTGCATTAAATCAAATTATCTTGCAACCTCATCTTTCTGGGCCAAATCCAAGTACTCATTATATATTGTTATGGGGGTTGGGGAAGAAGGGTGGGAATATCATTATTATGAATCTGTTGACAATAAATTTATAAAAAAATATATGAACTTGAATCTCTATCATATTACATATGATAACAACCAATTTTGAGAGAAAGATGAACTGCTAAAAATAGGCTTATCCAAATTAGTAAATGTCACTTCATAGGTAGATGTCATAAGACAAAACAAAACACCATAAAATACAGATAGAACAAGTTATCTCTATTTCCACAGAATTTGAAGTTGTTACTGTATATAAATTCATATTCTCAGATTAGAAGATTAAATTTTGCTTCATATGTTTGTCCATGAAAAGGAAAATTAGCTAGTCAGCCTGAATCATTTTTGTAGTTGGTTAGATTATCAAGTTTCACTTTAATTAGAATCATATTTTAAATCAAGAAAAACCACATAGGAGCTTAGATTATAGATATGTCCATTTTTGTGTATATGTTTTGTGAGTGTAGACATATTTTTTATATTCTCAAAAAAAAAAAGATGCTAGAGAAAATTTTATAGCTGCTAAATCAGAAAGAAGTTGTGGTGGCACTTTGCCACTGTACTTCTGGTTTTAATGATATAAAAGACAGTCTGTTCAGCAGTTACTTGTAGCAGTTTTTAATATAGCTACAGACTGTATGGGAGGCTCCTTGGACTATCTGAGGTTGTTGGCAAGAGAAACAATACATAGTTGTAGCCACTGCTGAATGGAACAATTCCACACTGGGAAACGTAAGGTCTCCTGTAGACTCAACCTATCAACAATGAATGATTTAAGTAAATAAAATCTCAATTAAGATCATACATCTTTACTCACATGGAATGTACCCACATATGCCTCGTCTAAATCTGAATTCCATTACCATATTTTATAAATTAATAAACATTTATCGAACCTACGTTAATGTTAGAAAAACTTGGATTTGAATCTAAGCCCTGTCATTTCCTAGCTGCTTGTCCTTGAGCGATTACTTAACCTCTGTAAGTTTCAGCTTCTTTAGCAATAAAATGTAGATAATATCCACCTGATAGGATTATTGTGAAAGTACATGATAAAGCAAAAAATATTTAATTTATTGCTTGGCATATTTATTTAATTTAAAGAAGGAAAATATATGATAATAGTGCTAAATATAAATACTGAGGGTTTTATCAGGGTGAACAAACTGTTCTCTGTCTTAAAGGAATTTGCCTTTAATCAGACAGATGACAAATGCACTAAAATAATACATGAGTAGACCCAACTTGACAGAAGATGGAGAAACTGCCAAGTGTGGGCTGTATATGAAATCCCTTAGCTTTCAAAATGGATCACTTTATGTTTTCATTAGACTGTACTCTTTCTTTTCCAGCAACCTGAGTATTTGTAGATCTGGGACAGTGGACTGAATCTAAAAGTTATAAAAGTATTATCCCATTAAGCAATAAATAGCTTTGGTGAGTCTTAACTGGGAGTTACTTTTCCTCTATTAATTGAGAGTCCTTAGGTGGATCAATAGTGTAGACTTCAACTAAAAGATCGGCCTTTTGAACCAACCAAAGATGCCTCAGAAGACAGGCCTGGCAATCAGCTTTTGAAAAGTCAGAGCTTTGAAAAACACTGGATAGTTCTGCCCTACGTACATGGGGTCACTGTGAGTCAGAATCAGCTCCACAGCAACTAACAACAATTGAGAATTAAGGGTTTTTTGTTGTTGTTGTTGTTGTTGGTTTTTACAAATTACAATAACATACCTCAATAGGCTTGAGTGTGTGTCTAGAGGTCGGGGGAAGCAGGTGGATAATCTGATTTAAAATTTTTATATTAAGGTAGAAACTAAGAATAGCCAAGATTTGACTA
This sequence comes from Orycteropus afer afer, assembly GCF_000298275.1. Classification (NCBI taxonomy): domain Eukaryota; kingdom Metazoa; phylum Chordata; class Mammalia; order Tubulidentata; family Orycteropodidae; genus Orycteropus; species Orycteropus afer. Next base: position 14,708,544 of record NW_006921609.1, on the reverse strand, counting down.
TGAAAAAGAATCTGACCTTGTCATATCAGATAAAAAATTTACTATAAGACTGTATTAATGAAAATAGTTGCTACTGGTTCAGAGATACGACAGAACAGAGAACACAAATTAGACCCATAGACGTATGAGACTGTATTTGTGACAGCTGATATTACAGACTGGGGAGAAAAGATAAACTTTTCAGTAAAAAGTTCTGGGATTATTTTTTGTATATATATGCTGTTGTTGTTATGTGCCATCGAGTTGGACCCGACTCACAGCGACCCCTCCTTGGGTTTCCGAGGCAGTATCAGTATTTGAAGTAGATTGCCCCATCTTCCTTCCGAGGAGTGGCTGGTAGGTTTGAACCGCCAACCATCTGGTTAGCAGTCAAGTGCCTTAGGCACTACACTACCAGAGCTCCTTTATATATATATAGGAAAAAAAAAAAAAAGAAAAATAGAAATTGTGACTTCCGAGTAGATTAATGACCTAAATGTGAAAATAAAAACAATAAAACATTTAAAAGACAGTATAGGAGAAATGTCTTATGACTTTGGGGTAATGAAAGATAAATATGACTCAAAGAACACTAATCATAAAAGATCACTAAATTTGATGTTAACATTAGTATCTGCGGTTCACTGAAAGGCACCTTAAAGAGAGTGAAAACACAAGAATTGAGATTTTCACAAATGTCACAAAGGATTCCAAAAACAAAAAAGAAAGGAAAAAATAGCAGTGGCAAAAGTGGGCAAGAGAATTGAAGAGGCCCTTTAAGGAAGCAGAAACTCAAATAGCATGAAACTTGCAAAATGAAGCTGAAGTTCATCCTGCACTCAGCATCTGCCACCATATCCCTAGAAGCACTTGTGCACTTAAGGCAGAAAAGCTCCCAGATGTCTGTCACCACTGCTTGAGCCTCCAAGGCACTGCTTATAAGTTCAAGGGCTACCTCCAGGCTAAGTCCAGTATTGGGGGTTGGCAGGACGCCAAAGTCATGGTCTTTCTCTACAGCCCCTCAAGACTGGAGGCACTTGCGGGAATAGGACTGACCTCACAGAGGCCCTGTGGTCTGTAGTTGAATGATGTCTCCCTCTCCCTCTTGGGCCTTTGACTCTAAGTCAACTATGACCTGACCTCGCCAAACGCTGGCCTCCCAAATTGCCTGGTTTGGAAGGCCTAAATACCAAGGGTTAGGACCGAAGTAAGTCCTCAGAAATACAACCAAAATTTAGCATCACTTTTTTCACAGAAAACCATTCCTGACTAATGAATGCCCCTCCATTGTTCACTTTTTTGGACCTTCCTAGTAACTAGTTCTGGTAGCAAGCTCTGGTAGCATGGTGCCTAAGCCATTTGACTGCTAACCAGAAGGCTGGCGGTTCAAACCCAACAGCTACTCCTTGGAAGGAAGACTGGGCAATCTACTTTTGTAGAGATACCACCTTGGAAACCCAAGGAGAGATCACTATGAGTCAAATCAACTCGATGGCAGTGAGTCTGGTTTGGTTTTTAGTAACTAGTTATTTTCTGACTTGTGGCAGCCCTGGGAGGTACAGAATATTATCACACTAGGCCATTAACTGAAAACTTGGAGGTTCAAGGTCATCCAGAGCCACCATAGGAGAAACATCTAGTTAACTACTTCCAAAAAATCAGCCATTAAAAACTCTATGAAGTTCAGTTCTACTTTTACATAAAAGGAGTCACCATAAGTCAGAATGACTAAAAGGCAACTGGTGGTCCTTATTCTACGTTGAGGGAGGCTGAGATAGGAGAGGTAATCTAAAGCATTAAGGACTAGGTTACTAACTGAAAGGTTAGTGGTTCAAATCCACTCAGAGCCACCACAGGCAAAAGGCCGAATGATTTACTTCTGAATCCGAACCACTGAAAACCCCATAGAGCAAAGTTCTGCTCTAGCTCACATGGGTTCCCCATACATTAGGAATCAACTGGTTGGCAACTGTTTTGTTTGTTTGTTTTTTAAATAGGAGAAGATATTAAAAATGATTTCATTTGATTCTACTTTTTACTCAGTCATTGTTCTGGCTGTGAAGAAGGGTCATTGGAGGGATTCTGGTTTGATGTTTCATGCACACCTTGTGCTTAGCTCTATTTTAATTGACCCATCCAGGGTACCCTTTGATGCTGAACTACTTGGAACTTTTGAGTATGATGTTGGTGGGGGGGAGCGGGGACTCCAATAGAAGAAAGTCCCATCCCTGTAGGTCTACAATGACCCCTTTAGACTCCCTTCTTTTTACCTCAATTTCTAGGTTCTAGTTGGAAATCATCACTAGTTGAAACTCTGACCATTACAGCTAAGGCTGTAGAAACTGTGGCTGTTGGGATTCTTTTGGCAACAACTTTTGCTAGCTTTGTTTTTCTAGGACCTCCAGAACAATGTTGAATGTGAACAGTGATACTGAGCTTCCCTGTCAAATGTGGCTAAGGAGGATTGATATATGCTGTATTACACTGGATTTTGAAGACATTGTATTAAAAAAAAATGTAAAGTATTTCATTAGTAGTTTCTATATTGATTATGCATTGAAGTGATAATATTTTGGATATATTGAGTTAAATAAAACATATTGAAATTAATTTCACCCTTTTATATTTTAATGTGATAGCTGTGAGTTTCTCATATTGTGATAGCTTACATGTTGTTGTGATGGTAGAAGCTATGCCACTGAGTTTTCAATACCAGCAATGTCACCCATGGTGGACAGGTTTCAGGAAAGTGTCAGGCTAAGACAGACTAAGAAGAAAAATCTGATGATCTGTTTCCTAAATTTAGTCAGTGAACACTCAATGGGTTCAGAGCAAAATATTGTCTGATACAGTGCTAGAAGATGAAAGTACTCATGATATCCAGTGAACTCAACAGTGGGTTCAAGCATATGAAGGATTGTGAAGATGGTGCAGTATTGGGCAGCATTGCATTTTGTTGTCCATAGGATCCCTGTCAGTTGGAGCTGACTCAATAGCAATTAATAAAAAAAAGAAAAAATTTAAATTACATATGTAGTTCTCATTACTTTTTTACTAGATACCATTAATTTAGACAATAAATTATTTCAGTCCTCAAGCTCAAAGGTGAAAAAACTCATTAAGGGCACCTTTTCCCTTAGAAAATAGAATAAAAGCTCCATCAGGAGTTGAGTGGCTGTACCTCAAGTTCCCTGCAATGTATTTTAAATATTACTCACTTGCAATTTACCAGGAAAGAAACTGATACATATTTAAATGAATAGCATGGTTATCTAATAGAGTCTAGAATTTCTGAGTAGAGTATTTGCTTAAGGAGATCTGGTGGTGTAGTGGTTAAGGCATTTGGCTGGTAACTAAAATGTCAGTGGTTTGAATCCATCAGCTGCTCTGTGGAAGAAAGATGAGATAGTATGCTTCCATAAAGATTTACAGCCTTGGGAACCCAATGGCAGTCGCTATGAGTCAGAATTAACTTGATGGCACTGAGTTTGTTTGAGTGAGAGTATTTGCTTAAATATTAATGAATGAATGCCTCTATTTTGAATCCAGTCCTGACAGGATAACACCCATATATTAAGTTGTTAAGCCTTACAGCCATGACTCAAGCCTGATCTATAGTATCCATTCAAGAAATTATAATTATTATCATGAATAGTGGTGAGTGTAGTAATAAATGTCATAAACTTTAGACCACTGCTGCAGGGTACAGTATAGAGTAGTGATTAAGAAATGTCCATCAGGTGATTAGTGGATGAACAAAATGTAGTATATGCATGTAACTGAATATTATTCAGTCATGAAGAGAAGTGAAATCCTACTACATGGAAAATGAAAGAATCTTAAACACATACTAAGTAGAAGTAACTCACTCAATCTAAAAACTCAATCCACTGCCATTGGGTAGATTCTGATTCATAGCAACCCTTTAAGACAGCAGAACTGTAACATAGGGTTTCCAAGGCTGTACATCTTTACAGAAGTGGACTGCCTCATTTTTCTTCTACAGAGTGGCTGGTGGGTTCAAACCTCTGTGTTACGCTGGGTTCTTTAGAGAAGCAAAACCAGTAAAGCTTATATATATATATATATATATATATATAGAGAGAGAGAGAGAGAGAGAGAGAGAGAGAGAAATTTCTCTTAGAAGAATGGCTCACACACTTAAAAGAAGCTGGCAAGTCCCAAGTTCTTGGATCAAACATCAAGCTGGAGGCTTTTCTCCACTCACGCAGCTGCAGGGGCTGACAAGCTCAAGGTTGGCAGGCAGTATACTGGCTGTTAACTCCAACGAATGATGAATCCAAGATCACCAGGCCAAATGGTGGATTGTTTGCTCATGGAGAGTTGTAGGCAGCACAACAGGATCCCAATCCATGGAAGAGTGTCTCATTTTTCCAGGATGTATGTAAATATATTGGCCACACCTTTCAGTGGATTGGCTGTTCAAAGCATATACATACAATCTCATCATGGGAATAACCCACATCACAACTGCTTAAACCACTCAGAATTGTGGTCCAGGCAAGTTGACACACAACTTCGACTATCACAAACTCCAACCTTTTGGTTAGCAGCCAAATGCTTTAACTACTATGCCACCAAATCTCCTTTTGTCAATCAATAAAGAACAAATAGTGTATTATCTCACTAGTATGGAGTATGTAAAATAGGCACATGTATAGAGAACAAAGCTTATTAATGGTCACCAGGGTCTAGAGGAAATGGGGAATCATTGTTTAGAAAGCACCTCTTTGTGAATGCAAAACAGCAAGGAATATTATATTAGTGATGGTTGCACAACATGATTGATGTAATTGGTGTCATTTAATTGTACATGTGAAAAATGTTTGAGTTGCTAAATACATTATCTGTATTTTTGCAATATTAGAAAATCAGAGCAAAAAATATTAAACAAGGTCTAGAGTCAGATTAGGAGCTCTGGTAGTATAGTGACTAAGGCATTTGACTGCTAACCAGAAGGCTGGTGGTTCAAATCCATCAGCTACTCCTCAGAAGAAAGATTGGGCAATCTACCTCCTTAGGGATACTGCCTCAGAAACCCAAGGAGGGATCGCTATGAGTCGGATCTGACTTGACGGTAGTGAGTTTCTTTAGAGTCAAACTGTGATTGTGGTCTCTGGTCTGTTAACTGTTTAGCCATGAAAATGAAGAAAAGTTTGGCATAGAAAAATACAACATTTAAAAAATAGGTGTGATTAAAAATGCCTTTTAGTTAAATGTGATGATTCTTAGAAATCTCTACGTATTCTCTGATTAGATGGGGGTTCATTATATTAATGTTTCAGTATAAAAATAAACTAATTTCAAATTAGGTCAATATGTACTCATTTTAGATTCAGGTGAATAAAGAATCCATATATAAATTTTCATAATATATTTATTTCTTGTAAATAACAGCAGAATCAAGAAATTATTTTAAGCTTAACTGACTTTTTATATAAGCATGAGCTTTCAAGCTCAGACAGGATGTGACTCTTAAGTTTTACTGTCTTTGAAGACTTTCTGTATTCATTTTGTTATGAAAGTATGACATGCCTGTGTATGTTTAAAGATACTAGCTGTGTAATATTTGCTGTACAACTTTCTCTTCTCCCACATTATTTGACTATTAGCTAAACAGGTTTTACTTTTCCAAAGATTAGATCATGAAATGATTGATAAAATAGCTGTGTATGAGTTTTAGTTTTGTCCAAGAATCAATTTTCTCATTCACTTAAAATATTTATATCTGTAAGTTTATGTTGTTGTTGTTGTTAAGTGCCATCGAATCATTTCTGACTCATAGCGACCCCATGCACAACAGAAAGAAACACTGCCCGATCCTGCACCAGCCCCACATTCCCTGCTATACTTGAGCCCATCATCGCAGCCACCGTGTCAATCCATCTCGTTGGAGGCCTTCCCCTCTTTCGTCGACCCTCCACTCTACCAAGCATGACATCCTTCTCCAGGGAATGGTCCTTTCTGACAACATGACCAAAATAGGTGAGATGAAGTCTGGCCATTCTTG
>NW_006921609.1:14700607-14701054 GCF_000298275.1 Orycteropus afer afer | reverse complement strand
AATTAATGTCTATAAAACTACAAAAGTAGGTAAAAATGCTTTCACATGTTTTTGTGCAAGCAGCTAAAATTACATTCTTGTCAGTTTTTAAAATCTACCATGTGAATAATTATAATCGTGAGTAAGGTCAGGATTATAGTTCATTTTACCATAGTTAAAAACTATGCATAAAAATAAAAAAAGTATAGACTCGGTTTGGGACAAATTAAGTTTAGAAAATTCATTTATAAATTTAGATGCATGGTCTCTTCATAACAAAATTCACGCTTGTGTTGCAGAGGTACTAAAGGTGCTCCATTCCAAGCATATTGTTCAATGGCTCTTGAATTTCTAGGTACCTGGATAGGAAAATATTTCATGGTACTATTAAATAGTTCTTACTGTCAGAGGCTTGCATTAGCTAGACAAGGGCATCCTCAGAAGAAAGATTGGGCAATCTACCTCCTT
>NW_006921609.1:14698473-14700425 GCF_000298275.1 Orycteropus afer afer | reverse complement strand
AAAAAAAAAAAAAAAAAAAAGACTTCCCCACTTGATGTGGGGTAGTAGATGGAGGGGACGTACATTCAATGGAAGAAAGGTATAGGGAAAATTTATAGATGAAAGAGAGAAGATCTAATGTAACATTGGAAGATCAAATAGAAGTTAACCGAGACTGCAGAAGGTACGAATTAAACAAAACAAACAAAAACACCTGTGCTGTGGAGGCAATTCTGACTGATAGTGATGCTGTAGGACAGAGTAGAACTCCCATAGGGTTTCCAAGGTTTATAATCTTTACAGAACAAGACAGCTACATCTTTCTCCTGTGGAGTTGCTGGTGGGTATGAACCATTGGCCTTTCAGTTGGCAGCCAAGCACTTAACCAACAGGGGTCTTATAGGAGTAATATAGGAATCTACTGAACGCATAGGGAGATGTGACTAGTTTAGAAAGCTGAAAGTAGTTCAGTCAGCCTGGAACATGGAATTTTGAGATCAAAAGTGGCAAGTTGAGTGGAGAAATCAGGAGAGAGGAGCCAGATCATAAAGGTGCTCATTAAACAAGGGCATGGATTTTATTCTGTGCGTAATCAGGAAATGTTATTGTGTGCCGTCCAGTTGATTCCAACTCATAGCGCCCTATAGAACAGAGTAGAACTGTCTCATAAGATTTCCTAGGCTATAATCTTTATGGAAACAGATTGCCAGGGCTTTTCATCCACAGAGCAGCTGATGGGTTTGAACTGTGGACCTTTTGGTTAGCAGCCAAACACTTAACCATTATGTACCAGAGAATCTTAATTGGGAGACACCATTGGAATTTAGTTCTTTCCACGTGAGTTTGAGCAGATAGAGTGTCAAAAGATCAGAGCAGATACATATAGAAAAAGTCTTATAAGGTACCTTGCTTTGTTAGTTGGCTCCTATATCATGGAATACTTCAAAGTAGCAAATGTTTTCCAATTAAAGGGCGAATTATAGAAAATTCCATTAGCGCTTTAAAACTTTCTTGTCTCTAATTACACTAGAATGTACAGACTTCTTGAACTTGAATCCAACTTTAGTTGAATTTGTTAATGCTGCTCTATTACATTTGTTTTAGAAACAAAACTGAAATCCAAATCATTTGAGCACTTTAGCCAGCACCCTGAGTAATTTCATTGAGTAATAGGCTTCAGGGCTTCCATTTGAATCACATTAAGGATTTCTGTATAATCTTGAATGATATTAATGAGCTGTATGGACTGAGAATGATCCCTAAAAGTGAATTCTCAGTATTATAAGCTTGAAAGCACAATTGAATGTTAAGCAAAACTGCCTGGTAACAGAGAAAAACTGGTTAGGGGTCAACATGTTTGGATTCATGGGGAAGAATCAACTGGCTTTTCTATTCAAAAACCAAACTCACTGCTGTCCAATCGGATCTGACTCATAGCGACCCCTACTTAGGTTTCTGAGGCGGTATCATCACTACGGAAGTAGATCACCCAACCTTCCTTCCGAGGAGTGGCTGGTGTGTTTGAATCACAAACCTTCTGGTTAGCAGTCAGGGGAAGTTTAATTGAAAGTGGGAGAATGATTAAAAGAAAAACTTTATTTTTCGTTAATCTTGTTTGCTTTTTTTTTTTTTTAAATAAATACCAATAAATGATATATTTACATCTAGGTGAATGTGCTCTGTTGAGATCTTTGAGGCAGCAAGAATGGATTATAAGGTTGGGAGAAGAAAAATAGAAAATAATTGATTCTGATAATATGAAAATTTTAGAAAGTGATCTTTTCCTAATGTAGATTAGCACCAAAATAAATCTATCAATATTTTACATTAGTATAAGCTGATTTAGAAGTAAAATAAGATTTATTTCATGATTTTTTTTTTTTTTTAATTATGCTATATCACTCACTAAGGACCTCTAGTAATGAAGTGCCTAAGGCATTTGACTGCTAACCAGAAGGTTGCAGTTCAAACCT
>NW_006921609.1:14663048-14697824 GCF_000298275.1 Orycteropus afer afer | reverse complement strand
CACAGTATATTTTAAGTCATCATGTCTATGACATTTGCATTTCTAGGTTTTGGTTATTGCAATTTCATTTACAAATCTTTATACTTTATTTTACACATCATTATTTCAGTGGTGTTGGCTTTAGCTAGGCATAACAGTTAGAATATGCATTGCAACATTAATTGTGTGTATGTTGAACTCAATCGAAGTCAGGAAAAGGAGTTCTGACTTAGCAGGAGACGAAAACCATATAATAGAAGGCTTTGGAACAATTTATTTTGTGTGACAAATGTCCTTATTCTTAGTATAATATTTGTTTACTTAGTTTTAATTAAACTAAGTCTCATAAAGTTCTCCTTAAGAAAAGGGACAAGTTTTAGTTTCTGTGTCATTATAGTACCACTATTTGTTGCAATTCTGTCACTATTACTCGACAGAGAACTGTAATGACAAATCTTGTTAATGTGTTTAACAGTTTTAAGCATTTTGTTTGGGTATTAAAACTAATAAAAATGCTACTCTTCATTTTCATATTGTGGTATGGTATGTCAACTATTCAATATCCTTTCTTTCTCGCTTCCTTCCTTCTCCCTTTTTCCCTCTGTAGCTTCAGTCTTTATACAAATATATTCAAACACATATGCATATACTGTGTGTATGCATACAAATGTTTGAATTAGAACTTAAATGGGTGCAGCCATATGTTGTTAAAAGCTTTTGTTGTTGTACAGCATACTATTATTACTTCGGTGTGGACAGGAATGTAAGAAATTTTTCTTAATCACTTGCCCTTTTCTTTCTGCCACTATAGCATATTTTATCTTTTCTAATACTGTCTCATTTATTCACATTTAACTTATATGAAATCAAGGTGAGTTTTGCAGTTGATGGAGTTTGAAATATGAAACCTTTTTCATAAAGCATTAAAAATAACAAAGCCACATGTTGCCTGTGGGAAGAATTTTTTTTTTTTCTCTAAAAGCTGGTTTCCTATGTTATTACGCCATTACGTACAGCTTTTTAATTTCTTTGGAAAATGCTTTAGGTCATGACAAAAGTCTAAAGTGCAAAGTTTGAGAGAATATTCCTTAGTTTCTCCCTGAAATATTTAAACTGTAAAACATTATTTTCTTAAGACAAAATTAATAACCAAATAAATACAAATTTATTTTATTTTCATATCTCAGAATTCTTTATTTTATAAGAGTTTGTCAATTTCTCCTTATAAATTGCTCTGTGAAAAATTATTGGGAAAGAAATGCAATGTCCTATTAATTACCTGATAAGGGACAGTAAAAATATATAACACCAAAACCCAAACTCACTGCCATTGAGTCGATTTGACTCATAGTGACTCCTCCTTGGGTTTCCCAGGTAGTATCTCTATGGAAGTAGATTGCCCAGTCTTCCTTCCAAGGAGAGGCTGGTGGGTTTGAACAGCCAGCCTTCTGGTTAGCAGTCAAATGCCTTGGGCACTATGCCACCAGAGCTCCCATAAAAATATATAATATCGAAAAACAAAACTCACTGCCATTGAGTCTGATCTGACTCATAGTGATCCCTCTTTGGGTTTCCATGGCAGTATCTCTACGGAGGGAGTTCTGGTGGTGTAGTGCGTAAGGCATTTGACTACTAACCATAAGGCTGGCGGTTCAAACCCATCAGCCACTCCTCGAAAGCAGGGTTGGGTAATCTACTTCTGTAGTGATACTGCCTTGGACACCCAAGGAGGGGTGGCTATGAGTCAGATCTGACTTGATAGCAATGGGTTTTATCTCTATGGAAGTAGATTGCCCAATCTTCCTTCTGAGGAGTGGCTGGTAGATTTGAACCCCCAGCCTTCTGGTTACCAGTCATATGCCTTAGGCACTATGCCACCAGAGCTCCCATAAAAAATATATTGCAGTGTTTAATACATAGACTAGGACACAGTAGAGAATTACATTTTCCTACTCTAGAAGATCTGAATAATTAAATGAATACATTAAAGACTTTTGTTGTTGTTGTTATTGTGTGCCGTCGAGTCGGACCCAACTCATAGTGACCCCTCCTTGGGTTTCCGATGCAGTATCACTATGGAAGTGGATTGCCCCATCTTCCTTCCGAGGAGTGGCTGGTGGGTTTGAACCACCATTCTTCTGGTTAGCAGTCAAGTGCTTTAGGCACTATGCTACCAGAGCTCCCATTAAAGACTTTAAGAAGTATAAACCAAAAAAACAAACCCACTGCCATTGAGTCTCATAGTGACCCCATTGGGTTCTGTGAATAGAAGGCCTCATCTTCCTCCTACAGAGCAACTGTTGGGTGTGAACTTCTGGTTAGCATTAAAATGCCTTACTCACCACACCACCAGAGCTCCTTTAGTAAATATAAAGCAACATATATATATTAGCTATTAATATTGTTTCAGTCTGTAAAACTACCATATGGAGGAATCCCATCTTACAACTTACACTCATGTAAATGGCTAATTAAAAGATAACAGTTATATGGAGATTTATAATACCAAAGTCATAAAGTTTAGTTTGAAAGTGTTTGTTTAAATTCCATGTTGTGAGCTGGCACAAATGTTTCACGGTACAAGAATATCAGTGTCATTGGAATGGATTTCTAGATATCTTCTGCCAAAATAATCTTTCTGTAATGTAAATCTGGTTATGTAACTCCTCTTCTTAAATTGGAACAAAACACTTTAGGATCTTCCCAATTCCTAAAATACAGTGTGCAAACTCCTCAATAAGGTTTTTAAGTCCTATTTGATCTGACCTTATTTGTATCTATCTACTTGATCTGACCTTATTTGTATCTATAATTTTATCTCTTGACATCCTACTTCCCACTTCCACAAATGCTCATTACTTTTCCAAAATATTTTACTACTAAAACAGGCCATACTCTGTCCTCCCGCATATCATCTGTGCATACTACTTCCTCATCATGAAATACTTCCATTCCCTCTCATCTCATCCTATTCCCTCAGGTCTCGATTTAGACACCACTTCCTCCCAGACACCTTCATTGATACCTCAAGTCTGAGTCAGGCATTGTGTTGGTTAGGACGAGGGTAAGCTGCAAATAACTCCAAAATTAAAGACATCAAATTAATATCTTTTTAAAAAAATTCAAAAATCCTTTGTAAGTACATCATTATCAAGCTATACAATGATGATGTATAATTTTAGTACAAATGTATAGCTATGTTTGAAATAAAATGTTCTGATAATTTACTAAGGTGCTCTGGTGGCACAATGCCTAAGGCATTTGACCGCTAATCAGAACTTTGGTGGTTCAAACCCACCAGCCGCTCCATGGAAGGAAGATGGAGCAATCTACTTCCTTAGAGATTTATGCCTCAGAGACCCAGCGGGGTCACTATGAGTTGAAATTGCCTTGATGGCAGTGAGTTTTTTTTTTTTTTTTGATACTAGACTATATTGTATATATTATATACTTTATTTTTTAATTTGTAATATGCTGAATGTTAGTGAAAAATATGTTATTGCTGTAGAGCATGTTTCAAAATACAGAAAGCACAATCTCTGGGTTTAAAATAATATGCATAAAAATATTATAATAATATTAAGTGATATTAATGGGAGTTTAGTTACTATCATCTAATTGATTCTTTTTTCCAATACACCTCCTCAATTACTATTAAAAAATGGTGTTGCAATGAATGTTATTAAAATCATTTTCTTCTCAACCCTAATTAATATTCATATTTGGATACCATTGTGAGTATGAAAATAAATAAGTAATGGAAATTAAGATTTTAAAAGATAGATCAGAGAATTATCTAAGTAATTTTAAAAATGGTTAACTGAAAAATGTTTGTGTATAAGCTATTTAAATATAAATTTTAAGAAGAGATTTATAATTCTCCATTTCTTAGTGACTTTCTCATGTGATACATGTCATTAAGAAACAAAAAGGGCAGGAGACTAAATCACAAGAAACATCCTGGCAAATATGTTTTCCAACATTTTGAAAGTATAAATACTTGGAAAAAATACACATAATTGTAAATTTCTCTTAATTTAGCAGACATTTTCCCACAGAAAGCACTAGCAATGTACCAATGGGAATATGTTAATTGGGTTAACAGACTTTCAAGTGGTAGAAAGAGGATAGGACAAACATTTATTCTTTCCAAGCATTTGAAGATCAAATGAATCATTATGAATCCTGTAAAAGTTCCAACAGTCGATGGTTACTTGGAAGAGGGCATTTAATAGACAGGCACAAACAGGAAGTTGTACAAATGAACAAACAGAAGGGGCTCTTGTGTCCCAAAGAGGTTTTTGAAACTGCACCTTTGAGGAGCTCTTACAAGCCCAAGAAGTGCTGAGCTTAGAAGGGAAATGCCTGAAGCAGATGAACCTAACCAATAGACACTAGAACTCTTAATAGACGTACAAAAGTTGTACCACAAGCCAATGGAACATGTCCAGAGGAAAGGTTTGTTGCCAAACCCTGAGTGTTTTCCTTTTCAATCTTGCTCCAGTGAGTTGGATAAAGGAACACATACTCAATTTCCCATCCAATTGCTAGATTACAAACCATTCGTCAATGAAAGAAAATGTTTTCCCACAACGTTTATTTTGTTCTTCTTAGCATTAATTTTTCATAGTGAAAAATAGAATAATTTAGAGGTACAATGAGTTTAATAAAACTCTCTTTTGCCATTTTTTTTTTTTTTTTTTTGGAAAAGGAAAACCTAACTTTCAAGTATTAGGTTTGGAAATATTCTCATTGACAAAAAACAACTGTTGTGGTTTCCTTTAATTATGTTGTATATACAAGAGATGTTTTGATGGAATAAGGAAGAAACCTAAGCTAAAATGCTTGAGAAATTAGACTAGCTTAACTTCATTTTTAAAACAAGAGTAAAATCCTTTATGGGTTTGAGAAAAAAATTAGAGCTTTGCTTAATCCATTTCTAATAGTAACTCTTAGATTTAGAACAGGTAAAAATTCTGGAAAATAAACAGCCAAAATCTCCAAATAATAGTCCAACATGTTTATAAACTCTAAATGTAATATAATTTGTGTGGAAAAATGCATTAGTAACATTATTTTTGAAAGTTATTTCAAAATGCTGATGTGTGAGGGTTTGTTTGTTGGCTTTAATTAAATCTGAAGAACATGAGCTTTGAAAGGGAGTGATTTGGTATGCCTTTGAAGACACCACACTTTATAGTACAAGAAACACACAATATTGATGTGTATATGGTTCTTATGTAAAGGGAAAACTTTTTAAGTAACACCTTGCAACCTATATTGTCCCTGTGTACATGGCAAATCTTTTAAAATGTACATGCTCATTTAAGAGTTGATCACTCCCAAGATACAGTGTTAAGATGCTTCTTGATTGGACAAACTCAACTATGTCCTTCCTTATCCCCTTATGGTTTTGTGCAGATTAAGCTGTACCTTGTGTTGCTAGTTTCCTAAGCCATAAGTAGGTAAGTCCAGTGGCTTACTTTTACATTCTCTGTTGTACCAAAAGTAAGTTTTTCTTAACTTAGAAAAAATGAAGAACAAGTTATCACCAATCTATTTTTTTTTCCTATGGGAACATCTCAAATAGAAGGCCAGATATAAAAAATGATGTTATAGAATATTGAAACTGTAATTTTTAGGAGAAAATTACTAACCTAAACTAGGTCACTTTATTTTCTATATAATCTGACAACTATAATAAGAGTTGGTGTCTCACATTTTTGCAGTCTATCATATTTTCATTGAAGTTCGTTAACTCAATTTTTGTCTTATTTCTTTTCAGAGCAGGTCCCATTCTACTTTTTCTTTGAGGCATAGTGTCACATGTATATATGTATATGTGTATATACATATATATGGCTTTTAGAAAGTACCACATATTAAATTTACAACATTTTAATTTAGATTAAACATTTTACATTTACATTTACATTTACAACATTTTAGATTTTTTTTTTTTATACCTAATTATCTACAAAGGATCGCTGGTGGCACCATAATTAAGGCATTGGGCTGCTAATCAAAAATGCCAGTAGTTCAAGCCCACCAGCAAAGATGAGGCAGTTTATTTCCTAAAGATTTATAGCCTTGGAAACCCCATGGAAGTTGCGCTGAGTCAGAGTCAACTCTATGGCAGTGGTTTTGGTTTGGTTTGGTATTATCTACCAGCACTTTTTCTGCCTTTAAGTATTTTGTTATTGGCAGATTTATGACAAAATTGTAAAGTTAATTAATAGAGAAATAGTGCTAGTTTTAGTGTTTCTGGTATTTAAATATTTCCTGATATAACCTTTTGTATATTGAAACATTGTAATGTATTTATATTGTAATAATTCAGGAGTTTTTTAAAAATGGACAGAATAGCCTTTTTTTATTTTGGAGTTTTATTAGTCATGGTTCTCCAGACTAACAGAACCAACAGGATATATCTATGGAGAAAGAGAGAAGGAGAGATATTGTTTTTATTTTAAAGAATTGGCTCAAGTGAATGTGAGGACCAGCAAGTTAAAATATACATAGGTCAGGTGATAGGCCATAAATTCCAGCAATCTTGAGTCCGAAACCCATAGGCCATCTAGGCTGGATACTCTGCAGGATATTATATTAACAGTCTTGAGGCAGAATCCTTCCCCCTTTAAGAAGTCTCAGTTTTTGTTCTTAAGGTTTTCATCTTGTTGGATGAAGTCAACCCACATTATGGAGAGTAATCTACTTTTCTTTAGGTCAGCTGATTGTGTTAATCCCATCTAAATGCCTTCATAGCAACACGTATACTAAAGTTTGACCTAAAACTGAGTACCATAGTCTAGCTAAGTTGACAAATAAAATCAGAAACTATTTTATAATTGAATATGTACTGAACAGTTTTCAGCAAAAACAAAATAAATGTTAAACACTAATTCACCTTACCAGAATTCTTTCAATGACAATGTTATCAATGAACCCTTCCCCCCGCCCCCTCCGGTGTACTTCTCTATGTCTTCCTCTTCCTCAATGCTACCATGTTGATCACTCACTTTTGGTACATTGCCCTTCCCTTCACCCAAATCAATACATCAATGAACTTTTTCAAGAAATAGGTTGGAAATGTCTCTAGTGTCTTTTAATAATGTCCACTGGATCTATCATTTCTATAAACCTGTGTGACTTGTCTGTTATTAACCTATGCCATGTCTCACAATAGTGAGTTCTCTGAAATAATGTACCTTATATTTGCTCTCCTAAAGTGGTATGGCATTCATTCAGTCTGTGATAGAACAAAGAGAATTAGTATTCATTTTATTCATGGGGTAGTTCATATTTTCTTGATTAGAGTCTCCACAAGTTTTAGTTTCTGCATTAGAAACACTTTTAACATTTTTTTTTCTTCTTCACAAATGAGTCTAATAGTATTTCAGTATTACAGATGAGGGTAAGTTATCATTTTCTGAGATTGAGGGCCAATGGTTTTGAGGGTCCTTTTTTAATTGTACCCATTAAACTTATTCATTACCCTTCTTCCCTATTATTCTTCTATATTCTTGTTCCTACCCTTCTTAATATTCAGTCTAATATCTTTTCAATATTTAATAAAAGATCTGGAGATTGTCTTGATTCCATCGCTGCTTAGATATTGTTAGATGCCAAAACTATCTTTTTATTGTTTTGATTCTGAGTTGCTTTCTAAATCTACTTTTGATCCAGAAATATAGCAGTGTTTTAAAATGTGTTGTAGTAGGAAAAAACAAAGTACATCAATGAGAATTAATGGGAACTGTTAATGCAACCTTAGAATGTCTATAAATTTCTTTTGAAACAGGAACAGCATTCTTGTATTGTTAGCAAAACATCTGTCCAGAGTGCCTACTTTGGAGCCAATTACAAAATGGGAGGTAATTATTTGATGAGGTCCTTTGAGAAAGTATTGGAACCAATGGACATCAATACTTCTCAGGGTAAGGTGGCCATGACTCAGAACTTAAACGGACTCATCAGGACAAATAATATGATAAGGATGAATCTACAAGCAGATAATAAGTTTGAGTCTGGATGGGTGACTCAGTGTAATGTTGAGCTGGCAAGTTGTGCATGCAATCAGGAGAGCCTCGTACAGCACAGGAGCTCTAGTGGCCTAGTGCCTAAGGCATTTGACTGCTAACCGGAAAGGTGTCAGTTCAAATCCACCAGCCATTCCTTGGAAGGAAAGTTAGACAATCTACTTCCGTAGAGATACTGCCTCAGAGACCTAAGGAGAGATAGCTATGAGTTGGATCCCACTCCAAGGTAGTGAGTTTGGTTTTGGTTTAGTTTGTTACAGCACAGCAGGTGAGGGCGTAGGCAGGTAAGGGATCAGTTAGCACAAGAATAGCTTGAGAACAGGAAATGGTAATGAAATCAGAGAAAATATGTGTGGAGAAAATCTAGAACATCAGAGAAAGGGAGAACAGTACTCAAGTAACAGGATGAGAAACAAGTTGAGGATTAAAGAATGGCAGAATAAGATAACTTAGATTCTAAAACTGGAGTCAGAAATAAGCTTCAACACAGAGCAGGCAAAAGAAGAAGGAGAAAAAACAGTAGCAGTAGCAGCAGCAACAGCAGTAGTGCAAGAAATGGTGACAGGAAAATTCCAGGAATGATCATTAGAACCCACTATTGACTTAGGTGATGCAAACAGTTAAGTGCTGGATTACTAGTCAAAAGGTTAGTGGTTACATCCACCTAGAGGTACCTTGCAAGACAGATCTGGTGAACTGCTTCAGAAGGTCACAGCCATGAAACCTTATGGAGCAATTCTTCTTCTCTGGCCATATGAGAATTCTGTGAGTCAGAATTGACTTGACAACAACTAACAGAAACAACAAATGATATGATATTAACCTATTACTTCGTTATTCTTATAACTCCACTGGAGCTCTATCCCAACTGGTTTACCCATGGCTTCAAATATAACATGCTCCTTCCTACCTCCACACTTTCTTTTGGGATTTTTCATCTGCTTGGGTAGCTCAACCTCTTTTCTCAACTTGTCTTTATCCTATTCATCTTGAGGAAGCCCTGGTGGCACAGTGGATCTTAGTTCCTACTTAAATCTTAACTTCCAACTAACTACTAAATAAGTGTCCATGAATACCTCACCTATAAGACGTCAGTAAGGAAAGTATGAAAGTACACTAAACTACTCTTCATGGAAGTTTCATTGAACTGAAAATTTCCAAATTGTACCTTTGGATTACTTGATGTTTTGACATGTCTGTGTTTCTATACGTTTCACTGGTCAGAGATCTAAAAATATATGATGAAATCTCTTTTGATCTCCTTTGTTGAACATCTGAAAAAGTTTACTTAGCATGTGGTAACAATTTTAATTTGGGAGCATGCTGATAATAAAAAGATGTGTGTGCATGCGTGCATCCATAAGTTAAAAATGAGTTCACATATATTTGTTGTTAGCATCCGGCTTGCCTAACTTTGTTTTTATAAACAGAACTATTAAGCTTGCAGTTTTAGTAAGTAAATGCAGAGTAAATAAAACATGCAGAATAAATCAAACATTTTGATAGCATCTACACATACTACCTAGTAATTTTATACATTTGGTACATCTGCTGTAACATGTTTATTTGACACTTTGGTGAAATTATCTTATGCAGTAACTATTAACTATTCAAGAAAAATAACAATTGAGTAGTATTTTATTCCAAAGACAGGGTTTTTACCTAAATTTCCAGTTATCCCATGGTAATACACCATATTACACTTGAAATACCTACATTCTTCTATAACCATCTGGATTTTACAGTATATTTTCTAAATAATATATATCTGCTTTAAAATAAAGTCCATATGTAAAATGTTAGGAAAATAATACATATTTTTAACCGTTTGTCATTGATTTGGATTATTTATTGCTTTTTCAGAGAAAGAAAAAATTGAAAAAGCATAATACCTTTTGGATAGTTCATTATTCTTCATATCATGAAGAATCACCATTATATATGTGAGCATTTTTTTAAAAACAATTTTGCAGCCTCATGCAAGGTATTGCGTAATTTGAAAAGGCCACTCTTGACACTAAATACCCGCTTTTCAGAGGTTTTTAATACTTTAATTTACAAAATATATGGTTAGGATTTGTCACATTGTGGCATATGGGGAAAAATTTGTTTAAGAAACTTGTTCCATTTTGTTGTAAAATTAATATGTTTTATTATATCAAAAAATTACTGTTATTTATAATTACTGTTATCATTACAACCCTAAAGAAAGTTCTCTGATTTTTGAAAAGTAACTAAAGAGGTATCTCTGGCTATTCCTGATTAATTACATACCCTCTTAGGATGTACTGATTTTCTTCTTTTTTTTAAAATAGAGACAAAGTTTATTAGTGGTTTCCAGGAAAGGAGGGAGGGAAGGGGTAAAAGGGGATTAATGGTGATGGAAAATTTTCATTGATTAAGAGAAGGATTGCACAGACATTCATGTAATTGCTATCAATAAATTATATACCTCTAAAAAGCTGAGTTGGCAAAAGTTGTGTGATAGATACATCTACAATGACTAAAAAAAAGTAAAAGTAGCTGCTGAGGCTGCTTCTGTACAACCAAATACCTCATGGAATTTGATTCCTTGGTTTGGAGGTTTAGGGTCATGGTGTCATGGAGCATCCCAGTTAATTGGCCTACTAACTTTTATAGTACAACTGTTCAACCTCCTAGTTCATTGTGTAGTTTCTGGGGTCATGAAAGTAGCCATATAAAGTACAACAATTGGACTTTATTGACCTGGAGCAACAGTGGAAGGAGAATCAGTGTTGGAGGAGGAAATAGAATGTGTAGCTAATTGCCTCCATCGACAACTGTCTCCTTTGCCATGATGAGACCAGATCTGGATTGTGCCCAGCAACCAACCATTAATGAACATTTTGATCAAAGAGTCTAAAGATCAATCTGATCAAAAGAGGTAAAACTCAGAACAGAATTTCAAATTCTTACAGAATCCAGATTTCTGGAGCCAGGGATGGTAGAAGAACCCCTGGAACTACTGTCCTAGATTATCTTTTTTTTTAAATTGTGATTTGGGTGAAAGTTTACAGAGCAAATTCACTTTTACTATATGCAGCAGTACACATATACTTTGTCTCATGACATTGACTATAATTTACCACAATGCAACAGTTCCCCTCCCATTTCCTCCCCATAGTTACCTTTTCCCTGTGTCCTTCCATGCACTCCTGCTCCCTGAGATATATCCCTGTGCACACACAGCCCTTCTATTCTCCCATGATTGTTCTCTCCAAGGAGTGTATCTGCATAGTGTAAATGTTCACCTTATATGCCTGTCTCTTGTTTGGCTGAAATCCACAGGTGTGGGTTCAATTCCAGACCTGAAGGGCAGCTAGGGGCCATAGTCTCAGGGGTTCTATCAGGCTTTATCAGACGAGCAAAACTGGTCCCTCTTTTTTTTATTTTCCCCCCAAATGATTTTGAGTTTTGTTCCACATTGTTCTACTCTATCCAGGATTTCCTACATAGATCCCCCTCCAAGTGGTTGACAGTGGTAGCCAGGCACCATCTAGTTCTCCTGGTCTCATAGTTGTATAGGCTGAGGACTGCATGGTGTACCAGTCACTTGGACTAATTGGACCTACTGATTTTTGCATTTGGGTAATCATAGTTCAGAAGTACACTGGAATATGGCTAAAATAAGGCTTTAAGAGGTGGTGCTGCTCTGGCTACCATGACCTTAAGAACATTTGGAAGTCAAGCCTGCTTATTCCATATATGCATTTATTAAGAGATGCAGCTTTTATATAAAGATAATAGATTTATTGAAAAGAACCAGTGTCATGGAATGAAAATACTGTAATATTCATTATATACTTACAGTACAGTGTGGGAGCTCTGGTAGCATAGTGCCTAAGGCACTTGACTACTAACCAGAAGGCTGGCGTTCAAACCCACCAGCCACTCCTTGGAAGGAAGGTTAGGCAATCTACTTCCGTAGTGATACTGCCTCAGCAACCCAAAGAGGGGTTGCTATGAGTCGGGTCCAACTCGACGGCATATAAAAATGACAAAAAATTCTGGAAGGGAATTTTACCTTTTTAT
Organism: Orycteropus afer afer; assembly: GCF_000298275.1. Classification (NCBI taxonomy): domain Eukaryota; kingdom Metazoa; phylum Chordata; class Mammalia; order Tubulidentata; family Orycteropodidae; genus Orycteropus; species Orycteropus afer. The sequence goes on along the minus strand of NW_006921609.1, from coordinate 14,685,753 downwards.
AGGCCTAAATTGGCTTATGTAGAGAATATTCACAGCAGACCATAACACCAATTAAACAATTTCTACATGTACAATTCAGTGACATTACTTACATTCTTTGAACTGTGCAACCACTCTCACTCTTTTTTCCAAGTTGTTCTTCTCCCATTAATGTGAATACACTGTGCATTAAGTTCCTATCTAATCTTTGGAGTTTCTGTTGTCAGTTTGATACCATATAGATCTCACAAGAGCACAGTGTTCAAGATATTCTTTACTGCTTAAGCTAAACTATTGTTTGGTCCTAAGAAGACTTCAGGCAATATTTTTAGTTTAAGGTTTAAAGATTATCTCAGGGCAATAGTTTCAGAGGTTCATCCAATGCAAAACTCTTTTCCATAGATTTTCAATGGCAGATTTTTTGGAAGTAGACCTCCAGGCCGTTTTTCTGAGCTGCCTTTGGGTGGAATCTATCTTCTAAACTTTCAATTAGCAGCTGAGCCCATTAAAGGTTTGAAACCCCCAGGGCCTCCAATCCCACCCTCACTGCCACCACCCATTGCTATTAAAGCTATTTCGACTCATAACTACCCTTATGGACAAATTAGAACTGCCCTATAGGATTTCTAAGACTGTACTCAAAGATTAAACAGTGAGTTTCAGTTAAATATGTGCATCACAATGACCTATAGACTATATTTTAAATAATTATGTGAGATACCAAGCCAGAGGTAGTGAATTTGCCAGGCATGAGTATCATCTTCTTATTTTTTTTAAATCCTTTAATTTTTTTTTTTTTTAAACTCTAGGAAATTCTGTTGTACTTATGGTTAAAAACTATGAATGAAAGTAAAGCCTGGAGATTCTGATGGACTCATGTTTATATTACAATTGTACAAATTACCAGCTGTAATAAGTGACTTATCAGCTTGAAACCTGTTTCTTATTATATATAAATATAAATATAAATAATATATAAAACTATAAACATATTAGGAGCTCTGGTAGCATAGTGGCTAAAGCACTTGACTGCTAACCAGAAGGCTGGCGGTTCAAACCCACCAGCCACTCCTCGGAAGGAAGGTTGGGCATTCCTACTTCCGTAGTGATACTGCCTCAGAAACACAAGGAGGGGTCGCTATGAGTCGGTGCTGACTCAATGGCAAACAATAACAACAACAATAAACATATTATTCTTAATATTTATTACTTATTTAATACGTTTGTAATAATATACATAGAAATCTTAGAAGGGCAAGGTACACATTAACTGCTCGATACATGCTAGGCATTATATTGATTTTATTTGCTTTAGTTTATATAAAATGTTGAAGGGAGGGAAATGAGGCCATTTAGGGTTTGTCCTGGGTAGAATCTCTACTTTGCATGATTGTTCTTATCTGTGCCTTGGTGGAGGCCAAAACAGAAATACCTTTCTCTTTGAAGTATACACTGCTCATCCTTGTATCCCTTAATAGCTTTCTAGTTGCTGTTATCTACCCAACCCTTTCAATATTTGGCTACGCTCAACCCATGACTGCATAATTACTTGTGAAATTGCTTGTTACCAAATTTTGCTACCTCAGCATCTCTCTATCAAATTATGGCACATTAGTGAGTAAAGTAATAAATCATATTTTAAAACTCATAACAGCAAGAATGACAAGATGATGAAAACAAAGAAACACATTCCAGGCCAAAATTAAAGTCTGTGAAGCTATTGTGCTGTCTAGTCTTGTTTGTGGAAATGACACCTACCATCACCATATTCAATTATGAGACAAATTCTATCAGCATCTCTTAGTACTGTGCTTCACACCAGGTGGTAGGGCATAGTTTCCCACAATGAGGTCCCAGGACTCATGCAGTCTTGAGAAGTTGAAACCATCCTACATGAAAGTCAACTCCCCGGGGCTGGAAGGGAGGTGAGCACGTGGCAGGCAGATGAAATCCTGTGAGGGTCCCCTGTAGCACAGCCTGAAGCGATGTAACATCACAGTGGCTAGCTGGAAAACACCTGCAGCTGAGTGGGTATTCTGGATGGCAGTCAGGGATGGCTCAGCTCATTTATAGTTTAGCTCTTGTAATATCCCGCAGACAAACTGGCAGGGCCAGATGGAACAGCAGCCTCTTGTTGGAAAATAATAGTCACAAGGGAACAACATATATTGGTGATTATACTAATGACCCAGAACATTGCTACCTAGCACTTTTATATAGATCTTTTTGATCCTTATCATAGTTTTGCAAAGTAGTTTAGAGCTGCTTGTCTTAAACCAGTTTTTAGGATAAGGAAATGGTTAGATAAGGCTGTGACGTGACGTATTCCATGCCACAAAATAGAAAAGGTTGACATCGAGCAGAGATGGATACAGATTGTTGGAGATCTAAAGCTTATAAAAATTTCAGAGTCCTTTTAGAGAAAAATAATATGAGAATACATAATTAAGGGTGTGGAAGAAGCTTGTGCCAGTGAAGGGACTTAAAGTTTAAACTTCACTATGGCATAGTGCCTAAGCCACTTGACTGCTAACCAGAAGGCTGGCAGTTCAAACCCACCAGCCATTTCTTGGAAGGAAGATTGGGCAATCTACTTCCGTAGTGATACCACCTTGGAAACCCAAAGAGGAGTTACTATGGGTCAGATCCGACTAGACAAAAATGAGTTTGGTTTGATTTAGGTTGAGGATAAATTCGCCTCTGCACGTTGGCATTTAATGTCGGTAGCTCTCCAAAGGGCAGAAATCCAACAGTCAAAACTTGAATTAGAATAGTGGAGATTGTTATTTTCATTTATTTGAAGCAAAGAATATTTTTCTATGACATCATACTGATCTTTTTATTAGACATTCTAGCGTATTGGTGTGTATTCCTATGCCAGTCCACAGGAAGGATAAGATCACAGACCATTATGAACATTACAGGCCTTCCTCTAATTCTACCTGTAGTCCAATAGTGTGTCTAAAATACAGAAGTGTGAGAGGAAAAAGTGGCAACAGGTAAATGGATACTAGCAAGAAAATAGAGAAGCAGATAGTGTACATCTTGCAGCCGTTCTCCCCTCATCCTTGGTGAGTTAGCCTCCATTTTATTCTGTGCCGGTGCCTCTTCCACTAGATTTAGGAGACGATTATCCTCTCATAAACTGCACGGTAAATCTCTCTTTATGTTATTTCCTTTCATTAACTATAATTGATTTTAAAAGTGATGTTTGATCCCTTCCTTGCTGATTGAGACTGAGTAGAGTAAATGCTCAGTTGCTAACTGAAAGATTGGAGGTTCACATCTACCCAGAGGCATCTGAGAAGAAAGACCTGGCAGCCTACTTCCAAAAAATCAGACATTGAAAACTTTATGAGCACAGTTCCATTGTGACACACATGAGATCTCCAGGAGTTGGTACTGACTGAATAGTAGCTGGTACTGGTTCTTTGCTAATGAGAAATAAACAGATTTGATGATGGCTACTTCAAAGATTGAGATGGCATTTCATTTTTTTTTTTAATTATGAGATCTCAAATTATAACATCCATCTTTCAAACATAATGTCTAAACATATGCAAAAGATGATTATTGGAGAGTTGAAAGATGGAGGAATCTGGATTTTTAAGGACACTGCTAGTCAGCTTGGGAAAGGACTAATCCTAGAGATTCCCTACCTCGGAACTTCTGTTTTGTGAGACTATTAGTTGAGTGGAGACTGTTAGCAATTTGAAGCTAAAAATGTCCTGCCAAACCCAAATCAAACCCATTGCCATTGAGTTGATTCAGACTCATAGTGACCCTATAGGACAAAGTAGAACTGCCCTATGCCGTTTCTAAGTCTGTAATTCTGGAAGCAAATTGCTGCCACATCTTTCCTTCACAGAGTGGCTGGTGGATCCAAACTGCCAATCTTTTTTTTTTTTTTTTTTTTTTTTTTTAAAAATAATTTTTTTTCCAGGGATTTTTCAAAAATTTAAGGGTTTTGGGTTTTTTTTTTTTTTTTTTTTTTTTTACCGTGTACCCTCTTCCCTTCTCTCCCATACCTGGTAACCAACATAGAAACATAGAAAGTTTCCTTCCATATATAAACTTTTCCTTGATTTTTTACAATAATGAACTAATACTATATTTGTCCTTTTGTGATTGACTTATTTTTACTCAACATAATGTCCTCTAAGTTCATCCATGTTATACAGTATTTTGCAGATTCTACATTATTCTTTAGTGTTGCATGGTATTCCATGCATGGATGAACCATAGTTTGGTTATCCATTCTTCTGTTGATTTGCACGTAGGTTGTTTCCATCTTTTTGCTATTGTACATAGTGCTGCTGTGAACATGGGTGTGCATGTATCTATTCTTGTCCTGGCTTTCACCTCTTTAGGATATATACCTAGTAATGAGATCACTGAGTTAAATGGTATTTCTACTTCCAACTTTTTAAGGAATCACCATACTGTTTTCCACAGTGGTTGTATCATTCCACAGTCCCACCAGTAGTGTATGAAAGTCCCAATCTCTCCACATCCTTGGAGCATTTGCTATTTTCTATCTTGTTGAACTTTGCCATTAGTGCTGGGTTGAGATAATATCTCATTGTTGTTTTGATTTGCATCTCTCTGATGGCTAATGATCATGAGCATTTCGTGTATTTGCTTGTAGCCTAATATCCTCTTGGTGAGTGTCTATTCATGTCTTCTGCCCATTTTTTAATTGGATTGTTAATATTCTTGTTGTTGAGGTGTTGGAGATTTCTGTAAATTGTAGAGATAAGTCCCTTGTCAGATATGTAATTATCGACAAGTCTGAATTTGATGCTGTCATTTTGTTGTGAGCTTTTTTGTGGTGCTCCTGAATTCTTTGTTCCATATAATTTTCTGTGCTGAGCTCATTTTGTTTATGAATGATGTTATCACTTCCTTCATTGCTATTGTTTTAGTATTTGCTAAATATTTGTGCTGATCCTTTTTTTTTTACTTTGATCTGAAGGTTTATCATTTTTCTTTTAGTTTACCCTGTGATTTATAAATTTCTTCCCAATTTTAGAACAATCTGTTGTATCTTGCAGTTGTCTTGACTTCTGTTCCACTTAGATGTTCTGGGTCTACACAGTTTTTTCATCTTTTTGGTGTGTAGTTGTCGTCATTTGTCAATTAATGTCTCTGGTTCCCTGTTTACAGTCTTGTAGGCTTATTTACTTTGGATACTTCCATAGCTGGGTTGGTTTCTGGGTTATGCCATCATGTGTTGTTAATGGTCAGTTGTTTGCTGTTGTTGGTTCTCTGTCCAAAGGACTCCTTTTAGCATCTCTTGTAAAGTTGATCTGGTAGTAACAAATTCCCTTAATTTCTGCTTATCTGGAAATGTCCTAATTTCACCATCATATTTGAGGGATAGTTTTGCTGGGTACTATAATTCTTGGCTGAAAATTTTCTCTTTCAGGATTTTATATATACCATCCCATTGTCTTCTTGCCTGCATGGTTTCTGCTGAGAAATCCAAGTTAAGTCTTTTTTTTTTTTTTAATTGTGATTTGGGTGAGGTTTACAGAGCAAACTCACTTTCCATACAGTGGTTCACATACCAAGTTAAGTCTTATTGGTTGCCTCTTGTAGGTAACTTTTTGTTTTTCCCGTACTGTTTTCAGGATTCTTTCTTTGTCTTTGGTTTTGGTGAGTTTGATGATGATATGTCTTGGTGATTTCCTTTTGGGGTCTATTCTGTTTGGGGTTCGTTGGGCTTCTTGAATGGATATATTCTCATCTTTCATCATACCAGGAAAATTCTCTTCCAACAAGTCTTCGACAATTTTCTCTGTGGTTTTATTTGTCTTTCCTTGTTCTGGAATTCTGACTACATATAGGTTATTCCTTTTATTGGTATCCCACCTGAACCTTAGACTTTCTCCATTATGTTTTGATCTTTTTTCTGATTGATCCCTTTCCAAAGAAATATTGAGATATTTGCCTTCAATCTCACTAATTCCGTCTTCCATTGATTCAATTCTACTGCTTTGCCTATTCAATGTTATCTGTTTCTGAAAATTAGTAATAATCTTCTGGATTTCTATCTGTAGATTTTGTATCATTTCTAATTTTTCATTTATTTTGTCATTTCTTGTATTCTTTCAAAATTGTTCTAGGGTTTTCTCTGTGTTTTCTTCCATATTGTCAGTGTTTTCTTTAATCTGTCTCTCAATCTGTTGCAGGAACCTAAATATAATTCTTTTGAACTCCTTATCAGGAAGTTCCAATGCTCCTTCTTCCTCAAGGATATGTTCTGCTTTTGTATCCTGGTGCCTTGTTTCTCCTGCTTTATCTTGCTTCTTTTTGTGGACTGTGATGCTCTGTTGTCTCTGAGGCATTGTGACATTTTTGTATCTATATTTAATTGGTGATTGTATGTTGGAGTGACTTGCCCATAATTTTTGTTTCCTTTGTGTTTTATCTAAGAAAGCAGGGTACTGTGCTCCTCTATATGGTAGCTGGCAGTACTTACACACTCACCATCTGTCTCCTTTCCCATTGGCAGTCTCCCGTAGTCCCTGCTGTCCTTGGCAAACAGAGCCTATTCTTAAATTCTATTTTCATTGAGGTTTTTCCACTACTTAGTGCTGAATCCAGGAACTCTGGTAGCGTAGTACCTAAGGCATTTGACTGCTAACCAGAAGGCTAGTGGTTCAAACCCACCAGCCATTCCTTGGAAAGAAGGTTGGGCAATCTACTTCCTTAGTGATACTGCCTCAGAAACCCAAGAAGGGATCACTATGAGTCGGGTCTGACTTGACAGCAAATAACAACAACAACAACAGTGCTGAATCCACTTCTGTATACTTCCTTTCAAAGCTCAAGGCTCCAGGATTGTATTCTGTATCTCTGTCAATTGTTTTTTTCTTTTCTTTGTTGAAGAGCGTCTGTGTAGCTTGTCTGCCTATTCTGCCATCTTACTGGAAGTCCCTCAAACTGCCAGTCTTTCAGTTAGCAGCTGGCACTTCACCACTACACCACCAAGGGTCCTGAGAGTGTCCTTACTGATTGTATTAATTTCCCATGGCTGCGTAAAGTACTACAAAATGGATGGCTCAAGAAGAACAAAACCAAAACAAAACATTTTATTCTCTTATATTTCTGTAGGCTGTTAAGCAGAAATTTGAGGTGTCATTAGGGCCATGCTCTCTTGAAGCCACTGGAAAACTGAGGGAGTAGAAATCTCCCAGTTTTCTCACTGACTAGCCAGATTTTAAGGAGTTCTCATGGCATAGTGGATAAGGCATTTGCCTTCTAACCAGAAGGTTAGCAGTTCAAACTCAACAGCCACTATGCAGAAGGAAGATAGGGTGCACTACTTCTGTAAAGATTTACAGCTTTGGAAACCCAATGGGAATTGCTGTAAGAATTGACTCAGTGGCAATGAGGTTTTCTTTTTCAGCCAGATTTTATTTAGGACATTATTGTTGTTGTTGTTATATACCATGGAGTCAGACCCAACTCATAGCAACCCCTCCTTGGGTTTCTGAGGCAGCATCACTAAGAAGGTAGATTGCCCAACTTTCCTTCCAAGGAATGGCTGGTGGGTTTGAACTGCCAACCTTCTGATTGGCAGTCAAGTGCCTTAGGCACTATGCTACCAGAGCTCCCAAGACAGTATTAAGACTATGGAAAGCGATTGAAAATAAAGGTCAGATCATTTATTGTTTCCCAAAGGGTGTAGTTAAAAACAGATGATAGGCAATTTTTGATACCCTATAAAAACACCTACCATTCCTATTTTGAAGATGTGTAGTTTGTTTTTATTTGCATTTGAAATATGATACATGCTGCTGAAAATGTCAATCACAAATCATTACTAAGAGATAATCCATTACTTTTTTTACTCCAAGGTATTGAGAGATTTAGGAGTTGTTAATCTCTCAATTAAGGAGTGGTTATAGCATTTGGCTACTAAGGTTGATGGTTCAAACATACTTGCCACTCTGTGAGAGAAAGATGAAGCAAAATTTATAGCCTTGGAAACCCTATGGGGCAGTTTTGCTTTGTCCAGTAGAATTACTATGAGTTGGAATAAACTCAATGACAGTGGGTTAGTTTTTGTTTTTGGTTTAGTGGTGCAATGGTTAAAGTGTTTTGTTGCTAAACAAAATGTATTACTCATTAAAAAATTGAATCATACATGAACCATCATTTCACTTGTAAATTACCTCAGCACCAAAAGTTGAAGTCAGGTCCAAATGAATGCTTTTGAAAAGAGAGTGCTATTATCAATATCTTAGTTTTCATTTTTCTCTTTAGTTTCATCATTAAAAGTGATAATCATACTTTCATTCAATCTATTCTCCTAAGACACAAAACCAGTGATGACTTGTTGAATTTCAGTTACGTGTGGTCTAGTCTCTAGATTTGCCAAGATCAGTCAGCACTTATTAGAAATAAATTTCAGCACTTTCTTTTGACTTACTAAGTACATTTATTGTTTTGGATGACAATACTAATCTTTTATATCTTAGTATTTGGAGTAGCCCATATTAGATTAGTGAAATGAAGCCATTAATAATTCTTTCTCTCTAAGTTATAGAGACTTATACCTTATTCTCCCAATTACCACAACTACTTGTGGGATTATTAAAATTTTATAGTGTGCAATATTGTATAATTCTCACTGTTACACATTTATAAAATTATATAATTGGAGAGTAATTTAGAGGTACTTTCCTACTTCTTTAATTTTTAACGTCTTATAAATTTAAGATTTAATTTTAGTCTTGCCTCTTTTGCCAATTTGAATAATAAGACCTAACAAATCTAGAAGCTAAATATGCATTAGGTAAAGAAATTTCCCTTAATAAATGGTAACATCTTGCTTCCAAAAGTCATTGTGGGATTATAAGGTACAGAAAATCATGAGTTACTTCAACCAAATTAATGGTACTTTGACCATATATATTTTTTTTTTCATATTTTATATCAGACAGTTATAGAAGTACATTTGCTGTCTTTTATTTCAATTATTAAGCTAATATTAAGTCCTAAATCACATAGTGGTTACAACATTATGAATGTTCATATCACACCAATCTTGACATACTGTCCTATGCCTATACAATTAATAATTAGGTTTTTAGAGGTTAAATGGTATTATAAATAATTTAAGTCATTGGTTTCAAAGTATGGTCCCTTGACTTGCAGGATCAGCAATACTCAGGAACTTGTTAGAAATCAAATTATCAGAGTCCAACTCAGAGCAAATGAATAAAAAACTTGAGGGGAAGTGTCCCAGCAATCTGTATTTTATCAACCTCTTTGTGTGACTCCGATATGACATAAATTTGTGAACCAGTAGGTAAGGAGCTTCAGTCCTGGAGCCACAAAAAAAGAGAAAGAAACCCAAACTCACTGCCATTGAGTAGATTTTGACTGCCATTGAGTAGATTTTGACTCATAGTGACACCCATTGGGTTTCCAAGGCTGTAAATCTTCATGGAAGGAGACCATCTTACCTTTCTTCTGCAGAGTTGCTGGTGGATTTGACCCACCAACCTTTTGGTTAGCAGCCAAATATCTTAACAACCTAGATTTAAATTCTACCTTGTTCACTTATTAGCTCTGTGACTTTGGGTGAATTGTATAACTTCTCTAAAACTTGGATTTCTCATTTGTAAAATGGAAAATTGTTAGCACCTTAATCATAGGCTGTTATAAAGATCAATAATACAAAATATGTAGGAGCTCTGGTTGCATAGTGGGTAAGGTATTTGACTGCTAACCAGAAGCTTGGTGGTTCAAGCCCACCACCTGCTCCATGGGAGGAAGATGAGACAATTTATTTCTGTAAAGATTTACAGCCTTGGAAACCCAATGGGGGTCACTATGAGTTGGAATCAACTTGATGGCAGTGGGTTTGGTTTTACCCTGAAACACATTAAATGTACCCAATTGATGATATTTAACAATAATATCAATAAATAATTCTTGAAATTCACTGTAAATTGTTTTGCAGAACATTATTTCATAAATGTATTTATGATATTATGATACTGATTATATTTGATATTATGACATTGCTTGCTTTCTTATTCAACTTAGTTATGTAAGTAGCTTTAATAATGTCAGTTCTTTAAGCTACATGTGATAATTGTTAATTCATTTGATTCTTATATCAAAATTAAGAAGACAGAAACTATCATTAATCTTACCTCTCAGTAGGTATCCCTGGGTGACAGACAGCACTTACCAACTAACCAAAAGGTTGGCTGCTCAAATCTACCCAGTGACAACAATGAAGAAAGTCTTGACAGTCTGCATCTGTAGAGATTATAGGTAAAGAAATGCTATCGAGTTTCATTCTACCTTGTAACATATGGAATTGCCATGAACTGAAGTTGACTCAATGACTTTTTTTTTTTTTAATTAGGTAGTAAGTTACAAAACAAGTTTTCAGAGTAGGAAGTCTTATATAGACCTTGGGTTCTTGTCTATTCCTGTCTACTGATTTTGTGTTTTTTAATTTGTGTTTTAAAAACATAAGTGCAGTTCAGTCATTTAATTTATGTACCCTTCTTGGATTGAGTTTTAGTATGAGAACTAGGAACTCTGGGTGTAGTGCCTAAGGCATTTGACTGCTAACCAGAAGGCTGGAGATTCAAACCCACCAGCCACTCCTCAGAAGGAAGGTTGGGCAATCTACTTCCGTAGTGATACCACCTCAAGAAACCCAAGGAGGGGTTGCTGTGAGTCGGATCTGACTCAACAGCAGTTGAGTTTGGTTTCTCTCTTTTTTTTTTTTTGTATTCCATGCCACCTTAAACAAACACAACAAAAAAAACCTGATTCTTTTTTTGATTTAACAACTTTACCTGTTATAAGTCAACAATCCTTCCCAACTACTGTTTTTTGTTAGCAGTCGTTGTGTGCCATCAAGCCAATTCCAAATCATAGCAACCCTATAAGATAGATTAGGACGGACATAAAAGTTTCCAAAGCTAAAATCTTAGCAGAAGCAGACTGCCATATCTTTCTGCAGTGAAGCAGCTGATGGTTTGAACCACCAACTGTTCAGTTGGTAACCAAGCACTTTAACTACTGCACCACCATGGTTACTTTTGTTAACTTCTTGTTGTTGTTGTTATATGCCGTCGAGTTGAACTCGACTCATAGCGACCCCTCCTTGGGTTTCTGAGGCAGTATCACTACGGAAGTAGATTGCCCCATCTTCCTTCTGAGGAGTGGCTAGTGTGTTTGAACTGCCAGCCTTCTGGTTGGCAGTCAATAAAAAACACTTCTGAAAACAGCATGTATTTACTTTTTAGAGTATGCAAAGCTAAATGAATGCAGGTCCTCAGAAGATGATTGTCCACTGTTGCATTACAATTATGTAAATATAAGCTAGACAGATGTAATAGTTATTGGAAATAAGAAATTATTTAATAAAATAGAAGCAGATTAATCTCAAGACAGATTTTAAGACGCATTAATAAGATTTTCTTATTTGTCTTCAAGTGACCCCTCTTTGGGTTTCTGAGGTGGTATCACTAGGGAAGTAGATTGCCCAATCTTCCTTCCAAGGGGTGGCTGGTGGGTTTGAACCACCAGCCTTCTAGCTATCAGTTGAATGCCTTAGGCACTATGCTACTAAAGCGCCTGTCTATTTTCAAGTACGAAGTAGTAAATCACAAGCAAATATAAAAAGAAATATATATATATATATATATACACACACATATATATAAATATATATATACACACACACACACACACACACATATATATATATATAGTGTCACATATTTAGATAGATATTATATGTATATTATATAATAATACATCCAAGGAGCTGTTGTGGCACAGTGATTAAGGCATTCAGCTGATAAAGTTGGTGGTTTAAACCCACCAGCTGCTCTATAGGAGAAAGATGAAGCAGTCTGCTTCTGTAATGATTTACAGCCTTAGTAACCATATGGTGCAGTTCTACCCTGTCCTATAGGGTTGTTATGAGTCTGAATTGACCTAATGGTAGTGGGTTTGGTTTGGTCGTATATATACATAAAGACTGGTGGCAAAATGGTTAAAGCATTTGGCTGCTAATTGAAAGGGTGGCGGTTCAATCCACAAGCTGTATCATGGACAAAGTCTTGGAAACCCTATGGAGTGGTTCAACTCTGTCCTGTAGCGTCTCTATGAGTCAGAATCAAGTCAATGGCAGTGGTTTGCTTTAAAGACAAGTAGCATGAGACAGACATGTATGGGGAATACAAGGAATAAAGGCTTGAGAAGGAACAAAACAAAAATAATAATGGTTAACAAATCAAATCCTTGAATAGAGGGACAGTTCGTTGAAGATCCCTGAATACAAGGCCAGTTCACTGTTCTAAGGGGAAGGAAGCAATATGGTGATAAATGATTTCAGTTGGGAAAAGCAGTGAGTTTTTTAATGTTTGGTGTCTCATGAATAGACCTTGTCCACTGTACATGTGTTTAAAGTCTCCACTGCACTAAGTTTTCAAAATAGAGTGCAGGATTTAAAAAAAAAATGGTTTAGAAATTTATTGTTTTAGCAGATTAAAAGAATATATAATATACCCATATACATGAGTTTATTGCTTATATTGTACTTCAAACACTTTGATAATAGGATTGTAATTTTAGAGTCAGGCACTTTATGTCTTTATAGTTTAATGCAAAAGCATTCCTTTCTCTAGGCAGACACAGCCTTGAATACAATTTGGCAAGTGGAGCTAAAGCTACATTTCAGCCTCCACCCACCCTTCTGATGAATAAACTGCACACCTGTATGTGGTGGTCCTGCTTCAGCATTTTTTTTTTCTTAGTATTACAGAATGGGAAGAGAATTTAGTAATAATCTACATGAATATATTCACATTTTAGATGAGGAAATGAAACCCATGGACAATAAAATCCTTTCTAAATTATTGATTAAGTAACCCTTACAGTTGCAATCAGGTAATATCACCAGGGATTAAGGGATTAAGGCATAAAGGCAGTTTAATATACAGGATAGATCTTGATCTATGTAAAATAAGTTTTATAAGAATTTTGTTGTTTCTGTTCTTTGGACAAGTCCAATATGTATTTATCTGTATCATAAGAACATATCTTTTTTCCAATTTACTTCTAACATCATGGTTAAATTCTCCTAGATTGATCATTGATCATTGTTCTGGTTACCTAGTGACACTCTGACAAGAATATACCACAAATGGGATGGCCTTAACAAACAGGAGTTTATTCTTACAATTTGGAAGCTTTAAGTCCAAGTTCAACGTGCCAGGCACTAGGGGCTGGGTGAAAGCCCCTCAACCTTGACTTCAGCTCTGTCTCCAGCTCCTGGCTCACTGAAGCTGGAGGCGCTTCTTCACTCAAGACAGCTGCTGGCTCCTGAGGCTGAGAAGCCCAAGGTTGAAAAATAAAATGGCACAGTCCCGATGTTACCAAACCACATGGCAGGCCATTAATTTAAGTCCATCATAAGTCCCAAGGTCGGCAGAGCATGCTAGTCTGCTGAACAACACGGCTACATGCAGGGTCCAAGCATGCCATAAGCTAGAGTCCATTCCCCAAGGTTTTTGCTTATATACAGGATGCAGACCACAGTCCCTAAGGCAACTACTCAGCTGCTTACAGTAAATTCCACCATGGAGTTGATTACCAGTCTCATCATGGGGAATACTATCTCCAGCTGCCCAGCCATTCAATCAGGCCCAGCTAAGTTGACATATAAATTGAACTACCACAGTCATCATCATTATTATTTAGTAATTCACATAAATGTAGTAGCATGTATTCTATACTGTATTATTTTTCCACAGTCCCCAAAGTTAAACATTTGGAACCATAATTTGAATTAATGGCTGTTTGAATTTAATGCTTCTGTTCTTAACTATTTGTCTATAGTAATTCTTCAAGGAATTGAATAATTGTGACTAACCTTTACTAAGTGCTTTAAATGCACTTAGCATGAAGTAGGGCTATATGTGTGTAATCCCATTTAATTATAAAATCTAATAGTCATTATTATCCCTATTCTACAGAGGAATAAATTAAGGCATTGCATAGTAAGTGGATGGTTTGACTCTAGGATTTACTTTCTTAACCTTAATAAACCTAAACTAACACTCCATCTCTACATAGCTAATGATTAATATTTTGGTTACTAATGTTATATATTGATAATGCGTACCAGCATACTTAAGGAATTATAAACCTTTTAGTTTAAAATGTCTTTTTTTCTGATTAATGATGTACCATTCCCTAACAATCACTCTTCTTTTAAATTCTTGAAAACCTGGGTTAGTTCAAGATTACTTAATATTTCATAGAGCCATAATTAACCTTAATATTTCCCAAGTTTCACTACATTTAAATAATGAGGAGCAATGTTTTATTCATAATAATGTTCTTTTCTTTAGACAGAGAAGTATAATTCAGCATGATTTAGCCTAAGATCAGATATCCTATTTCACCATGAGAAATCTATGCTATGGTATAAAGTATATCACAACAAAAACCAAACTTACTGCCATCAAGTTGGTTCCAAGCCATAGCAACCCCTGTTGGGTTTCAAAGTCTGTAAATCATCACAGAAGCTAACTGCTTCATTTTTCTTCCATGGAGTAGCTGGTGAGTTTGAACCACATACCTTTTGGTTAGCAGCCAAATGCCTTAACCACTACACCACAATAGCACCTTATGGTATAAGGTAGAAGGAGTGCTAAAAAGTGATCTCAGCACACTGTAAATGAAAATTTACTCAAAATGGATCAAAGTCTGAAATCTAAGAACTAAAACTATATAAAACTCTTGAAATAAAACATGGGAATAAAGCTTTGAGACCTAGTTTTTGATAATAGATTCATGGATATAACACCAAAAGCATGAACAATAAAAAAACAAAATAGGGAAGATTTAATCAAGATTTTTTTTTTTTTTTTTTGGTATCAAAAGACTTTATCAGAAAAGTGAAGAGAGAGCCTTCAGGTTAAGAGAAAATATTTGGGAAGTATATATCTGATAATGGTTTAAAACCCAGAATATATAATGAACTCCTTGAAATCACCAACAAAAAAGACAAATAACACCGGAAAAAAAAAAAAAAAAACCAGGCAAAGAACTTTAGTAGACATTTCCCAAAAGAAGATATACAAATTGCCAATATGCCCTTGAAAAGTGCTCAGCAGTCTTTACTTATAAAAGAAATGCAAATCAAAACCACAGTAACATACATATATTTGTATGGATATACGTATATCTAGAGTATAAAACAGCAGACAGATAAACATGTCCTAATACTGCCTCGGAAACCCAAGGAGGGGTCGCTATGAGTCGGGGCCGACTCCACGGCACATAACAACAACAACAACAACAAGGAAAAACCAAACTCATGATTCATCCCAGCTGAACTCAGATTATTTTAAACAGTTGTTTATATTTTTCCAATAATTAAGATATTTACATTTTGGGAACCATATTATATTTTAATTAGTTGCCTTAGCTTGTGGCATTCGACCTCATTAATTCAAAAGTACATGTGAAATAATATTTTATGAAAAGCAAGCCAAAGTTTCATTTTAGATTTTTTAAAAATTATGTACTATTAAACATAAATATTTACTAAAGAGATTTATAATAAGGTGGTATTGGCGCTGTTTTAATTAGTGGACAATGGTAACTACACAGTTTATTTATATCCTGATATCAGTAGTATAATATCAACTTTGCATAATCAGGAAACAAATTTCACTTCCATCCAAGGATCACCACCACATTCGCCATGGATTGATTTCCCCAGGTGTGTCAGCATAGAACTGTGCTCCATAGCATTTTCCTAGAAATAAATTGCCAGAACTTTCTTTCTAGGAAACTTTTGGTGGAATTGTACCTCTAATGTTTCTATTAGCAGTCAAAGGTTTTAACTCTTTGCACCACCCAGGGACTTCTCGTGTATAGATAATCTAGTTCAATGTAACCAAACTCCTAATGATAATTATATTAATTAGCCTAGAAATAACATCTCCTAATATGGGAGCTCTGGTAGCATAGTGGCTAAGGCACTTGACTGCTAACCAGAAGGCTGGCGGTTCAAACCCACCAGCCACTCCTCGGAAGGAAGGTTGGGCAATCCTACTTCCGTAGTGATACTGCCTCGGAAACCCAAGGAGGGGTCGCTATGAGTCGGGGGCGACTCGACAGCAAATAACAACAACAACAACAACAATACTTATTAAGCAAACTGTACAACAACATTAATGCTAACCATTGCTGTTATTGTTAGTTGCCCTAGAGTACAATGCATAATAGAATGAAACCTTACCTGGTCCTGCATCATCTTCATTATTGTTGATATCATTTGGGTACGTTGTTAGGGCCATTGTGTCAATCCATCTCATTAAGGGTTTCTGCCTCAGAAACCCAAGGAGGGGTTGCTATGAGTTGAATCCAACTCAACGGCAATACTTTTTTTTTTTTTTTCCCTGACTCTCTTTATCAAACATCATATCCTTTTCTGGTGATTGATCTTTCCTAATGACATATCCAAAGTAAATGAGCCAATGTATCTCCATCCTAGCTTATAAGGAGCATTCTGGTTGTGTTTCTGTGGGGTAATAAACAAACTTGGTGTGGTGGTTATGTTTGTGTGTCAACTTGGCTGAGCCTGGTTAAGTAGCTGGGCAGCTGGTGGTAGCTATTCCCCATGAAGAGACTGGCAGTCGAATTCTTGGTGGAATCTACTGTGAGGAGCTGAGTAGCTGCCTTATGGAATGTGGTCTGCTTCCTGTATTTAAGCAGAAGCTTAGGTAATGATCTCTAGCTTACTGCATGCTTACAGCCTGCCATGCTCTGCCGACCTTGGGACTTAAAATGGACTTAAATTAATGGCCTGCCATGTGGTTTGGTAACATTGGGACTGTGTCTTTTTACTTGTCAACCTTGGGCTTCTCAGCCTCAGTAGCCAGCAGATGTCTGAGTGAAGAAATGTCTCTAGCTCCAATGGGACAGGAGCAGGAGGCCGAGCTGGACCCGAAGGTTGAGGGGCTTTCACCCAGCCCCTAGAGCCTGGCGCTTTGAACGTGGACTTAAAGCCTCCAAACTGTAAGAGAATAAACTCCTGTTTGTTAAGACCATCTCATTTGTGGCATGTTCCTGTCAGAGTGGCACTAGGTAACCAGAACACTTGGTTTTTACTTTTGTCTCTGTTTTCTGAAAGTAGCCTTTGAAATTCCCAAGCAATCAAGGTATTCTTTCTTTTCCTTTCTTTCTCTCTCTCTTTTTTTTTGAATCCAGGCTTAAATGCATGCAAATAGGTTGTTGTTGTTGTTGTTTGCCGTCAGACCCAACTCATAGCAACCCCTCCTTGGGTTTCTGAGGCGTTATCACTACGGAAATAGATTGTCCAACCTTCCTTCCGAGGAGTGGCTGGTGGGTTTGAACCACCAGCCTTCTGGTTAGCAGTCAAGTGCCTTAGGCACTATGCTACCAGAGCTCCTATGCAAATAGGTTGGGAGTCTCCAACTCATCATGCAGCATGATAAAGCCTCAGAACAAACCACTGCCCCCACCCTATGAGGCCTGATGTCTGTTAGTAGGGTTAAAGAGACACAACTTTGGGTTAGTATTCATATCAGGAGGCAAAAATCTATATCACGCTTCTTGGAGCATGTTATATATAGGCTTTGGGATGTAAAAACATCTGGGGAGGGCCTTAGAGTCCCTGAGCTATGATGCTACATGGAGGCATGCTTAGTAGACTTCTCCATCTTTACCAGGATATCTGCTAGAAATCAAGGGACACTGGTTCCATGAAACTGCTCCCTGAATC
This sequence comes from Orycteropus afer afer, assembly GCF_000298275.1. Classification (NCBI taxonomy): domain Eukaryota; kingdom Metazoa; phylum Chordata; class Mammalia; order Tubulidentata; family Orycteropodidae; genus Orycteropus; species Orycteropus afer. Next base: position 14,667,962 of record NW_006921609.1, on the reverse strand, counting down.
CTTAGGCTGTGGTGCTAGGTAGAAGGGTGTATAGCCAACTTTTCAGTCCATCTGACTATGCCTGCCTACCTAGAGGAGATGGGCAAAAGGAAGGCTCTCTGAGTCCCTCATCTATGATACAGAGTTGCCCACACATAGAAGAGTTTATTATCTCTACTCAGAAAGCATTTTGAGTCAGGGGTATGAGCAAAAGTGCATCTAAATTTGTTCTCTTGCCCTGTGAGCTTCTTTTTATAAGTAATAAAAGCTACTTTCCATGTGCTAATGCTCTGGGTGAGTCTGAAACGTGTTTCCTGCTCTGATCAAAAGGATGTAATGGATGTGATATTCACAGAGGAATCAGTATTGGTGATTGGGGCCCTCTTTCTAAAGGTCTCCTGATGACTTAAGCATCTAGGACAACCTGTAAGTGCATTGCAGTTTCTTATAATATTAATCATAATACTTAATATTTCTAGCTATTAGTGTACTTAAAACCATTTTGTTTGTGTTATATGCACAAATTTATTTGATCTTCACAATAATTCTCTGAGATAGTTTCTATTATCATGCCTGTTTTATCATCCTTTAAATATGAGGAAATGGAAGCACAGAAAGTTTGAGCAGCTTATCCAAAGTCATATGACAGACACAGAGCAATCCCTCATGGACACCCAGATGTGGGAGGGAGATCTAAAGAATCTTCCATCTCGGGACTATAGTACTGGGGAACACTGGACCCAATTGACACAACAAAATACATAAAAACCTTGTTCCTCATCCTACATTGGTGAGTAGCGACTGAGGTCTTAAAAACTTTCAAGCGGCCATTTAAGATGCCCTAATGGTCTCCTAGCATCAGAAGCAAAGAAGGGTGCAAAAAAACAAGGGCGTTTGGAAACAATAAGCCCTAGGACATGATGGCCCTCAAGACCAGAAGAACTAGATGGTGCCTGGCTACCAATGCCAACCACTCAGGAAAGGATCAAATCTGGAGATGCTGGATAGAGTGGAAGGAAAAACGTGGAACAAAATAAAAAAACTCAATAATGACCAGAATTATTGGTCAGATGGAGTCTGGTGAGACCCCCAATACTATGGCCCTGGAATACATTCTGCACCTGGAATAAAACTCACTCCCAGGGGCTGGCTTTCAACCCAATAATTAGCAAGATATATATGCAGACCACTCAGCCCAGGGGGACGCACCCACATACTCTATGGAAATACATCCCTTAGAGCAGTAGCCCACAGGGCACCAGACCAACATTCAAATTGAAGAAATGCAGGACAAGCAGGAGTGCGTAAGTATGAGGGGCACAGAAGGAGAGTTATAGGGTAGGGAGGGGAGGAGACTGGGTTAAGGTTGGGCATGATAAGTGGGGAATGAAACTAAATGTACAAGTAACATTGAATGTAGAACAAACTCTTAAAATAAATAGAAAACAAAACAAAAACAAAGTCATATACTTAGTAAGAGGCAGAACCAGGTTTCTCACTGATGCAGTCTGGATCCAGAGTCTCTGCTTCAAAACTCTGTACTATCCAAGATTTATGCACTTTTTGTGCTGAACCTGAGGCAAAAAAAAAAAAAAAAAAATCCCTGATTTCTCTAGAAATAATAATAATTTTACTTAAGTGGACAAGAGTGGGTTCCCTGGGTATTACATAGGCTTCAGAGCTCAACTGCTACCCAAAAGGTTGGCATTTCTAACCCGTACAGAGGCACCTAAGAACACAGTCCTGGTGAACAGCGCCCAAAAGAGCACAGCTTTGAAAACCCTGTGAACCAGTTCTGTTCCACACATGAGGTTGCCATGAGTCAGAATTGAAATGACAGCAACTCACAGCAATAACAATTTACTGTAAATTAATTTGTAAAAGTAAATGCCCAAGTCAGAAGGTGAGTGTATTTTTTGCCAGTAATAACCAAAGATTTACTTGTTCGTAGAATCAAATTTAAGATTGCCAACTGAAAGAATAATGGCAGGCTAATTTCTCACACTGAACAGAGGAATGTGTGATCGGGTAAATGAAGTTCATTCATTCTTTGAACAATACTTACGAGCCATCTACTGCATTGTGTCTTTTTCACTATTCTGTGCCTTGACACTATTTCTAGAAACTCACAGTTTTGTGGAGGAGACACTTAAATACAAAACAGATATAATATAGTACAAATAGTCCCTAAATTACAAACCAGATCCATTCCTAAGTGTGTCTTTAAGTGGAATTTGTAGATAACTTGAAACAGGTACTTACAGTTGTTATTCAGCCTTATGTTAGTCCAAGAAAAGGCTCAAAGCCTGTTTAATGATTTAGATGCTACATGTGTAGCAAGTGAAGGTGATCATGATTGAATATTTGTTGCAAGTAAGGTTGGTTCAATCTTTTCAAAGTGAGAGCAAATTTAGCAAGCATTACAAGGCAAGTATGAGTTGTCAATTACCCATTAATGATCCAATAATTAACATCCATTAATGCTTGGAACGTGGAACTTACAGGTATGAATCTAGGAGAATTGAAAGTTGTCAAAAATGAAATGGAATGTGTAAAGATCAATAAGCATTAGTGAGCTGAAATGGACTAGTATTGGACATTTTGAATCAACCATGTGATCTATGATGCTGGGAATGACAAATTGAGGAGCAATGGTGTGGCTTTCATCATCACAAAGAAAATTTCAAGATCTATCCTGAAGTAAAATGCTGTCAATGATAGGATAATATCCATATACCAAGAAGGAAGACCATTTAATACTAGTATTCAAATTTACTCGCCAACCACCAAAGTCAAAGACCAGGAAATTAAAGATTTTTACCAATTTCTACAGTTTGAAATTGATTAAACATGCAGTCAAGATGTGTTGATTGTTACTGGTGAATGGAAGGCAAAAGTTGGAGACAAAGAAGAATCACCAGTAGTTGGGAAATACGGCCTTGGTGATAGAAATGATGCTAGAGATTGCATGATAGAATTTTGCAAGACCAACAACTTATTCATTGCAAATACCTTTTTTCAACAACATAAATGGCAGCTATACACATGGAATTCATTAGGTGGAGTACACAGGAATCAGATTGACTACATCTGTGGCAAGAAGCGATGGAGAAGCTCAATATCTTCAGCCAAAACAAGGTCAGGAGGTGACTGTGGAACTGATTATCAACTGCTCATATGCAAGTTCAAGTTGAAGCTGAAGATAATTAAATCAAGGCCACAAGAGCCAAAATATGACTGTGATTACATCCTTCCTAAATTTAGAGACCATTTAAAGAATAGATTTGATGCATTGAACACTAGTGACCAAAAACAAGACAAATTGTCAGATGGCATCAAGAACATCATCCATGAAGAAAGCAAAAGGTCATTAAAAAGACAGGAAAGGAAGAAAAGAGCAAAATGGGTGTCAGAAGAGACTCTGAAACTTGCCCTTGAGCAGAGAGTAGCTAAAGCAAATGGAAGAAATAACAAGATAAAAGAGCTGAAAAAAATGTTTCAAAGAGCAGCTTGAGAAGATAAAGTCAATTATTATAATGAAATGTTCAAAGACCTGGAGTTAGAATAACAAAAGAGAAGAACATGCTCAGCATTTCTCAAGCTGAAAGAACTGAAGGGAAAATTCAAGTCTCGAGTTGCAGTATTGAAAGATTCTATGGGTAGAATATTGAATGAAGCAAGAAACATCAAAAGAAGATGGAAGGAATAAAGACACGGTTCCAAAAGGAATTGGTTGATATTCATCCATTTCAGAGGGTGGTATATGATCAGGAACCAATGGTATTGAAGGAAGAAGTCCAAGCTGCACTGAAGGAGTTGGCAAAGAACAAGGCTCCAGGAATTGAGAGAATACCCACTGAGATGTTCCAACAGAAAGGTATTTACAAGGAATAAGTTGCTGGTCTTTAAAAATTTTATCATGCGATCTCCAGTGTTATTTCTATCACCAAGGCCATATTTTCCAACTACTGGTAATTCTTCTTTGTTTCCAACTTTTGTATTCCAATCACTATTGATAATCAACTCATCTTGATTGCATGTTTGGTGAATTTCAGACTGCAGAAATTGGTAGACAACTTCAATTTCCTCATCTTTGGCTCTGGTGGTTGGTGCATAAATTTGAATAATAATAGTATTTCCTGGTCTTTCTTGTAGGCATACAGATATTGTCCTGTCACTGACAGCATTGTACTTCAGGACAGATCTTGAAACAGTCTTTGTGACAATAAATGCCTCACCATTTGTCTTCAATTCTTCATTCCCAGCATAGTAGATCATATGGTTCTCTGATTCAAAAGACCAAAACAGACCATTTCAGCTCACTAATTCCTAGGATATCGATCTTTTTGAATTTCATTTCATTTTTGGCAACTTCCAATTTTCCTAGATTCATACTTCATACATTCCATGTTCCATTTATTAATGGATGTTTGCATCTGTTTCTATTCATTTTGAGTCATGCCACATCAGTCAGTGGAGGTCCTGAAAGCTTTACTCTGTCCATATCGTTAAGTTGGTCTCTCCTCTGAGGAGTCAGTGTTTCTGCAGTCAGGTTTTGAATGCTTTCCGACCTCATTGCTTAACTTCTACCACTCTATTGGACAGTGTTTCAGGGCTTTTCATAAAGTTTTCCAAGTAATATATCAGACAGTGTTTCACTGCTATTCATGAGGTTTTCACTGGCCAGTTGTTTGAGAAGTGGATGGCCTCTTTCTTCTTCTGAGTCTGTCTTGCCTGGAAGCTCTGCTGAAACCTGCCCACCATGGGTAACCCTGCTGGCATTTTGCAATATGGTGGCAAAACCTCCAGCCTCATAGCATCAAGTTAGCCACCATAAGATGACAAACTGACAGACAAGTTTGTCTCCCTTGTTGTTGTTGTTGTTATGTGCCGTCGAGTCGGCCCCGACTCATAGCGACCCCTCCTTGGGTTTCC
>NW_006921609.1:14653177-14661924 GCF_000298275.1 Orycteropus afer afer | reverse complement strand
TAACATTTTAATAAGAAAAAGTATATTCTGTAAATAGAATTTTGTGTGAAGAGATCTAGTTTCTTTTTTATCTTTTATTTGGTCATCTGAAAATGAACATCTGCGCCTTCATACTTGCTGCAGTTTTCCACCCTAGCAATTACTCACATGAGCTAGCGGGGTGTAATTGTCCAAGGTTTGTGTTCATCTGGGTAATTTAGTGGAAAACTTCTATTAGATTAAGCTGGCCAAAAGATAGAATTTCATTGGGTGGTTTACCAGTTAATAGCTTTGTTCTATGATGGGTACAAATTGGTGTCCTCCTCAAAGAAATATGTGCAAGTAATAAATTTTTTCAAACTGTATGATACAAAAAAACCAGATATGTCAAATCTACTAAATGTAAGGCTTTGTAGGAAAAATGGAAAAGTCTATTTTTAACAAATTAAAATTATAAGTACATATTAAGTTTTATAGTTTGCTTTGAAAATATTATCATATTAGCAGTGAATACTCTTGACTAAATACCTATTCAGTAGCAGCCTATTAAATGGTAAATAGGCTAGATAGTTTAAGTCATTCATAATTAGAATGAAAGGTGAATAGAAGGTCATTTCTGAATATTTTGTTCTATACTACATAAAGAGTGTATATTTACAGAATCACTTTACAGAATATTGGTGTTACTTTAAAATTTTGGTTGTGTAAGGAACACCATACGAATTACTTATTCCTTTTATTTGTTTTATAAAAACTGATGATTACCAGAGTATGGAAGTTAAAGCAAACTTCCTCTGATAGGTTCTCATGATTGCTGCTGTTACTGTTAGGAGCTGTGGAGTATATTCCAACTCATGGCAACTTTATGTGTAACAGAATAAAACGTTGTCCAGTCCTCTGCCATCCTCAGCATTGTTGCTATTTTCAGCCCATTGTTGCAGCTACTGTTGTACCACAGTGTCATTCCATTTCAAGTGATAGGTTGTGTTTTTTTCTTTTTTTAATTTGTTTATTTATTTTTTTTAAATTAAAGATTGTGCTAGTGAGGGAGAGAGGATAAAAACATTTAAAGGAGTTTCCAATTTAAGGCTAGCTTAAAGGATCACCGTGACCCTTGAAAACATTAAAGACCTTGGAATATTTAAGTTGTGCAATTATTTTGGATTGCAGTGTTCAGGGCCATGTGTAGTATTAGAGCTGAACTAAATCACTAGTGAATGTATAAATGGAATGAATTGGGCTGTGGAATTTATTAAACTTGTGTTAGATCTTGATGTGTCACATGCTAGCCACAATTCCTGGGGGGGAAATTCTTAAAGTAGAAAATAAGCAAGAAAGTGAGCATGCTTCCCAGGATTATTTTGTAGATCAAATGACATTATTTTGTTTGTTCAAAAAATATTTATTGAGCTCCTTACTGTGAAGGAAACAGTGTTAGACCCCAGGTATTCAGAGGCAAAGAAGAAATTGGAGCTTAGTGGAGATACTAAGATTGAAATGAGACAAAACAATAAAGCACTCCAGTTCTAAAATTAGTGAAATATGTATTAAAGATATTCAACAAACTAACACTATGTGTGAGATACAGTATGTTATGGATGAATAGCTAGAGGGTAGCACTGGTAGCATAGTGCCTAAAGCACTTGACTGCTCACCAGACGGTTGGCGGTTCAAACCCACCAGCCACTCCTGGGAAGGAAGATGGGGCAATCTACTTCTGTAGTGATACTGCCTTGGAAACCCAAGGAGGGGTCACTATGAGTCAGGTCCGACTTGATGGCACATAACAACAACAAACAACATCATACATAAATAAAAAGGATGAATTTTAGAGTTTGTCTAATATAGTACCTTAAGTGTTAATCCCATCATGATTTTTGTTTTTCCTTCCTTGTTTGTGTCCATCAGCCGTGGTTGTGCAATAGTTAAACACTTGGTGGCTAACCTAAAGGTTGGCAGTTCAGACCCACCCAGCAGTTCCTTGGGAGAGAAACCTGACAGGCTCCTGTAAAGATTACAGTCTAAAAAGCACCATGGAGCGGTTTTTCTGTGTATCATGGGGTCTCTATGAGTCAAAATTAACTCTATGGCACCTAAAAACAACAATGCTATGAAGGTAAAACTTTTCTTCTTAACCATCTTTTTTTGTAAACATAAGTCCCTTTAAATAAATGTTTAAACCTTTATCAAAATCTAATATGATTTATGATATGGATTGTCCATCATTTTAGGTATTATTTTCATTTTATCATTTTAAGAAATGAGGATGAGAATAAACAAACATCTATTGGCTGACATAAGAAAGTTCAGTTAATCTAGCTTCAAGCTGTTTTTCAAAAAATATGTTTTTCTACTTGCAAAATGGTGAAAATCATCTACAAAATTCTTTGAGATTTAGATTAGATTCACTTCTTAAGGCAAAATCTTGCACATATTAAATGCTGGAATTTTAGCTATTTGTGGTAGAAGGATGAGAAGTGGTCACATGTAGAGCTATGGAATGTATAAAGATAGGATTATTTAATACAATTTATGCTTTTCTCCTTAATAAAAACAATAAAGTTTCAGTGGGAAAAATGGGAAATAAAGGTGTAAAGGAGAAAATTATAATCATCCATAATTTCAGTATTCAGAAATGACTAGCACTAACAATGTGTTATTTCCTTTATGCCTGGGCTTTCTACAGCTATAGATAGACAGACAGCCAGACAGATAGATAATACCTATATGTATATGTATATGTATACATATGTGTTTTTATACATTAGAAACAAAATTTACATCAACTTTATTTTAAAAAGAGGTCAGTGATGTCCTTCAAATAATTTAGAAAAAACAATAAAAAATGACATGGTCAAAAGTGTTTGGAAAATACTGGGACAACAAAAGTTAACTACGTTTCTTTACTGCAGGACTTCTTAGACATTTAACATGCTAGTGAATATTTTAATTCTCCAAAAGGGATCTATAATACTTGGAGAGTTTTTTTAGACATAAAATAACCATTGAATTGAGTTGGTTTTGACTCATAGAGACCCCATGTGTGTTACAGTAGAACTGTGCTCCTTAGGGTTTCAATGGCTAAATTTTAAAAGTGGATTGCCAGGCCTTTCTTCTAAGATGCTTTTAGGTAGACACTTGAAATTTATCTAACATTTTGTGAGACTGAAAAAAGAGGCTGATAGTTCCATGATTGTGATGTAAGAGTTTATTAAGGGCTTACTTACTGAGGCACTGCCCTAGGCGGTAACAGAGCAGTCTCAAGTTTCTGTACTCTCTGGAGGGAGGCAGAGGTTTTAATGACTCAAACAAACAAAAACAAACAAACAAAAAACTCAGCTGCTGTCAAGTTGATTGCGACTCATTGGATCCCTCCTTGGCTTTCTGAGCCGGTTATCGCTACATAAGTAGATTGCCCAATCTTCCTTCTGAGAAGTGGCTCGTGGCTTTGAACTGCTAGCTTTCTGGTTATCAGTCAAATGCCTTAGGTACTGGCAGGTGTTATGTAAGAGTTACTTAGCATGCAGACATGACCTAGCAGCAAGTAAGAGCATAGCCATATTCAGCCTCACAAAAGCCTGTTACTCTACCCCTTTCTATTAACAGCAGAGCCAATTAACTGTACCACCAACTTTCTTTTTAGCAAATACATATTACCATCACTTGGAACTAGTGTTTTATGGAACACAGTTTTGGATGCTTTGTTGTGCCTATTTTTAGCTTTTTTTTTTTTTTTTTTTCCCCTTAGCTTTTTGCCTTAAGCATTTTATTACTTTGTTTTAGAAGAAAATAATATTTAATGTCTGTGTAGGAGCTCTGGTAGCATAATGCCTATGGCATTTGACTGCGAACCGAGGGCTGGCAGTTCAAACCCACAAGCCACTCTTCGGAAGGAAAGTTGGACAATCTACTTCCGTAGTGCTACCGCCTCAGAAACCCAAGGAAGGGTGGCTGAGTCGGAACCCATTCGAGGGCAGATTTTTTTTCTTTTTTTAAGTAGTCTCTTACAATAAGATGCCTTAACCAGACAAAATTTTAACTTCAGAAAAAGTAATAAGGTATTGAAACCTTTAAATTAAAGACACCCAGACTCTTAGTCTGAAGTAGTCTAACAAAGCTTTAAAAAAAAAAAAAAAAACCCACCTCACTGCGGTGAAGTCAGATACAACTCATAGCGACCCCTCCTTCGGTTTCAGAGGTAGTATCACTATGAAGGTAGATTGCCCCATACAAGCTAAAGGGGATGATTGAAGTGAAGCCCATTACTAGGGCTATCGAATCAACCCTGATTCATAGCGACTCTATAGGACGTAGAAGAACGCCCCATAGGTTTCAAAGCTATAAATCTTTATGGAAGCAGACTGCCTTGTCTTTCTTGTATGGAGTGAGTGGGGGGTTCGAACTGCTGGAGGTTTGGTTAGCTGCCAAATGCTTTAGCCAGTGAACCACCAATTCACCTTCTGATGAATCAAGGGATTAAAAAAAAAAAAAAAAGAAGCCATTTTCATGTTCCTCTAATTTCAAACCTTCCTGTCAATCTGAGGTAGAGATTCTATTCCTTCCTATATAAATGACAGACTGACAGCTACATGCTTTTTTTCCTTTGTTCACCATCACTTTGAAAACATAATTTTTAAACAAAATTATCGCAACTAGGAAGTTGTGAGGAGGAGGTTAGGAAAATTTATTCAGGCAAGCATTTTAATCAAAGAGGTATTTGTTGGAAATGTGGTTGAAAGTATAGTTGGCCAAGGCATACAAATAGTAACTTTTTTTCCCTTTGAGCTCTAGCCCAAGGCTTTAGAAATGAGTTATGAATGTAAATAAATACAAATCAATAGGAGCTCTGTTTTTATTATTTCACTGGGAATTTCTGTACAATTTGAGAGCAACTTGCTGCAAGTTCAGCAGATGATTAAGTTTAACCTTGATCCTGAGCCAGCAAGATTGGCTTACTTTCTATCAGCAAGGGATGTAAATTTACCCGGACACATTTTAATTGGCATTTATGCAACATGTACACACAGATGCTGAATTCATTGAGAAATCCTGAGTGCCATCTGTTTAACTAGCTTTGCCCTCTATTAAAGTATGTGAATAAAATGACACTGGATCCCATTGGTTTGCTCATATATTTATCTTACACTATACAACATTTTGAAGGCTGTTGGTTCAAACCCACTAGCCACTCCTCGGAAGGAAGGTTGGGCAATCTAATTCTGTAGTGATACTGCCTCGGAAATCCAAGGAGGCATCGTTATGAGTCGGGTCCAACTTGATGGCATATAACAACTACAACAACATACAACATTTTGAAGGACCACTTTATTAGTGTGATATTCTGTTAGATATTAATGCTTGACTCTATCCAGAAATATGATTTATTTTCTCATTCTCTCAGTGTGGACATATCAACCTTTTTTTTTGTCCTACTCTTTTTCTTAGTATATAATTATTATTTTTTTTTGAGTTTAAGATTGTTTCCTTAGTAAAATAACTGAGATTGCTCTACATGTGTAGAAATAAAAAGTATTTTATTGAATGACAATATATTTTCAATAATAAATTCACTCTTTCTGAGATAGTGAAAATAATTTTTGAAATTATAATTTGAAACCTCTTATGAAGTTTGACTTGCAAATAAATTAACCTTTTAAAATTAGATTGTTACATCTTGCACATGTAACAAAATCCTTAGGTTGGCCTCAGTTGCAAGCAGGTTCATTCACTGCAAGTCTTAGGGTTGGCAACAACAGTGTTCTATCTTGTTCTACATATAAAAACAAAACAAAACAAACAAAAAAAACTGCTATGGAATTGAATGAGTAGAACTGCTTCATAGGGTTTCCAACGCTGTAAATCTTTATAGAAGCATACCGCTTCATCTTTCTCCTGCCCTGCAGCTCCTGCATTTGAACTGCTGACCTTTTGGTTAGCAGCCAGATATGTTAACCACTATACCAAAAAAAAAGAAAAGAAAGAATAAAACCTCAGTGCTTTCAAGTCACTTCGACTCATAGCGACCCCCCCCCTTCAGGTTCCAAAGTGGTATCTCTATGGAAGTAGATTGCCCAATCAGAGCTATTAATATATTCTACATATACAGACTTGAAAGATGTCTTGAAATTATCTTGAAATTACCGTATGAAAATTAATTGAGAAGTACTCCTCTTTATCCATGCAGTGCCTTAATTAACATATATATACAGAACAAACAAACAAACAAAAAACTACAGGTCTAGCACAGATATTAGTGGATTCCCTTCCTGGTACAGATGGTTATTTACAGGGTTATTAACCAAATAGTTGGTAGTTTGAATCTATACCAAGGTATTTAGGAAAAAAGTCTTGGCAATCAGTTTCCCAAAGATCATAGCCATTGAAATCCTATAGAGCACGAACACAGTGGTACTCTACAACATGTGGGGTCACCACGAGTCAGAATTAGCTCCACAGCAACTGGTTTAGATTTTTTGTTTGTTTCTTTATTTAGAACAGACATTAAGAAAAAGTATAGCAAAAGAGAATGTATATAGAATGATTGATGGGATATTAAGACTTGAACTAAAACTGTAACTATGCCTTCATAATATATCAGATCTTTTACTTTTTCCAAATTTGGCACAAACCATCAAATTCTTTTTTGTACTTTTTTTATTTTAGCTGAAAGTAAGTATCCGGTATTAACTGAGCTGTCACTTTTTATAGCTGTCATCATGACAGAATGAGCCCTTTATTTTATCAGAGAAGGACTTAAATCTCTGTGACAGGTAGAGATTATGATGACATTGCCTTCAACCTAAATTCATGAGCTTGAGAAAAATTCTTTAACTTGAAAGGTTTTCAAAACTGTAAGTAAACTAATAGATAGACTATCAAATTTAAATGATTGTTTACAGAAATGGACTTAGTGTCCTTAAGAGGTTACTTCGTAGCACAGTGATGTTACTGAGTATGTTACTATAATTATATTTTAAATGTTAGATTTCTGGGGCTATCTGGAGGGAGATCTGTGAAATGAACCCCCTCTCTCCAGTAAACCACCTCAATCTAATCCTGTGCTGCCTAGGGCTCTCCATTGCAGCCTTATCAGAGCTATTTCAGAGATATTCTCAATTATATTTCTTAAAAAACAAAAACACAAAACTCTTTGTTATCATTGGAATATGTTCCAGTTGTCAATCGATAGTAATAATCTAATTGGAAGTCAATGAGCTTTCTTAACCTATTTGGGTTATTATGGTATTAAACTAATGACTTAACCTTGGTGAACTCAGTGTTCCCATTTCTAACATGAAGAGCTAGACTAAAACAAAACAAATAAAAAAAAAATAACTTTGATTTCTTTTTAAATGAAACTTCATTTATAGTACAAAACAATAAACATAAAAGATCATAGATGTAGATTAAGTTGCTTGTTTTTATCTCTCTCAGTCCTCCAAAGTATAAAACTTAATCCTGCTTTGTTGAATTAAACTGAATTTTTTACGGTAAAAAATGCCTTTTGCTTCTAAGATGAAGCACAGTATCTATTGAAAATCTGCATCCAAAGCACAGCTTCTAGTTGCAGGCATCCTTCTAACTAAAATTATATCCTTTAACACATAGTTATCTCTTACACTTTCACTCTATAAAACTTTTATTTCACATACTAACCTTAACAGATAGACTGCTTACACTCTCTTGTTGCTGTTGTTATGTACAGTGTTTACTGAAGTAAAATAAAAGATGAATAAATAATAAGACAGGCGATCAGATACAATGAAGTCTGGGGATGGAGAAAAAACTTTTTTTTTTTTTTTTTCTTATTAAGTCTGGATATAGGTATGTATGATCAATCCTCACAGGATATGTGAATGAGATTAGCTAAAAATTATAGTTGCTTTAAGATATATTTTAATTTTAACTATAATCTGGAAGATTAAAAAGAATGAATTTATTTTTAACGGTAGATTTACTATGTTGTAAATTGTTTTATATGTTTTAAATTACTCAAATTAGAGAGGCAAATGTTCATGGATTAAAATGTTAAGAACAGCTTCCAAGTATAGGTTGCCTTAGGTATGTGTTACAAATGTTTTCAGTAGTTCATTTTCTAGCCATTATGTTACAAAAACCAAAGAAACAAAAATGTAAAACAAAAAATTAGAAATTCATTTATTTAGTTTTTGTTATGTCTTTAATTTTGATTATTTGTAATTCAGCTACCAACATTGAATTTATGTTAATTTTATATAATGCCAGATAGGATATTTAAATTACCCATCTTAATTCACTGCCAACTTTTATTTCTGTTAGAAGTGCGGTAGTATGTTTCTTTCAAGTATTATTTAGATCAATTAATTACGGTTGTAGAAGCTGTCAATTATTTATAGTGTTTGGGAGTAAAATTCATGTCTCTTGTGTCACTGATCATGTGGTATTAGGCTTATTTCATCTTCTTCTTCCATATTTAATTACTTATTTCCAACATGTATATAAGCTCTACAAACCCTGAGAAAATTATGTAATTAATGGTTGTAGTGTTTCCTTTACTGGTCCTGATGCTCTGAAATATCTTTCTTTTGATTCTTTCATTTTAAACATAGAGAAATAGTGATATTTTCAATGTTTATATAATTAACTAGCATAAATAGTTTGATGATTAAAGACATTAATATTAATTCTTAAAATTTTATATTTTTAATCATAAAAATTAAACATACTCAAATTTCCTTATATTAAATGTTCCTTAAATTATTTTTTTGAAAGTTAAAGACAAAATAATG
>NW_006921609.1:14650286-14650827 GCF_000298275.1 Orycteropus afer afer | reverse complement strand
AGTATTTCTGTCGGGAGTGGCACAAAACAATGTTCTGGGAGGTGCCCACTCTCTCTCAGGTGCTTAGAGTTCTGATGCTATAATTGGCTAGTTTGGCCACTCTGCCGGGCTCAAAAGGAGGCCTCCTAGAGGCAGAATCTCTCTGACTGCTGGTTGAGAAAGATGTGCTGCTGAAAGGGACACGCGCTCCTGAGACATGTGCTGCTGGGAAAGAGACACAAGAGACACGCGTTGCTGAGTAAGACACCGAGGGACCAGCACTGCTGGGGGAGAGATTGTGAGAGACTTGGCTGAGACGTGGTGGTCTGGGAGAGAGACTGAGCGTTCTTCCTGAACTTGAGTTGTAGTCTGGTGCTTCCCTAATAAACCCCGTAATCCGTGAGTTCTGTGTGACCACTGCAGCAAATTATCGAACCCAGGAGAGAGGTGGTGGGTGCTCTGGGAGGAATGGTTGGAGAAAGGGCTGGAGGGAGGCAGCATGTCTGGTCTGGCAAGAGTAGGCCTTGGGTTACTGCTGGTAATCCTGTCTTCCTCTTGTGGG
>NW_006921609.1:14638524-14649795 GCF_000298275.1 Orycteropus afer afer | reverse complement strand
AGTGATACTGCCTCGGAAACCCAAGGAGGGGTCGCTATGAGTCGGGCCAACTCGACGGCAAACAACAACAACATTGGTAAAGTAAATCTCCTTATTTTATAAATAAATGTAAATTCCAGTTATATAGATTTTTAATGAAACTGGACTCTGAAATTGAAAACACATTATTAAGGACAGAAACACCAAACTGATTTAGCATCAATCTTACTTTAAAAATCCTGAATTTTACAATGGGACAAAAAAGATTTATTTGTCTATAAGAAGTTATAGCACTGTGAAGAATCAAACTAACGCATATTTTAAATTATAATGTCACTAAATGTGCCTTCTTTTCTCAAAATAAATTATCTGCCATTGCAGATGGGGAGAATATACTCTGTCCATAATTAATTATTTTATGTTTTTTTCCAATAGTAGATAAGATATGCATGATTAAAATTTGATAATTAAAGCTTTTAATAATTGTTTAGCTTTTGCTGAAGCTCTTACTTAAATGTGGATGCTTGGAGGAAACTTGGGTTACATATGTGTCAAAAGAGCCTAGTAAATATTTAGAAAATAGATCTACCAACATACTGAAAATGCAGACAAAAATTTTATGCCATTCAGTGGTTTTGTTGACTCATTGTAGATGCCATGGTACAATGAAAATAGTAACAATTTTCAGCACTTGGAAAATAAAATGATTAAAAAGTACTCAAAAAAAGCAGAAGTTACAGCTGCTTCTTGTGAAAAAACAAAACCTTATACATGTGTTTAATTTACAAGAAATGTTGCTCTTCCAACTGGGGTCTGTTAAAAAAAAAAGTAATCCAAAGCCTGCCAGCACTGCAGAGAAACTCAGAGGTTTCTTTGTATTTTTTTTTTTTTTAGTTTCCTGAAGTTGCTAATGGTTTTATAGTTCTTTGAGTTGGTTCTAGGGTATGTTAAAAAACGTGTCTGCAAACATCCTCCCGAGACCCATTGGTTCCTCATTATAAATACAGGTCTTAGAATCTCCAGGAGAAAGTGTTTGGTCTCCATCACCAATTAGACTGAGTTTTTGCTTATTCAATTCCAATTTTGGCCATTGATTATGTAAGATTGTACTTCGATCTATTGGGCCTTTGCTACATATTGATTTCAATAAAGATAATAATTACATTTGGGTTGGATTATTTTTCTTTAAGTTTTACAATTAAGAATATAACAATATAGAAGAATCAGCTCAAATATTTGAAATTTAACCACAATTTTATTCAAGGAAGTTATCTCACCTTCGATTATGAATCCTTTAAGTGCTGGGACTTTAGGAGTGGCTTAATTTATTTATGTTGTTGTTAGGTGCTGTCAAGTTGACTCTGACTCATAGTGACCCTATGTACAACAGAACAAAACACTGTCCGGTCCTGCACTATCCTCACATTCTTTACTATGCTTGATCCCATCATTGTAGCCAGTATGTCAGTCCATCTTGTTGCAGGTCTCCACCTTTTTCTCTGACCCTCCACTTTACCAAGCATGATATTCTTCTCCAAGGACTAGTCCCTTCTGACCACATGACCAAAGTGAATGAGACAGTGTCTGGCCATTCTTGCTTCTAAGGAACATTCCTGCTGCACTTCTTCCAGGACAGATTTGTTTATTCTTCTGGCAGTCCACATGGTATTTTTGGTATTCTTCACCAGCGCCATAATTCAAAGGCATCAATTCCTCTTCGGTGTTCCTTATGCATTGCTCAGCTTTCACATGCTTTATTTTTCACAAGCTTTATTTATACTAGCGATGCATTGTCAACTTCCTCAAAGATGATGCCTAGATTAGTGAATGTGGGAACATTCTTTAGGACAGTGGTATTTATACCTGTATATTTCAAAGGGATGTGTACAAGGTGGTTTTAATTTTTCCAGAGTCTCACTCTCCATTTATGCTCATTCTTGAGACTCAAAATGTTCTGGCTGTGAAGCTCCCCTTTCTCACCTCTGTTACATATTTGCCATTCTAACTTAGCAAAAAGGAGCTCTGGTGGCATAGTCCCTAAGGCATTTGACTGTTAACCAGAAGGTTGGTGTTTCAAACCCACCAGCCACTCCACAGAAGGAAGACTGGGCAGTCTACTTCCATAAAGATTTATTGCCTTGGAAACGCAAAAGTGTTCCCTGTGAGTTTTTTTTTTTTTTTTTTTTTTTTTTTTAATTTAACAACTGCAAAGTATACTGTTCAGACATCCAGAAACTTCCTGTGCTGCACTTCCAGAGGTGTAAAAACTTCAAGGAATGGCAAGCATAGGAAGAGTCCCATGGTTCCCTATTTCAGTGCAGAGAACTGTGATAGAGTGGTCACTTAAAAACAAAACAAAATAAAAACAAAAACGACTTCCACATATAAAAGCGTGTTGTTGTTGTTGTTGTTTGCCATCGAGTCCAAAAAGCGTGTTATGTAATGATAAAATTGGGTGGGTACTGGAATGGAAATACAGATCTTAAAGGAGAAATAAATAATGTAAAATTTATAACTTAAGAAAGCTTATTTGTATGCATTTTTAAATAGAAAATAAAACCAAACCAGTTGTCACTGAGTTGACCCCACTCATGGTGACCCATGTGTTGCAGAGTAGAAAGGTGCTCCAGAAGGTTTTCAAGACTATGCATTTTAGACACAGATTGCCAAGTTTTTCTTCCTGGGTGCCTTTGGGTGGATTCAAACCACCAACCTTTTGGTTAGTAGTCAAGCACTTAACTGTTTGTACCATTCATGGACTCCTTAAATGCACAATAGTGGACATCATATTATAGTGGTCTTTAGAGTTCATCATATATAATTAGAAGAGACACAGAACAGTTTTGTTTTTATATGCATCGCTTATGGTCTGCCAGATATTTTATCTTTTGCAACCATTTAAACTTTTAAATATCAGTCTTAAAGGAGAGGAATACATGGTTTTACAAATTTCGTGGCAGGGACACAAGCAAGAGAGTTTTGAGGACTGAATCTCAGGTGGAGTAGCCAACACATGAAATGTACCTTAATATGGAAAATAGCTTATGATTTTTTCAAAAAGTAAGAAACAATCATTAACTGCTGTGAACTAGAATTTGTGGATGGCACATTTAGCAAGTTTCTTATTATTGCCTCATGCATGGATCATTGCCCTCTGTTTCATGGAATGAGTCCTTGAGTGGTGCAAAGGGTTAAAGCATTGTTTCTAACCAAAAGATTGGAGGTTTGAGACCACCCATAGCACCTCAAAAGAAAGGCTTGGCAATCTACTTAGAAATAATTAGCCATTGCAAACACAGTGGAACCCAGGTTTACTCTGACACATGTGGTTGCTGTGAGTCGGAATAGACTTGAAGACAACTATTACAGGTGCTGGGCAATCTACTTCCATAGTGATACCGCCTCAGAAACCCAAGGAGGAGTCGCTATGAATTGGGTCCGACTCCATGGCAGTGAGTTTGGTTCTAGGTTTGGCTATCTGAAAGGTCAGTGGTTCAAAGCCCCCCCAGCCACTCCATGGGAGAAAGATGTGGCAGTCTGCTTCCATAAAAGATCCCTCTGTTGTTGTCAAGCTGATTCCAATTCCTATTGGAAAGGCATTTGGCTGTTAACCAGCAGGTCAGTGGCTCAATCCCACCAGCTGCTTTATGGGAACAAAATGAGGCAATCTACTTTAGACAAGGTTTACAGCCTTGTAAACCCAAATGGAAGTTGCTGTGAGTCAGAATCAAGTCAAAGGCAGTGAGTTTTTTTTTTTTTTTTTTTAAATAGGGGCAGTTCTGTACTGCCCTGTATGGTTGCTATGGGTCAGAATGACTTGATAGCAATGCTTTGTTTTGTTTTTATTGTTGATCACAGGCATTTTGCATATAGTAAACTCATCTGACTTCTGACCTACTTAGGTCATGTTGTCAGAAGGGACCATTCCCTGGAGAAGGATATCCTGCTTGGTAAAATGGAGGGTCAATGAAAAAGGGAAAGGCCCTTCTTGAGATGGATTGACACAGTGGCTGCAACGATGGGCTCAGGTATAGCAAGGAGTTTGAGGCTGGCACAGGACAAGGCAGTGTTTCATTCTGTTGTATGTGGGGTTACTATGAGTCAGAGTCGACTCGATGACACCTAACCACAGCGAACTCACCTGACACTTATATTGAGGTTCAGGTGAAGAGCTTGTTGAAGATGTGATTTTTGTAGCATGTAATTTCTGTTGTAAATAGTTTCTATTTCTATTATGTGATATAAAAATATAAACACATACACAGGACTTTGGAACACCATGAATACATGCACAGAACATAGATTACACACATGGAAATAACATTTAGGAATGATTTATAATACAAGATTTTTATCTTGATAGAATATCGATATTTATTTTTATTGGGTTTTTATCATGTTAACTATGTTTCTTTTTAATAAATTGTATATTACATTAAACACTGAATATTAATAGTGAAGATAGCATTACTAATAAGTGTTATAAAAGGACTTGCATGTCACTAATTTAATCCTTAGTCCCCTTAGTCAGGGCTTGTTGGAGCATGGAGCCCACTATCAGCCAAGGGATGTCTTCTACTTTGTCTGCCAAAGTGCTGAAGGCTGGGTGAACTCTCCCAAGGGCCAAGTAGCTTGCTAAGAAAAGGCAGTTCACACAGCTACACAATTGCATGTTTGTTATGTTCCTTGGAGATTGAAAGCCATGTTAGGTACTTAGAATTATTATTCTGAAGTTCCAGAAAGCCTGTGATAGAGGAAGATACAAGGAATTAAAAGATCTGAAAGTTATTATGTTCTGGAAATTTAATATTGATTTAG
This sequence comes from Orycteropus afer afer, assembly GCF_000298275.1. Taxonomy (NCBI): domain Eukaryota; kingdom Metazoa; phylum Chordata; class Mammalia; order Tubulidentata; family Orycteropodidae; genus Orycteropus; species Orycteropus afer. Next base: position 14,644,998 of record NW_006921609.1, on the reverse strand, counting down.
GACAGTTTGTCACTAATTAAAGCCTTTGTTTAGTTGATGAGTGTATGTGCGTGCTATTTAGATTTAGGGCTTTCCTATCACTTAAATATTCATTTTGGTTGGGGGTGAGTGTTATAATTGGCAACCATAATTGTGCTACACAAAGATATATCGGTGAGAAGAGGGATTTGGGTTTTTGTTTTTTCAACTCAATAGCTATTTTCTCTGGTTCTTCCCAATTACTAAGAAGGTTTTAATGAAATCATTGTAAACTGTGAGAGTTTTTCTCCCTTGAGACTGTTACCATTACTCTCCATAAAATTTTAAAATTCCTCCTGTTAGCTATTAATCTAGTGGGCTTGGGAGGGTAAAGAAGCACTTGCTTTTGTTTGCTTGTTTTGTTTTGCTTTGCTTGTTACAACCCCACTCTTGTTTCCCAGCAAATATTGTAATTAGAAAACATATCAGACATATTATATATTTTTTAAAATATATATATATCTATATACTCTGGTAGCATAGTGGCTAAGACACTTGCCTGCTAACCAGACGGCTGGTGGTTCAAACCCACCAGCCACTCCTCGGAAGGAAGGTTGGGCAATCCTACTTCCGTAGTGATACTGCCTTGGAAACCCAAGAAGGGGTCGCAATGAGTCAGGGCTGACTCGACGGCACATAACAACAACAACAACATATGAAAATAAACTATGAAAACAGCAGAACTACTAGGAATGTCCCAGACCTTTTTCTCCTGACTTTGTGTCCTCATTTGCATTGAGGATGGAGTGGGACTGCAGTAGGGGAAAACTGTACTTAGATTGTATGAAGTTATAATTTTATAGTGCCTAAGGAATTTGACTGGTAACCAGAAAGCTGGCGGTTCAAACCTACCAGCCACTCCTCAGAAGGAAAGTTGAGCAATCTATTTCTGTATTGATACTGACTTGGAAACCCAAGGAGGGGTCACTGTGGGTCAGATCTGACTGGACGGCAATACTAACAAAACTAGCAATAGTAATATAGGCATATTTTAAAGTATAATTTTAAGTACTAGGAATGAAATTCTTCCACATTTCTGTTGAAAGTAATAATGCTTCCTCAGCTGGCTATCTTTTGAAATGGCACAAAAGTTGAATTTTCTTATAAACCAACAGACAGCTGCTCAGAGTACCTTCTACCATGGAGCTGACTACCAGTCTCATCATAAGGAATAACTACATCCAGCTGTCCAGCCACTAAAATCCAGGCCCAGCCAAGATGACACAACCTTAACTGCCACAGTTAATATGCCATAGATCCTTTTACGTTTTGTGGCAATTGCTCATGTTAACTCACATTTTTCTCAAAAATTATGATAGTTCTGTTTAGAAATACAATAAATATTCAGTGAACATAAATTATCAACAAATGAGAAAACTACTAACTTATTGTTTCGGGGAGATAATTTTTGTTGAACTGTTTACATTTTTGTCTTTTCCAAATCCATCTTTGACGACTGACTATCTGAGATTACCTCACAGGTATACCCAGTGAATAAAAATAAATTACATAGCAAATTAAATAGTAAACTGTGCTTAATAAATGGAGTCCTGGCAAATGTGCCATAATGCTTTGAGTTGTCATAGTCTCCACAATTTGCTGCTAGTTGTCAGTATCATCACAATATATTACTGATCATGTACACATACACCAAAACCAAACTCACTGCCATCGAGTTGGCCCCGACTCATAGCGACCCCTCATTGGGTTTCCGAGGCAGCATCACTACAGAAGTAGATTGCCCAACCTTCCTTCCAAGGAGTGGCTGGTGGGTTTGAACTGCCAGCCTTCTGATTAGCAGTCAAATACCTTAGGCATTACGCCACAAGAGCTCCTACATATGTATATATATATGTTGTTTTTGTTGTTATGTGCCGTCAAGTTGGACCTGACTCATAGTGACCTCTCCTTGGGTTGCCAAGGCTGTATCACTACGGAAGTAGATTGCCAACCTTCCTTCCAAGGAGTGGCTGGTGGGTTTGAACCATCAGCCTTCTGGTTAGCAGTCAAGTGCCTTAGGCACTATGCTACCAGAGCTTTTATTTATATATATATATATGTATGTAATCTCACATATATATAAAATTTAAGGAGCTCTGTTGGTGCAGTGGGTAGGGCATTTGCCTGCTAACCAGAAGGTTAGCAGTTCAAAGCTACCAACTGCTCCACAGGAGGAAGATGAGACAATATACTTGCATAAACATTTACAGCCTTGGAAACTCAATGGGTGTTACTATGAGTTGGAATTAACTCGATTGCAGTGGGTGTTGGGGTATATAAAATGTAACACATGAAATCATACACACACACACACATATATATGTAATTGAAATATATTGGTTTGATTTTTCATCAGTCTTTAAAATGTTATATGATTCTATAATCAAACTAAATTTTTCTATGCTAATAATTATAATGTAGATTATTTGATTATGAGATATTATCAGTTGTGTTAAGATTTGGAATATAATAGTATAAAGGTCTACATAGGTAAAAATAAATCCTGTGTCAAATATGAAAGGGCAAAATTTGAAGCCATAAGTTTAAAAAAATAAATAAATAAATTTCATATCATGCTTTCAAACTAGAATTTTTATTTTATAAAAATTAGAAATTTCTATATTTTCCTGTTCATCCTCATGGGAAGATTTACTTATATGTTGTCATCTGTCTTCAAATAACTTAAAAATCAACACCTTCATGTTCTGTTACTCAAATAACAATCTTAGTTGCCAATGTTGACATTTTTCTCTTTATCAACTTCAACAGCTCGAAAAGTCATTTTGATTTTTACTTTCAAATTCACCACATATTTATCACCTTTGCACCAAATCCAGTATCAACATAATAGTATGAAACCATCATCATTTCCCCTTTAATTGCTGTAATAACCTTCTAATTTGTTTCTCTACTTCCATTCTTATTGCCTTCTAATTTCATTCACAGAGTGGCAGTAATTATCATTTTTGTATAATCATTCCATTATGATACGACTTTGCTTAAAACTCTTCACTATGACTGTACTTATATGAGTTATCTAACACAGGCAAATTCATAGAGACAGAAAGTAGAATAGAGGTTACCAGATGGAGGAGGTGGAGAGGGTAGTAGGGAATTAAAGTTTCTGTTTACCCATCTGGAAATGGATATAAATAGCTTATCTGGAAATCAATAGCAGTGATGGTTTTATATATATATATATATATAATCTCACATATATATAAAATGTAAGGTGCTCTGGTGGTGCAGTGGGTAGGGCATTTGGCTGCTAACCAGAAGTTTGGCAGTTCAAAGCTACTAGCTGCTCCACGGGAGGCAGATGAGGCAATCTGCTTGCATAAACATTTACAGCCTTGGAAACTCAATGGATGTTACTATGAGTTGGAATTGACGCGATTGAAGTTATTGTATTTAATGCCGCTGAATTGTATACTCAAAAATGGTTAAGTTTTGTTAGTTTCATTTTACCACAATAAGAAATATATTAAAAAACAAAACATAAGCAAAAAACTGCTATGGCTTCTCATTAAAATTAAAATAAAAGCCAACCCTTTCACTTTGTTGCAATGTGCAGCAAATCTGGCCTTTCCTTCCCTTGCCAATAGTGTATTGTATTGCTCCCCGCTTGTCCCATTACGTGGGAACCACATCTTTTAAAGTTCCACTAGCATACTGAGTTTTTTCCCTCAATATGTTGTATTCTGCCTGCAGTGCATTTCCCTATTAATAGTGTTGTTAGGTCCCATTGAGTTGGGTATGATTCACAGTGACCCTGTGTACAACAAAGGATGGACTGGATGGTCCAGTCCTGCGCCATCCTCATTGTCATTGCTATAATAGGTAAAAATAAATCCTGTGTTAAATATGTGTGTTGCAGGCACTATGTCAGTCCATCTCATTGAGGGTCTCTCTCTTTGTCACTGACTCTCTACTGTACCAAGCATGGTATCATTATCCATGGGCTGGTCCCTCCTGATAAGATGATCAAAGTATAAGATGATCAAAGTATGAGATGTCTGGAGATTCTCATTTTTAAGGAGCATTCTGACTATACTTCTTCCAAGATGGATTTGTTTGTTCTTCTATCAGGCCAAGGTATATTCAATATTCCTCACCAACACCATAATTCAGATGCTTAAATTCTTCTGAGGCCTTATTCATTGTCCAGCTTTCACATGCATATAAGGCAGTTGAAAAAGCCATGGCCTGGGTCAGGTGCACCTAGTCTTCAAAGTGACATTTTTGCTCTTTAACACTTTAAAGAAGTCTTTTGCAGCAGATTTGTCACATGCCATACATCATTTAATTTCTTGACTGCTGCTTTCATGGGCGTTGATTGTGGATCCAAGTAAAATGAAATCCCTGACAACTTCAATCTTTTCTCCATTTATCATTATGTTACTTACTGTCCATTTGTGGGGACTTTTGTTTTCTTTTATGGTGAGATGCAATCTATACTGAAGGCTGTATGTAGTCCTTGATCATCATCAGTAGGTGCTTGAAGTCTTCTTCACCTCGAACAAGCAAGGCTGTGTCATCTGCATATCAGAAATTGTTAATGAATCTTCCTGCAATCTTCATTATGTAGCCTGGCTTCTAGATTATTTGCTCAGCATACAGACTGAATAAGTATTGTGAAAGGACACAACCTGACACACACCTTTCCTTATTTTAAGCCATGATTATCCTCTTGTTCTAATCAAATGACTGCCTCTTGGTCTATGTACATATTGCTCATGAGCACAATTAAGGGTTTTAGAATTCCTGTTCTTCACAACATTAAATCTAGACAGACAAATGCTTTATCTTCGTCAATAAAAGACAGGTGAACATCTTTTTGGTATTCTCTGCTTTCAGCCAAGATCTCTCTGACATCAGTGATGATATCTCTCATTCCATGTCCTCTTCTGAATCTGGCTTGAATTTCTTGCAGTTCCCTGTCAATGTACTGCTGCAACCATTCTTCAATTATTTTCAGCAAAATTTTACTTGCAAGTGATATTAATGATATTATTTGATAATTTCCACAGTCTGTTAGATCACTTCCCTAGAATATTTGTTGTTGTTGTTGTTGTTATTGTTATGTGCTGTCGAGTCAGACCCGACTCATAGCGACCCCTCCTTGGGTTTCCGAGGCAGTATGACTACAGAAGTAGATTGCCCCATCTTCCTTCCGAGGAGTGGCTAGTGGGTTTGAACCACCAGCCTTCTGGTTAGCAGTCAAGTGCCTTTAGGCACTATGCTACCAGAGCTCCCAGGGTATTTTTTACTCTTTTTTTTTTTTGTACCTTGGCTTTATTTTTACTTCTTTAGCATTTCCTCACCTCCAGTCTAAATTATATTACTCATTACTCTCTCACACAGCAACCTATTCTTTTCCTTCATGGCATGTATCAGTTGTGGTTATTTATTTACGTATGTTTATTTGGATTTTGTCTTCCTACCCCCATCTACCTTAAGCACCATGAGTGCAGGACTCATGCCAGGTTTAGCTACTGTTTCATATCTAATATCTAGCACATAGAATGTGTATTACAAACATTTACTGAATGCCTGCTAGGTCTCAGGCATTGTTATGGATGAAGAAGGCGTAGAAGTAATCAAGCCAGATTCTCTGTTCTTATGGAGTTGACATCTGGTTACAAGAGCCCGACAATAAATGCATAAGCATATTCCTTGCTGAGGAGGCTCAGTGAAGGGCATGAAACAGAGTGTTGGCTTATAGTTAAAAAAAAAAAAAAAAGAAAAGAAAAAACAAGACCATCTTACCCCAATCAGGGTCCCATAGCTCAGATATCTTTATTCTGTCTGTGTTTTTTTAACCTTGGTAGACTACTCCTGAGTGTGACTTTTTCTCTGGCACTTAGAAATTCTCATCAATGGCATTCTTTGTCCTCCTTTCCATTTGTACTGGCAGCTGAGAAGTTTGGCAGTTCCTTACACAGTGACTAATAGTAATACTTCTTTGCAGATGTAATGTACCGTATTAATGGCAAGTCCTGTATAAACATTATATAATTAGCTTTCATAATAACCATATCAAGTTAGAGTGTGAAATTCTCTATTTTGTATGGAAATATCTGAGTCATAGTGAATATACCTCTTAAAAGCTGTGTATACAGAATAATGGAAGATATGTGTTGTGATTTTGAAATCCTGATTTCTGTTTTCTGATTCATAAATAAACTTACCCTCAAATAATACCATATTTAGAGTAGTGTTTTACAGCTGTGTCATTTTTCAATAATAAGTAAATTTATTATTTAATTTAAAGCCTGTTAAATGCAAACATCTTATATGCTACTGACATTTTTAAGTAGAACACATATGATTTTAGCAAGTTGACTTCTTTTGGCAGTAATTTTTTTTTTTAATGGTTTCCCAAACTTAGAAGTTTGCTTAAATGTTGCTCTGTATTGACGGTATTGATGTATGCTTTACTCTGTAATAAACCAA
>NW_006921609.1:14637307-14638315 GCF_000298275.1 Orycteropus afer afer | reverse complement strand
AGGTTGGGCAATCCTACTTCCGTAGTGATACTGCCTCGGAAACCCAAGGAGGGGTCACTATGAGTCGGGGCCGACTCGACGGCAAACAACAACAAGTATACCAAACTTACTCTCCCTTTGTCTTGATAACTTAGTGCCATTGTGAAAAAACACTAGTGAGTACTCTGTGCTGTTGTACACATGAATCCAGGAGCGAAATAATTAAATCATGAAATGTTGAGCTGCAGATGACCATGAAGGACTTTTCATTGGAAGTGCTGTGGTGGTCATGTTTCTGCAAAATGTAAATGTGGCTTAAATTTGGACCCAACCTTGAAATAATTCTTCCCCTTAAAAGACCAGGAATGACATACTCTAATTGCTGTACCCCAGCAGAACACAGTTATGTTTAGGTGAACTTGCCCTCTGTGGTAGTTATGTTTGTGTGTCAACTTGCCTAGACCTGGTTGAGTGTCTGGACAGCTGGATGTAGTACTCCCCATGATGAGACTGGTAATCAATTCCATGGTGGAATCTACTGTGAGCATCTGAGTAGCTGCCTTAGGGATGCAATCTGCTTTCTGTATATAAGGAGAAGCTTTGAGAATGGTCTCTAGGCTTTGGCATGCTCAGACCCTGCATGTAGCAGTGTCGTTGCTCAGCAGCCTGCTATGCTCTGTCGACCTTAGAATTTACAATGGACTTAAGTTAATGGCCTGCTGGGTGGTTTGGTAACATCGGGACTGTGCCTTTTTATTTGTCAACCTTGGGGCTTTTCAGCTTCAGCAGCCAGCAGCTGTCTGAGTGAAGAAATGCCTCTAGCTCCAGTGGGCCGGGAGCAGAAGGCAGAGCTGGATCCCAAGGCTGAGGGCCTTTCACACAGCCCCTAGAGCCTCACACTTGAACTTGGACTTAAAGCCTCCAAATTGTAAGAGTAAACTCCTGTTTGTTAAGGCCATCCCATTTGTGGTCTATTCTTGTCAGAGCGGCACTAGGTAACCAGAACACCCTCCAGGATGTTGTTGTTCT
>NW_006921609.1:14633077-14636031 GCF_000298275.1 Orycteropus afer afer | reverse complement strand
AGGCACTTTAGCCATTAAAGAGATTTATCTTCCCTTTTTAGAACTTTCAAAAGGTCTTTTACATCAAATTTTCCCAAATTTAATATCTTCACTGCTGCCTCCATGGCCCTGGATTGTTGATCCAAGTAGAATGACATTGTGAATATCTTCAATGGAGGAAAAACCCTCTCCATCATAAGTTGTTCAAAGAAACAAACAAAAAACCCTGCTGCTAATTACTTTTGTTCCATTAATAGCTTCTCATTCTATTTATGGTGCACTCTATTCATAACTTTACACAGCCATGCTTCAAAGATATTACAGGTTCAGTTCTAGGTCACGCCAATAAAGCAAATATTGCAATAAAGCAAGTCACACAATTTTTTTTGGCTTAATTGTGCATATAAAAGATATGTTTACACTGTAGTCTATTAAGTGTGCAATGTTGTTGTTGTTGTTGTTATATGCCGTCGAGTTGGCCCCGACTCATAGCGACCCCTCCTTGGGTTTCCGAGGCAGTATCACTACGGAAGTAGGATTGCCCAACCTTCCTTCCGAGGAGTGGCTGGTGCGTTTGAACCGCCAGCCTTCTGGTTAGCAGCCAAGTGCCTTAAGCACTATGCTACCAGAGCTCCTAAGTGTGCAATACCATTATGGAAAAGTTCAAAATACTGTGAGAATTACCAAAATATGACACAGGACACAAAGTGAGCACATCACTAGAAAAATGGAGCTGATAGACTTGCTCAACACAGGGTAGCCACAAACCTTCAATTAGTAAACAATATAGTATCTGCAAAGTACAATGAAATGAAGTACAATGAAATGAAATATGGCTGTATGAAGTATATAAAGTTGAGTGACATCCATCCATACCCTAAAATTCTTTAGGATTTTGGGTGAAAAATGTACTGCATTTCTCAGGTAGAACATAAGAGGTTTGTGAAATTTTCAAGAACTCTAATAGTTAAGAAAATAAATGTTTTTATTAGCATTTTTTTTCTGCCAGAATCTTAACCAAAGTATAATTTAATGTTTGGAAATAAAATAAGTTGCATGCTATAAAATAATGCCAGTAGAAGGGTGACATAATTATTAAAAAGGATCCATGGATATGAGCAATGTCAAATGAAAACAGTAAATACTGAGCCTTTAGAAAGGAAGTATTTATCATTAAATCATACATTTATACAGAATCGATGTTTTCTTGCATAAATCTTTAGGTTTAGAAAGTGATGATGGTATAAGGTAATAACTCATGGAATATTATTTTATATATTACTGTTTTATTTCTCCTTATAAAGGGTTTAAAATGTCTTTTGTACATGAATTCTGTTGGAATATTTTTTAAAGTTTGCAGGTTTTATTTTAATAAATATTTCTGAAGTTTTGAGCACAAATTTGTCCCCCAGATAACTGTTGGCTCTTCTGGAAAATAATGCTGTGAAGTAAGAAGTAGGAATGTAAATAGTTACAGAAAATTATATGACATACTTTGTTGTTATCTTTCTCCCAGAATTCACATCTCAATACAAAATAACCTGCAATAAAAGCCTATTACATCACTCTTTCCTGAGAGAGTCGATATTAATACTACTTTTTGACAAACATCAACATAAGCTTTGTTGTAAGGAAAATAAGTTACAGTGTAGAGACCAGGGTCATAGTATATACTCAATATATCCTCTTACCATCAGGTTGATTCGAACTTATGGCAACCCTGTGTGTGTCCATTAGAACTGTTCTCCATAGGGTTTTCAGTAGTAGATGACCAGGCCTTTCTAGTAAGGTACCTCTGATTAGACTCACTTGCCAGACTTCGGTTAGAATGCTTAATATTTTGCACCATCCAGGGATTCTATGCTTAGTATATCTACCTACCTAACCTACCACTGCTGTCGAGTTGGATCTGACTCATAGTGACCCCTCCTTGGTTTTCTGAGGTGGTATCTCTATGGAAGTAGATTGCCCAACTTTCTTCTGAGGAGTAGCTAGTGGGTTTGAACCACCAGCTTTCTGATTAGCAGTGAAATGCTTTAGGCACTACACCACCAGAGCCCCCATAGTTATGATAGAAGTAAATAATAAATTCTCTACTCAAAATTAAAAACTATATAAGTGATTAGTAATTTTGAAAAGTATTAAAATGATACATTTTAATAGAGACATACTGTTTCTGAGCATGTATAAAGTTGTTGTCTTTGGAAATATACTTCCTCAATTATTTCCTACTCCAGTATACTATGTTTTTAAGAGTGCCATTGTTTTTATTTTTCTTTTTTCCCCCAGTCTACAGGACTTTCTTTCCATTTGCTGCAAGGTTTCATTGACAAAGTAATTTTTTAATGAGATATTATAATACTAGGATTGTATACTATCTTGTATAGTTATTCCCAAGATACCCACTTCTACTCAAAATGCCCCATATCTAACTAAAAAGTGTATTATTGTTCAGTTTTTCAATTATTCTGTTGTTGAAAGGCAAAAGAATCATTGATCTGAATCACCACATTCATTGTATGCCATGTGACTGGTAAATTTCTAATTCTCAGTATACCACTGGAAGTTTGATATGGCCTCTTCCAAACGGAAAATCCTGATAAAGTTTTAAAAAACATAACATCTTTAAGTATAATCACTTAATTTTTAGGTGGGAAATTTCTTACTTGACTTTCTGTTTCCTTGGAAATAGGCTTAAGTATCAATTATATCATGTTGTTGTTGTTGTTGTTAAGTGCCGTCGAGTCGTTTCCGACTCATAGATCCCATGCACAGCAGAACGAAACACTGCCCGATCCCGCGCCAGCCCCACAATCCCTGCTATACTTGAGCCCATCATCGCAGCCTCGGTGTCAATCCATCTCGTTGAAGGCCTCCCCCTCTTTCGTTGACCCTCCACCCTACCAAGCATGACATCCTTCTCCAGGGAATGGTCCCTTCTGAAAACATGACCAAAATAGGTGAGACGAAGTCTG
>NW_006921609.1:14618099-14629958 GCF_000298275.1 Orycteropus afer afer | reverse complement strand
TTCCTGGCTTTTAATCCCCTTTCTCCTGTTCTTCTGCCCTGCTGCTTTGGGCGTCCCTGAGTTGTCCCTGGGGCTGACTGCTCCTCTGTTCGGGTTCCTGGCTTTTATCCCCTTTCTCTTGCTCTTCCAGCCTGCTACCCTGGGCGGGCCTGAGTTTCCTCTCCTAACCTAATCCCTTCAGCTTCATTACCTTCATTTGTGAAATGAAATTAATAAATATGTTGTTGTTGTTAGGTGCCGTTGAGTTATCTGACTCATAGCGACCATACTATGCACAGCAGAACAAAATACTGCCCAATCCTGTACCAGCCTCATGATCCTTGCTATACCTGAGCCCATCAATGCAGTTAATAAATATATCATAGCATTATTGTGAGGATTAGATGAATTAATACTTTGTGTGGTTCCTTGCACAGTAAATGTTCAATAAATGTTAATTATTATACACGATTATTATATTATTACCATTATCATTATATGTGACCCCACCCATAGAAGCCTTAATTGATTAATTTCTAAAACTAAATGTTTGGACCACACATCATTCAGACCCCTAACTGCACCAAGATTCTACATTTCGGAAAGCTGAAGAGATTGTATTAAACAGATGTTCACCACATGACTGGCGAACAAAACTAATTTTAGGAGCATCTGAGCTTAACCAAGATTGGATAATGTCACTTGGCTGCACTGCTGTAATGAACAGTCACCATAAGTCAAGCCTTCTGTCATAATAGAATGAATTTGTGGGAAAAACAATGAGTTACATTGGAAAATTGCATTTTATAGTAAAATGGTGACATGTTTTTCTTTTTCTTTTTTTTTAAAGAAGAAAAGAAAAGTAGCACTGTACTGGAAATCAAGATGCCTATTCTATCTCTGGTCTCTTTGTAACAGATGACACAGCCTGGTGGCAGACTTTCCTAGGACTCAGTTATTTCTATTTAGGGAATGGATTAGATGTTGTCATAAATCTCTTCCTGCTCTATAATGTTACATTTCTTTCAGTTCTAAAATTTCCTACTGTACCCTTAAAGACTACTTTTCAAATATCATTACTTCCCAAATATTTGGAATAGTTCCTGTTTAACAGTTTGTTTTCCACTTTGCCCCCTGTGCTCTCAACCTTACTCAAATAGTTTGCAAAGACTTTTAGAATTATTTTCTGAAAATATATTTACCATATTTCTTCACAAACGACGTGTGTGTTACGTCAGAAGTCTTTTACTTAGTTTCACCATTTCTGTGTGTTCCATGTGTGGGTCCTTTTATTTGTGAAAAAATATGGTAGTTAATTTTTAATTACTTTATGTTGCTGTTTTTGTTGAAAATATACACAGCAGAACATGACACCAATTAAACGGCTCAGTGACATTGACTACATTCAGTAATATTAAATAATTCAGTGGCATTGACTACATTTTTTGAGTTATACAACCATTGTCACCCTCCTTTTCTGAGTTGTTCCTTCTCTCTTCATATAAACTCACTACTTCTCAGTTTCCTGTGTGATCTTCTGAGCTGATATTGTCAATTTGATCAAACATTGATAGACCTTAAAAGAATATAATGCTCAATGAAGATAGTTCTTCTTGTTAAGATGTTTACTTATTTTGAGAATCATATTAAATTGATGTATAGCTTTACAGAAAGATGTGATAGTTTTCCTTGAACGAAGTCTAACTTTTTGTTAAAAAATTGAGACAAAGAAACTTCCAGAAGATTCAAAGATCAATGAAGTTTGTATTTTCTCTAATTTAAAATGAAAAAAGAAAAAAAATATTTTACTCCAAATTATATGTACTCACTACTGTTAAATCGATTCTTACTCATAGTGACTCTGTTGGACAGGGTAGAACTGTCCCAGAGGGTGTCCAAGGCTATAAACATCTTTACAGAAGCAGACTGCCTCATCTTTCTCCCACTGAGAGGCTGGTGGATTCAAACCACTGACCTTACAATTAGTAGCAAAGTGTTTTTAACCACTGTGCCACCAAAAAAAAAAAAAAAAAGAAAGAAAAACACCCAAACCTTCTGCCATCTAGTCAAAACCAACTTATAGAGGCCCCCATTGGGTTTCCAAGGTGGTAAGTCTTTACAGAAGTAGATTAGAGCCTCTTAAATTGTATGTACATTCTTATAAATGTAGAATATAACTATATAAAACATGGAAGAAATATAGTATTTTTGATATTAAGATGAGCTGTGATTTGTTTAGCAACATTTTTAAGTGATATTGACTTAGAAACATATATGTTGTTTGCTCTTTCTCAAGCTATTATTAAATTTTTGTTTTTGTAAGTTTGCTAATAGAGCTGTTAGAGAAAATGAGACATTTTTTCTTAAGAAAATTTTGCTTTTGGGAATATTTACAGGTGTCGTAGGTTTTTGTGCCAAGATACTGTTAATCATTTGAATTCAATTTTTATTTTAACTGCTTAAATATACAAATGAATTAAGAGAATTGGATAATTTAACTACAAGTTCGTATCATTTTCTCATTTGACACATACTAATTTTCCCCCAAAAGGAAATACTTAAAACAAATACAAGGGAGAAAAACCGCTTTTATAGAAGAGAGCAAAAAAATCTTAAATTTATAAGCTTATGCTGGGTTGCCTGTAGCCATAGGCAATGCTAGAGTTTTATGCTTTACAGCTGAAAAAATAATTACATGATTATTATCTAAGCAAAAATCTTTACTGGATTACATTTTGTTAGCTTTTCATTAAATATTATAAAAAGCCCGAATAACATAGTAAATGAAAAAGAAAAAGCTTGATTTATCTATCTTAGACTTTTGATATGTTTGAAAGACATTTAACATTCATTGGTTTATTTGAGATAAGATTTCAACTTGTAAATGAGATATAGTATAACAGAGTTGGTTTTAAGCTCAACAAGTAGAAAAATTGTGCAAATTATTTACTTTCATTAGAAAAGTGTTTTAACTTTGGGTGTTTCAAGAGTGTAAAAATGTTTTCGAGGTGTTAGGTTGGAAATATAATCCAGCAGATACACATATTATTTCTTAAGTTAATTCATTTGCTTTTTCTATGAACTTTGCATTGTATTTGTTGTACTTTCTTAAAAACTTATGGTAAATATAGACTTATAAATAATGGAAGTCTTCATACTCTGTTATTTATTACATGGTAACAGTAGCTGGAGTTTTCACTCAACAAGGTTTACCTTGTTTGCGTCTATATATTTTATTAGTAAATAAATAGTTGTTGTTCTTGTTGTTGTTGTTTGCTGTCGAGTCGGCCCCGACTCCTAGCGACCCCTCCTTGGGTATCCGAGGCAGTATCACTACAGAAGTGGGATTGCCCAACCTTCCTTCTGAGAAGTGGCTGGTGGGTTTGAACCGCCAGCCTTCTGGTGAGCAGTCAAGTGCCTTAGGCATTATGCTACCAGAGCTCCTAAATAAATAGTATGTAGTATTAAAGTTAACAGATGGCAAATAACAACAACAATAACAGTATTAAAGTTAGAATTCTGATAGTTTGGTGGAATCATATGTTCTTTTACTGTTTTTTTTCCCCCCCCCAAAGACATTGTAACAAGTGTCATCTGTTAAGCAATATTTTCACAGTATTATCATAGTCATATAGTGACCAAATTGTCTCAAATTCAGATTAAATGACAGAATTTTGTTTAGTGGATAATATGGCTTAATCATATGTATTTGGATTTTTATTTGGTATGGAGGAAGGAAAAACCAAGATATGCAAGAGGGAAACAAATTTTTGTAAGCTTCTAAGCAAGTTCAAGATTTTGGAACCAAAATTTTAGAGTGAATGTTGAAGTAATGGCTTAAGCACAACTTTTTTTTTCCCTGTCTAGTACTTTGTCCATGAAAATATTTTTAAATACCACTGAAGGAAATTCATTTTAATAACAAAATACTATCAAATATTCAATCTCATAGATTATGAAAGATCAATGTTTATCACTTCAAATCTGTGCATTTAACATATCAGTAAACATTTTAAGTACAATCTTAAATTAGATTAATAAAACTGTTTACATTTTATTACATACTGGATCAGGAAAATGAAGTCATGGAAAGATTGCTAATACTTAGTCTTTGTTTTGAACTTATCTCTATCTGTTTTGTAAGTAAAGAAAGTGAGATTAATAGAAGTTAAATAATATGTTCAAGATTACCTGTCTAGTACAAATTTTGATTTAATTCTAAAACTAATTGATACCAAATAACTCATGATATATAGATATTATCAAGGTGCTGAAGATAGTTAAATGTATGTACAATTTTTGAAATATATATTTGATTGATTTTTTAAATGTATTCCAAACAATTACAAAGTAAATAATAGTGCTTATTTTATAGTATGTCAATATTAAATTAGTACTCAGTTGAGATCAAAGTGATGAATTGTTTCCACATCTTAAAAATAACGTTTAGAGAGGTACATGGGAGGTACAGACAACAAATATGAACCCTTTTGCACATAAAGTACTGCGTTGTCAGTGAAAGCAAACATGGATATATGGATGGATAGATGGGTGGACAGGCTGAACGATTAGGTGTGTCTATGAAATGGGAAGTATATCCAAGAACATGTATAGGGTTGCAGACAATGGTCCTAAAAGTTTATGTGAATGATCAGAATTCCCAGGTATATAGTAGAGCTGACAAAGTGCAAGCTTGTGGTCACTGCTTGGTCACAGCCAGGTATCCAAAGGGACCAAGTAGTTGAACCTGTGAGATTGGGACCATAGTCGCAGGGGACATCAAGCTCAATTGGCATAACATACTATACAAAACATTGTTCCACCTCCTACTTTGGCGAGTAGCGACTGGGATCTTAAAAGGTAGCAAGGTGCCATCTAGATGCGACGATGGGTCTCTCCTCATCCAGAGCAAAGAAGAATAAAGAAAACCAAAATTCATGGAAACAATTAGTCCTAGCAACTGGTACGCCATCCAAGCAGCAGCCTATATGACTATGAGACCAGAAGAACTAGATGGTACCCGGCTACCACTGTCATCCACTTGAAAGGGGTTCTATGTAGGAGATCCTGGATAGAGAGGGAGAACAATGTGGAACAAAACTCAAAATCATTTGGAGAAAAAAAAAAAGGAGGGGGGACCAGGTTTTCTGGCCCAATATTGCCTGGTGAAACAACTGAGACCATGGCCCCTAGCCACCCTTCAGGTCTGGAATTGAACCCACACCCGTGGTTTCAAGCCAAACAAAACACAGGCATATGAGTTGAACATTTACCTGAGGTAGATACACTCCTTGGAGAGAACAATCATGGGAGAAAGAAGGGCTGCTTATGCACAGGAAGACAGCTCAGGGGGCAGGAGTGCATGGAGGGATGGACACTGGGAAGAGGCAACTATGGGGAGGGAGTGGGAGGGGAGCTGTTGCATTGTGGTAAACTATGGTCAATGTCATAAGACAAAGTATATGTGAACTGCTGTATGTAAAGTGAATTTTCTCTGTAAATCTTCACCCAAATCACAATCAATCAATCAATAACGTTTATAATATAAATGAGGCTAATAGAATATTTCACCCTAAATAGATTTAAGGATTAAATGAGAGAGTACATAGAAAAAAAAAAAAAAAAAACCACTGAAAACATAAAAAGTAGTGTCACAAGCAGTGCTTTAATAATCATTGGTGCCTCAGTGATATTGGGAGAACATAGGTGAAGATTTTGTTGGAATTACTTTGTCTAAAGCTTTAAAAATGAACATATTTAAATTATATAATCATATACACTAACTGGAGATATGTTTACAATATTGCACTAAATACATATGTTAAAATATTTTTATTTCACTTCTAATATTCTTATTTTTATGTAATTCACTTAATTATCGAAAGGATAATTCTGATGTGTCATAAGTCAAAGGAAGATTCTGTTACATTTATTAGACACATGGATGAGAAAAGAAACGCAGTAGGCAGAAAATAAAATGCAAGTTAAATATAAGCCAAATGTTAACTATGAGAGCACTAGGCAGCACAATACACTTGCCAGTGCCCTGTGAACAACATCACATTTTCTCTATTGTATATGCTTAAGGTTAACATTCTTTATTCAATTACAGATGTCTCCAAGTAGATATAAGTTCTCAGAGATATTAAGATAGCTATTCATAGTGGTTTATTATAATAAATACCTATTTTCTAAAGTTCAGAAATGAAGACTGTCTACATCACTACTGAGAATAATGATTCAATCTTGTTCTGACAGTACTACGGGATGACTTCAGACAAAACCCGTCCGATGTCATGGTGGCAGTGGGAGAGCCTGCAGTGATGGAATGCCAGCCTCCGCGAGGCCATCCAGAACCCACCATTTCATGGAAAAAAGATGGCTCTCCTCTGGATGATAAAGATGAAAGAATAACTGTGAGTGTTTGATTTCACAATCAGGAACATCTAACTCAGTACCTCTTCATAAGAGGAAAAGAGAAAAATGAGGTCAAATTTTTTAAATAAAGGGTTATATTATCTCCCATTTAAAATTTATGTTTTAAATATATTTCATTTCTCCCTGTGATGATAAGAAAGTAAGCTAGAAAAACATTTGCTTTTTTAGTTTGGAGATAGGAAAAGAAAGCTATAATTTTCTGTTTTAATGGCTGAGTTAACACTTTTATGTTTGACTTAATTATTATCATAAGTCACGGTGTTCAGCATCTCTATATGCTACAGTAAAAACTGTTTATAAAAAAATAATTAGTTATGTAGTATCTTTCCAGAAGGCATACTAAGTCACTTCAGGGTCTTTTTTATGTCTGTTTCTCCTTTTTAAATTGCTTTTCTATTCCCCAGAGTTCCTTATTATTTATAGAAAAGAAAAATCATTCTGGACAATATTTACCAAAAGATTTATTATAAAATAAAATTAATTCTTGTGTTTCAAATTCCTCCCATGATATGATTAGATTATTATGCTATCTATAGAGTATTACTGATATTGATGTAGTATATCTTGAGGTCAGTGGTTCTACGTGATTTCTTTGTTTGTTTTGCAAAGTATTTACTAAAGCACCTTACATACTGAGCCCTCATTGATTCTATGGGAGCTCTGGTAGCGTAGTGCCTAAGGCATTTGACTGCTAACCAGAAGGCTGGCGGTTCATACCCACCAGCCACTCCTTGGAAGGAAGATGGGGCATTCTACGTCCATAGTGATACTGCCTCGGAAACCCAGGGAGGGGTCGCTATGAGTCGGGTCTGACTCAACGGCACATAACAACAATAACATTGATTCTATGATCATACATTATCCTGTTGTAGTTTTCTTTTTAGCACCCCCTCTTACCTGTCTGTCATGAACTCACTGGTCAAGATTTTAAAGTCCCCAAGGAGAATGGATGTGTGAGGAATAGTTCACTACTAAAGCTGTAGAAGAATGAAGTTACAACACAGAACACATAAGTAAATGCTGGCACTGTTTCTGAACAACAGTTTAGCAGATTAGCATAAGATGTAAATATTGAGAACAGTAGAGAAGGTTAGGGTGCATAAACGATTTAGGGACTTTGAAAGATAGCAAACTTTCTTTTTTCTGTAATAATGTGAATTAGAGTAAAGCTGTCAAGCAATTTTTATGCTGTCACAGTGCCTTAGGCATTTGACTGCTAACCAGAAGGTTGGTGGTTCAAACCCACCAACTACTCCATGGAATGAATATGGGACAATCTACTTCTGTAAAGGTTTGCTGCCTCAGAAACCCAATAGTGGGGGTCACTATCAGTTGGAATCAACCTGATGGCAGTGAGTTTGCGTAAAAAGCATTGTGGAGAAGATGAACTAGCTCTGTTTTTAAGAGACACTGAAAAGTCACATGTCAAAGTAAACTACACATGGAAATTCTTGTTTTTTTGGAAATTAAATTAACAGTACAGAGGAATAGGAAGTATGGAAACAAATACTTCTCTTATTGATGATAAGAGATTCTTTTAGATTTACGTACAATTAAAACAGGAATATCTTTGCCCTTGAAAATATATTCTAAATCACTTAAATATTATCTCTAATTCCTTTTTCCCTGACTTTATGATTCAAACACATTGAAATCATTTTTGTCCCTGATGTCCCTCATTTCTTTACTGATTACTGTTTTTTTTTTTTTTAAAAAAAAAAAAACTTTTCATTTTGATTTTGGTGAAAGTTTACCTAGCAAATTAGTTTTCCATTCAACTATTCATACACATTTTGATTCGTAACATTGATTTCATTCCATGAAATGTAACAGCCCTCTTCCTGTTTCCTCCCTGCATAAGCCTTTTCCATTAGTCCTTCCCTCTCTGCCTTCTGAGCTTTATCCCTGGGCCAATGCTGCACATTTATTCTTGTTTAATGGTTGTTCTAAGGAGTGTGCACCTCACTGGTGTTGTTCACCTTAAGGACCTGTCTGTTCTTTGGCTGAAAATTGAGCCATGGTAGTAAATTTGGTTCCAAGCCATAATCTTGGGGTTTTACTGCTCTCTATAACTACTTTTTGTTTAATACATTTAATGACAGTAGTGATGTAAGTACTGAACCAAAAATTAGTACTTTTCTGGAGTTTGCATTCTAGAAGTGTAAATACAGACAATAAAAATAAAATACATAAATTATGTTAAAATGTAATAAATACTATGAAAAAATAAATGAAGCAGGACAGAGATAAAGGCAGTAAGGAGGGTTAGAGTGTGTGGCAGTTAAGGTTGTGTGTCAGGATGGCTGGGCCATGGTTTTGAGTGGCTGGGCAGCTGGATGTAGTTATTCTCCATGATGAGATTGTAATCAGCCTCATAGTGGAATCTGCTATGAGCAGGTAAGTAGTTGCCTTTGAAGTGTAGCCTGCTTTCAGTATATATGGAGAAGGTTTATGGAAGTTCTCTAGCTTTTTGGCACATTTGGATCCTGTATTTGGCTGCATCTTCATCTACTTCAACCAGTGACTTGCCATATTGTCTACCAATCTTGGGATTGTTTTTGAACTGGAACCATTTCCTTGTTGATTTTGGGATTATGAAGTTTTACTTGCTGACCTTGCATTCATCAGCTTCAGCAGCCAGAGCTGCATGAGTGAGAAGAGAACTCCAGCTTCAAGGGACCAGGAACAAGAGGCAGAGCTGAAGCCCAAGGTCAAGGGGCCTTCATTCAGCCCCTAAAGCCGGCACTCTGAATTCAGACTTCTAGCCTATTAAGCAGGAATTCTGGTAGCATAGTGCCTAAGGCACTTGACTGCTAACCAGAAGGCTGGTGGTTCAAACCCACCAGCCACTCCTCAGAAGGAATGTTGGGCAATCTACTTCTGTAGTGATACCACCTCGGAAACCCAAGGAGGGGTCGCTATGAGTCGGGTCTGACTCGATGGCACATGACAACAACAATAGTCTATTAAACTGTAACAATAAATCCCTGTTTGTTAAAGCCATTCACTTGTGGTATTTCTATTATAGTAGCACTAGAGAACCAAGACAAGTGGGATTACAGTTTTAAATAGGCTGACCAGAGAAACCTTTCCATTGACTTAAAACAATCAAGGGTAAAATACTATCTATTTACCTCAAGAAAGGCTGTTCTAGATAGACTAAATAGTAAGTTCAAGATCCTAAGATAAGAATATAAAAAGAAAAAAGAAAAAACACGTTGCCATCAAATTGATGCCGGACTAATGGTGACCCCATGTATTACAGAGTAGAACTGCTCCATCGGGTTTTTGTTTGTTTGTTTGTTTTGTTTTTCTGTAATCTTTACAGATGCATTTATCCAAACTGGGTGAATTTGAAGGTGAGAGTATACCTAATTTATTCACAAAGAGCAAAGTGATTTGTGTGTTTGGAGCAGAGTGAGCAGAGGGGATATTTGCAGGAGATGGGACCAGGGAGGTAACAGGCAGCCAGACTATGTGGGACCTATGCATATGTGTAAATACATGTAAATCGTTTGGCTGACTGAGGTGAGATGCCTCAGCACTCTCAGCAGAACCCTGTTTTGCTGAGAACACACAGAAGCAGTGGCAATCGCAGAAGGAAGGAGATGAGTTAGAAGTTAAGAGATACTAGTGGGGGAGTTGGTGAGCAAGTGGTATGATTCTGGATATACTGTGAACTAATAGCCAGAAGAATTTTTAGAAGGTTGGAAGTCACATGTGAGAAAATGAGAGAAATCAAGAGTTACCTTTAACTGATTGCCCTGAGAAACTATAAGGATGGGGTTGCACTTAACTGAAATGAGGGGATGGTAGAAGGAGAATATCTGAGATGGGAAATGCCAGGTGCTCAGGTTTAGGTGATATAATTTTCAAATGTTGATATCCAAGTATAGATGTCAAGCAGTTTATATCTCTATGAGTTAAGCATTTAGAGTTGAAGTCGAGGCTAGAGAAAAAAGTTTGAGTTGTGGTAGACATAACAAGTACTCATTATTATGTGGTTCACCCCTCCTTATGGGTAGATGAAAGTGTGCTTCCCAGCTTCCTTGCTATTTATTGGGTTGTTTGACTAGTTCAGCTTCTGGGGCTGTGAATAGAAGTTAAATACTAGTGAGGAGCCTCCAGCACTCTGTCTATCACCATGCAACTATGGCTACACATACCTATTACAGTTACAGCTACAGCAAATGCAGCTATGGTACGTGACCCCCCCGAGAACCTGAGTCATTATTTGTAGTAGAGCGCCCTGCCCTACATGTCTGTCTTTCCAAGATAGATATATAGAATGAAATAGGGGAAATAAATTTATTGTTGCATTAAATCACTGATAATTTCTTACTACAGCATAACACAGCTTGTCCTGTCCTGACAAAAACAAGCGACATCAGTGTATAGGTGCGATTTAAAAACAGGAGACTGAAATCGGCAAGGGGATGGCTATAGACAGGTTTGCTGTTTGGCTTGTAGGGAAAAGAGGCAGAGAAAGAGCAGCGCAGGCTGAGAAACTAGCAAATTGTCAGTGAAACAGGAGGAAAATCAGAAGGGACACCAAGTAAAGATGGTGTTTTAAGGGTGAGACCATTACTGAGTCACATGTAGCTGGTAGTTCAAGCAATATGAGGATTTACAAATGGCCATTGGATTTTAAAGTTTGCTCAGTCATACATGACCTTAATGAGAGCAGATTCTGTGGAGAGGTAAGGGTGAAACCCTGACTGAACTGGTTGAAGAGATACTGCAAAGATAAAGATTGCACAGAGTTATAGACAACTCTTTTTATATTATATCTCACAGGGTAAGTGAAAAATAAAGGGGGTGATAGATAGCCTCACATTTTGAAAGAACCTAATTAGTCTGTTTTTTTTTTTTAACTTTTTATTGTACTTTAGGTGAAAGTTTACAGAGCAAGTTAGTTTTCGATGCAAGAATTTATACAAATTTTGTTTCATGAAATTAGTTGCAATCCTTTTCATGTAACAACACTCTTCTTACGTCCTTGAAAGGCCCACTTAGTCTTAAAGGTTTTGTTTTCATTGTGTGTGTGTGTGTGTGTGTGTTTTGACATGGACAGTTTAAAATCACTTTTTTTTTTTGATCTTTAAGAACTTCCTACTGTATCATGTGTTGAATTACAATAAATTTCATGATTTGTTGTTTTATTTTTATAGGCACTTCCTTTACTTTTTTCTCTCTCTAGAGGGATGTTATCCTCTCAATAAAGAGTACCAGTCTCCCTACCCCATCACTAATTTAGTAATATGAGAACCACTTAAAATCAGAAATCAAACAATTTAAAATATCCTATGAAATAGTGCCAGAATGTTAATGTAGAAATAATTTTAAAATCATTTAAATGCTGCCAAAATGATGATCCATGATAGTACTCCATATGCTTAGAAGTTGTAACATCTGAAACTTTTACTATTTCTGTGTGTTTTG
>NW_006921609.1:14581300-14617584 GCF_000298275.1 Orycteropus afer afer | reverse complement strand
AATCATAGCATCAGAACTCTAAGCACGTGAGAGAGAGTGGGCACCTCCCAGAACATTGTATTGTGCCACTCCCAACAGAAATAACCCAGGTGGATAGCTTCAGCAATCAGGGGCTGCTCAGTTGCTCATACAAAATCCCACCTTGGAGTTTACAAAGATTTATGGGTAGAAGAGCCACACTAAGTAATTTACTACACCGCAGTGAGGTAAAAAAAAAACACATTTTTACATGCAGGAAAATAAATAGATTAAAAATCATCAGTTTTGCTTCAAAATTACTGTTCTTATTTTGATTTTAATTATTTTTTTTTATTTTCTTCTTTTCGTCAAAACTAAAATTGCATAATTGAAACAAAAACTGTAAGGGTAAATCGAATGCCTGGCAATATTTCTAGTTCTTTTTCTTTTTTTTTCCAATTGATGATAAATTCTTAAGAGATGTTGGCTATCAGATATTTTATGTGATTTTTCCATCCTAAGCTTTGTTTTCAAATGACTGTTTTCATTTCTGTTGTTAATGTTCTTTGCCAGATGTGTTGAGTACAGATGAACAGGAGGTTAAATCACATGTTGTCTTTATGAGAAGCAATTGAAGATTGCACGGTTATTGCTACAGTTTTGGTTATAGGCATTTCTATAGTTCTTTAATGTGGTGGTGTTCTTTGTTGAAAATTTAAAGTACACCTCTCCCAGCTGTGAGAACAAAGACACACCCTACAAAAAGGGGAAATAGGTAATTGAATTGTAGCTGCACCTGTATTTTTTGATGTTCTTAAATCATTTCTTTTTACATTGACCTGGATACTGAGCCAAATTTTAGATCTCTGATGATTGTAAACCAGGAGTATATAAATAACATTTTCTTATTCTCCTACCTGAGAGGAAAATCTCTTAGAACTCTTTTGGCACGTATTTCTTAGACTAATTTGAAGAAGGCCTTAGACAACGTTTGTCTCTAGTGTTTTTTCTTTCATTCTATGAGCATTTATAGTTAGAAGTAGAAATAGGAATAGTTTAACTGGCAGGCTGGATTAAATAGATTTACTTCATATGTTTGAGACTTAATCATAACCACTATTATTAATAAATAAAATTTTCTCATAGAGATGAATCAGAAACTAAAGACTACCTTTTGCTGTAGAGTAACATACATAACTCATGAAGTGTGACATATTTACTTTATTTCATTATATTTTAGAAATACTGCCTTTACTTCAAGATTATTTGGTAATGTAGAAGAAAAAATAATGTTAGTAAGATGAAATTGGAAAACAGTTAATACCAAATATTGAATAAATAATAAGTGTGTAATTAAAAAGCTTGTTGTTGTTGTTGTTGTTGTTGTGGTTTGGTGTTATGGAGGTGGCTCTGACTTATAGGGACCCTATGTATGACAGAATGAAACAATGCCCAGTCCTGTGACAGACTCATAATCCTTGCTGTACCTGAGCCCATCATTGCAGCCACTCTGTCAATCCATCTCGTTGAAGGTCTTCCCCTCCCTTGTCAGTCCTCCACTTTACCAAGCATGATATCCTTCTCCAGGGAATGGTCCCTTCTGACAATATGACCAAAGTAGGTGAGACAAAGTCTGGCCATTCTCGCTTCCAAGGAGCATTCCAGCTGCATTTCTGCCAGGACAGATTTGTTTGTTCTTCTGCTAGCCTAAGGTACTTTGATTATTCTTCGCCAGCACCACAACTCAAAAGCATCAATTCTTCTTCAATCTTCCTTATTCATGATCCAGCTTTCACATGCATATGAAGTGACTAAAAATACAATGGCTTGGGTTAGGCGGACTTTAGTCTTCAAAGACATATCTTTACTCTTCTGCACTTTAAACAGGTCTTTTGCAGCATACAACGATGCAATACTTTGTCTGATGTCTTGACTGCTGCTTCCATTGGTGTTGATTGTGGAATCAAGTAATATAAAATTGTTGACAACTTCAAGCTTTTCTCCATTTATTATGATGTTGCTTATTGGTCCATTTGTGAGGATTCTCATTTTCTTTATATTGAGGTGTATTCCATACTGCAGACTGTAGTCTTTAATCTTCATCAGTCAGTGCTGCAAGTCATCTTCAGTTTCAGCAAGCAAAGTTGTGTTGTCTGAGTATAGCCAGTTGTCAATGAATCTTCCTCCAATCCTGATGCCATGCTCTTCTTCTTATAGTCCACCTTCTTGGATTATTTGCTCAGCACACAGATTGAATAAGTATGGTGAAAGAATACAACCCTAACATACTCTCTTCCTGATTTTAAACCGCACAGTATCCCCTTGTTCTGTTCGAATGACAGCCTCCTGCTCTATGTACGGGTTTCTCATGAGCACAATGAAGTGTTCTGGAATTCCCATCCTTCTCAATGTTATGCATAATTTGCTATGATTCACACAGTCGAATGCTTTTGCACAGTCAGAAAAACATAAGTAAACATCTTTCTGGTATTCTTTGCTTTCAGCCAAAATTCATCTGACATCAGCAATGATATTCCTCATTCCACATCCTCTTCTGAATCCCGCTTGCATTTCTGGAAGTTCTCTGTCAATATAGGGCTGCAAGAGTTTCTTTTTTTTTTAATTTTCTTCAGCAAGATTTTACTTGTGTGTGATATTAATGATATTGTTTGATAATTTCCACAGTCTGTAGGATCACCTTTCTTTGGAATGGGTACAAATATGGGTCTCTTCCAGTCACTTGGCAAGGTAGCTGTCTTCCAAATTTCTTGACATAGACAAGTGAGTTCCTCCAGCGTGGCATTTGTTGAAACATCTCAATGAGTATTACATCAATTCCTGGAGCCTTGTTCTTCACCAATTCCTTCAATGTAGCTTGGATTTCTTCCTTCAATACCATTGGTTCTTGATCACTTACCACCTTCTGAAATGGTTGAACATAGACCAATTCTATTTGATACAGTGACTCAGTGTATTCCTTCCATCTTCTTTTGATGTTTCCTGCATCATTCAATACTCTTCCCCTTGTTTGTTGTTGTTATGTGTCATTGAGTAGTCTCCAACTTATAGTGATTTTATGTACAACAGAACAAAACACGGCCCAGCCTTGTGCCAGCCTCATTATCCCTTCTATACCTGAGCCTATCGCTTCAGCCACCGTGTCTATCCATCTCATTGAGGCCTTCCTCTCTTTCATTGACCCTCCACTTTACCAAGCATGACATCCTTCTCCAAAGAATGGTCCCTTCAGACTACATAACCAAAGTAGGTGAGATGAAGCCTGGCCATTCTCACTTCCAAAGAGAATTCTGGTTGCACTTCTTCCAGGACAGATCTGTTAGTCCTTTTAGCTGTCCATGGTACTTTCAGCATTCTTCGTCAACACCACAAGTCAAAAATATCAACTCTTCCTCGATCTTCCTTATTCATTGTCCAGTTCTCACATGCATTTAAGGTGATTGCAAATACCATGGCTTGGCAGATGACTTCTTATAGGGCCGAAATTGGTAGGGATGGCCGGGAAGCAGGAGTGGAGCAGTTCAGAACAGCTAAGGGAGATGAACTCATCTGTCAGTTTGTTGTCCTTTTGTGGCTTGTGTGTTGCTGTGAGGTGGGAGGCTATGCCACCAGTGTTTCAAGTGCCAACAGGGTTAGCCATGGTAGACAGGTTTCAGCGGAGCTTCTGGCCAGAGACCGACTAGGAAGAAGGAAGAGGCCATCCACTTCTCAAAGATTTGTCTAGTGAAAACCTTATGAATAGCAGTGAAACACTGTCTGATATATTACTGAAACATAGCCCTGAAACATGCCAGAGGATGAGCCCCTCAGGTAGGAAGGCACTCAAAATATGGCTAGGAAAGAGCTGTCTCCTCAGAATAGAGCCAACCTTAATGACGTGGATGAAGTAAAGCTTTCAGGACCTCCTTTGGCTGATGTGGCACAACTCAAGATAAGAAGCAGCAGCTGCAAATATCCATTAATAATCGGAACATGGAATGTATGAAGTATGAAACTAGGAAAATTGGAAGTTGTCAAAAATGAAACGGAACACATAAAGATTGATATCCTAGGCATTAGTGTGCTGAAATGGACTGGTATTGGCCATTTTGAATCAGACAACCATATGATATACTATGCCAGAATTGACAAATTAAAGAGGAATGGAGTAGCATTCATCATCACAAAGGATGTTTCACGATCTATCCTGAAGTACAATGCTGTCAGTGACAGGATAATATCCATACACCTATGACAAGGACCAGTTAATATTATTATTATTCAAATTTATGCGTCAACCACCAAAGCCAAAGATGAGGAAATTCAAGATTTTTACCAACTTCTGCAGTCTGAAAATGACCGAACATGCAATCAAGATGTGTTAATTATCACTGGTGATTAGAATGCAAAAGTTGGAAACAAAGAAGAACCACCTGTAGTTGGAAAATAGGGCCTAGGTGAAATAAATTACACTGGAGATCGTATGCTAGAATTTTGCAAGACCAATGACTTATTCATTGCAAATACCTTTTTTCAACAACACCAGTGGTGGCTATACATGTGGACTTCACCAGATGGAGTACACAAGAATCAGATTGACTACATCTGTGGCAAGAGGTGATGGAGAAGCTCAGTATCTTCAGCCAAAACTAGGCCAGGACCTGATTATGGAACAGACCATTAACTGCTCATATGCAAGTTCAAGTTGAAACTGAAGACAATTAAAACAAGTCCAGGAGATCTAAAATAAGACCTTGATTTTATCCCTCCTGAATTTAGAGACCATCTGAAGAATTGATTTGATGCATTGAACACCAGTGCCCAAAATCAGAAGATTTGTGAGATGATATCAAGAACATCATCCACGAAGAAAGGAAAAGGTCATTAAAAAGACTGGAAAGGAAGAAAAGACCAAAGTGGATGTGAGAAGAGACTCTGAAACTTGCCCTAGAACGGAGAGTAGCTAAAGCAAATGGGAGAATCGATAGCATAAAAGAGTTGAACAGAAGATTTCAAAGAGCAGCTCAAAGTTAATTAGAAGTTAATTAGTATAATAAAATATGCCAAGAATTGGAGTTAGAAAACCAAAAGGGAAGAACATGCTTGCATTTCTCAAACTGAAAGAACTGAGGAAAAAATTGAAGCCTTGAATTGCAATATTGAAAGAATCCATGGGCAATATGTTGAATGATGCAGGAAACATCAAAAGAAGATGGAAGGAATACACAGTCACTAAACCAAAAGTAATTGGTATATGATCATCCATTTCAGGAGGTGGCATATGATAAAGAACCAGTGGTACTGAAGAAAGAATTCAAAGGTGCACTGAAGGAAAAACAAGGCTCCAGAAATTGACAGAATACCCATTGAGATGTTTCAACAAATGGATGCCCTGCTGGAAGCACTTACTTGGCTATGCCAAGAGATTTGGAAGACAGCTATCTGGCCAACTGACTGGAAGAGATCCACATTTGTACCCATACCAAAGAAAGGTGATCCCAGAGAATGTGGAAATTATCAAACAATATCATTAATATCACATGCAAGTAAAATCTTACTGAAAATAGTTCAAAAACTCTGGCAGCCCTATATTGACAGAGAACTTCCAGCCCCGGCTACCTGGTAGGGAGCAGCTGGTGGGTTTGAACCATCAGCCCTGAGTGTGGCAGGTGAATGCCTTAGGCCTGAGGCATATGGAAATTATCCTATCATTGACAGCATTGTACTTAAGGATAGATCTTGAAACATTCTTTGTGATGATAAATGCTACTCCATTCTTAAGTTTGTCATTCCCACCATAGTAGATCATATGGTAATCTGATTCAAAATGGCCAAAACCAGTCCGTTGTAGCTCACTAATGCCTAGGATATCAATCTTTATGAATTCTTTTTCTTTTTTGACAGCTTCCAATTTTCCTAGATTAATGCTTCATACATTCCATATTCCAGTTATTAATGGATGTTTGTAGCTGTTTCTTCTCATTTTAAGTCATGACACATCAGCAAGTGGAGGTCCTGAAAGCTTTACTTTATCCACATCATTAAAGTCAGCTCTACTCTAAGGAGGCCCCTCTTCCCATCATATTTTGAGTGCCTTCTAACTTGAGGGTCTTATCTTCTGCCACTATACAGGACAGTGTCTCAGAGCTATTCATAAAGTTTTCCAGTAATATATCAGACAGTGTTTCACTGCTATTCATAAGGTTTTCACTGTCTACTTATTTTAGAAGTGGATGGCCGCTTCCTTCTTCTGAGTCTGTCTTAGTCTGGAAGCTCCGCTGAAACCTGTCCATCATGGGTGACCCTGCCAGTAATTGTTATACTGATGGCATAGCCTCCAGGCTCCCAGCAACATACAAGCCACTACAGTATAACAAACTGACAGATGAATGGTAGAGTTTAAAGTGACTTCACAAATATTTCCCTAAATTATCAAGAATGTAATTTTTTTATACAGATGGCTACTTACAGGACTAAGGTGAATAAAAGCTGATGTGTGTATGGCC
Source organism: Orycteropus afer afer (assembly GCF_000298275.1). Classification (NCBI taxonomy): domain Eukaryota; kingdom Metazoa; phylum Chordata; class Mammalia; order Tubulidentata; family Orycteropodidae; genus Orycteropus; species Orycteropus afer. The sequence continues at coordinate 14,611,123 of NW_006921609.1, read as the reverse complement.
AGAATAAAAGGAATTCTTCCTTTTCTTTCTGTCTGAAAAGTTTCAAGCAAATGTGTCAAATTTAGAAATGGCTACTCTAGGGACATCAATAATTTATTAATATAATGTAGGAGTAATGATAATAGTTAGATTATTCCTACATTATTATTCCTACATTATAAAATTATTATATAGATTAAAAGGAAATATATATATATAATAAATTAGTTTTTATGACAGACTTAAGTGAAAGTTTAAATACAAATCTTAAAAGCTAACTTGCAACATCCAAGAAAAAATTTATTGCATATTTACTGTGTTCCAGATACTGAAAATTTACTACTGTTCCAGTAAATGTCCATGATTTAGTAAGCCAAATAAAAGGTATGTAATACATACACTATCATTTTGTTCTGCTAAAATGATAGTATCACTTTGCTTTTGCACTTTTAGTCACCACAAGGTGGAATCAACTCAGTGGCAACTAACAACAACAAGGTGTGCTATCCAGTTACTCTTTTATTAGTTACCACAAGGAAAATAGTCCCCGCCCAAAAAAAAGAACTACTCACTGCCATCAGGTTGGATCTGACTCATAGTGACCCCTCCTTGGGTTTCTGAGGCAGTATCACTAGGGAAGTAGATTGCCCAACCTTCCTGCCGAGGAGTGGTGGTGGGTTTGAACTGCCAGCTTTCTGGTTAGCAGTCAAATACCTTAAGCATTATGCCACTAGAGCTCCCGGGAATAGTTACTATATATTCATTATATTGGGAGCTCTGGTAGCGTAGTGCCTAAGGCACTTGACTGCTAACCGGAAGGCTGGTGGTTCAAACCCACCAGCCACTCCTGGGATGGAAGATGGGGCAATCTACTTCCATAGTGATACTGCCTCGGAAACCCAAGGAGTGTCGCTATGAGTCAGGTCCAACTTGACAGCACATAACAACAGCAACAACAATTCATTATATTATTTTCTTTAAACCCCTAAAAAATGCAGTGAATAAGCTATTTTATTTTTCTATTATGGCACATTCATATCAGTGAATTCAGTCTCCTGGGAAGATGATGACTATGATGATGACAATGATGATGGCAAATACTAATGCAGCCTTCATATGTTCCAGGCACTCTACTAAACACTTTGTATGTATTGACCCATTTAATCTAGACAATAATCTTATCAGGTAAATACTAAAATAGCGCTAAGGCAGTAGCTAACTCCAAACTGACAGGAAAGCAGTTATGATAGCACCTGCCTTTCGTCCACTGATATAATTTCTACAGGTTTCTATAGATTTTACTACATAGCTAAGTACCTCGGATATGCTATCAATTCAGGATGAAATAACAGTTGCCATTCAGTGTCTGTCATGGGTGCAGTAGAAAATACTGTTGTTTATTTTTCTCAAAGTGAACACTAAGAAATATTGGTTTTAAGTTTGCAGGGACTCACCAGCCACTCCTCGGAAGGAAGGTTGGGCAATCTACTTCCGTAGTGATACTGCCTCGGAAACCCAAGGAGGGGTCGCTATGAGTCGGGGCCGACTCGACGGCACATAACAACAACAGCAGAAGCTTAGCATGATGGAGGTTATGGCAGTCTTGACACTGGGCTTGTTACATTTGATAATTGTTGTTGTTAGGTGCCATTGAGTCATTTCTGACTCATAGCGACCCTATTCACAGCAGAACGAAACATTGCCGGGTCCTGTGCCAGCCTCACGATCCTTGTTATACCTGAGCCCATCGTTGCAGCCGCTGTGTCAATGCATGTCATTGAAGGCCTTCCCCTTTTTCATTAACATTTGATAATTAGTCCATATTATGGCAGGGATATAATATAAAAAGTTTAGTAGGTTTTCAAAAGATGGCACAAGAATAAGGAAATTGGACAAAGTTTATGTTTTAAAAGAGCTAAAATTATTTATCCTGAAGAGTAGAAGTCTTAACTCAAATTATATTAGGAGATTACATAAAGAAGATGATAATCAACTCTTTACCACTTGACATTTTGATAATGAAGGAGTTATATAAAAAAAAAAGATATTGTGAATAAATGATTGACTCAACTGGATTTGCTTCGTACTTAACCATCCAATTTGTAGATTACCCAGATTCTAACAGCACCAGCTGTACATGTTAAAAATGTTAATGCTGAAAGAAGTAAACAATTATGAGAAATTATATATAATAAATAGGAAATTGGGTTGAAGAAAATATTATTGATATAGTAGCCTATTAATTTTGTATGGCTACAATATAATAAAAACTAATATATTAACAACACTGGACTAAAACCTGAAATTCCAGAGTTATTTTCTTCATAATAACCCTTGTCTATCACATATCCTGAATTACTCCATTTTAGTATTTAAAAAGAAGAGCTTAAAAAGCCATTCCTGTTTTCATGTTTGAAATTCTTAGCTTTTAAGCTAAAGAGATGAATAGTACATCTTTTTTCCCCATCCCTTCATATGCAGCTTTGTGACATAAACATTTTTGAATGACTTGCAATAAGCTGTGGCTTGAATTTTTTATTCTTCTTCCTACCTGTCCTCAAAATAGGATGTCCCAAATATTCTATGTCTGTTGCTAATTTTGTTTTTTGCATTTGACTGAAAAAAAAATAGTTTAGGTGATGAAGAAATAATTTTCTTTTGTTATTTTCATCAAAGCCAGAAACCATTTTATTATTTTATTATGAGTTATCTATCAAATAACTGAATTGAGATTTTGGCAGTTCTTCTTTGAAAAATCTGAGAAACATTCATACCATCAATGTATTATAATATAATGAAGTAGCGTATTTAGGAGCTCTTTCTTAGATAGGCTGTCCAGCCATCCTGGTTTGCTCAGGCGTGTCCTGATTTTACTAGTGAATGTTTTGAGTCCTGTGAAACCCCCCAGTTCTGGACAAAGCAAGGAAATTGGTCACCTTACCTTAAAAAGCTTAAACAAATTGATTTACATATGAATGATAAATCACATTCTTAACAAGGAAAATTAAAATTAGTTATAAATAAATAGAAAAGTCTTTTATTTCATGAACAAATTAAGAAATTGAAAATCAGTAATGAAGTTAAGAGAAAAATTAAGTTTTTCATTAAAAAAAAAATGATTTAACACACTCATCTTCCCATACTAAAAGGATAAAATTGTTCCAGTGGAGTATGTAATTTTTTTTTTTTTTTTTCCACAGTCCTTTTCTGTTTCCTGTGTGCCTTTGTAGGTTTCTTTGATTTCCCTTGTTGGTGTGACATTTTGGTAAAAAAGCAGCTGACTCACATCCCATCCAAATCCCCAGTGTCCTCCAGATCCTTCACAATTTGGCATTCAGCCCACTCCTTGCCAATTGCTTCCTTTCCCCCCAATTCCCATATGTCTCCTTCCTAAGCCATCTGCTCCTCCTCCCTTCCTTCGATTACTGCTTTCCTCTAGTCTTCCAAGTTCTTTCATTGTTCACTGTCTGTTGCTTCCTTTTCCTCTCCTCTCCCCTAGAGGAAATCAACGTATTTAATGTAGGTGATGTCATAGAGGTCCTATATTCCTGAGAAGTGAAATTTGTGTTCCTGCAAAATAAATATGTAGCTTTGTCCAGTAAAGGTCAGAGGAAGCTAGTATAATGAATCAGAAATGCATTTTTTTTTTCTCGGCCAATCTTAAAGAATTAATGTACTATATATATATATATACACACATAATAAAATAAAAGCAGTAACCAAACCATTGTTGTGGAATAGATTCCATGTTTTAGTGACCCTAAGGGACAGAGTAGGTCTGCTCCATAGGGTTTCCAAGGCTGTAAATCTTTATGAAAGCAGAGTGCCACATCTTCCCATGGAGCAGCTGGTAGGTTCTGACTGCTGACCTTTTGGTCAGCAGCCGAGTGCTTTACAATATATCCTTATTGTTCTTTAAAAAAATAGATTTTATTCATGATTTGATTGATTATAAGGTAAATCAATATTACTCCATAATATAGGTCATGGAATTGAAGAAATGTGTTAGAAATAAATTTGTCTTTTTCTACTAACTTTCAAATTTTATAATAAGAACACTATGGGTCAATGAAACAAAACAGGCCTGAGTATTAAAAGACTACATTGTACCTTTAGGTTGCAACAGTTATTAAATGTATGATCTTACGGAAGACATTTAGCCTCTATAAAGTTAATTGTTTCCATCTGTGAAATGAATATTGTTTAATAATACCTGTACTAGTTGACTGTGTCATTGTACAAGTGCAGTGAGAAAATACATATTAAATATCATTGTGAATGGTAACATACTCTATACATATTAATAATGTGTATTCTGGGTGTTATTGGCATCCGTGCTTAAACTCTAGATGCATGTAGTCATCTAAAATCTGATGGCAAAGAGAAGGCAGGAACTGTTTTATGGCATAATAATTTCAGTATACATATGAAGACCATATAATAGCTTGTGAAAAGAGATCCAGTGTTATGTCTAATCAGCTTAAATTGATACTTATAACTGCTTCACAACTGTGAGAAATTTCCCTATTTCTACAAAATCACTATCAGTATAAACTTCAGATTAATGTTATGTATTAGTAAAGTGTTTAGACTAATATTATTCTGAAATTAATAATTTAATTGCATTCCTTTTTACACCTTTATGGAGAAATGTAGTAAACTGAAAGTTCCACAAGAGAACAAGCTATAATGCCTTAAGGCATCAACTTTGTATAATGAATGAAATTTTCTCATATATATCTAGAAGAATGCTATACTTAGGAAAAATGAGGAACTCTGTAATTCAGATGAGGAACACTGATTAAGAAAGGCTGGTTTATCTTCCTAAGGAAAGATAATGAACCTTTTCACAAACTTGTAAATCTGTTTACATCATTACATATATACTCACCATGTTTGCACAACGACACTAGGAAACAGAAAACCAAGCATTTTAGATTTTCTTGTAAAATGAAAGTACCCTTTTGAAAAGACTGTAATAAACTATTCTCAGTTCTATTACACAAATTGGTTTAGATGACTATAATGATAAGGATAACTAGAGTGGGTATTTGGTCATTACCCTAGCTTTTCATTATTTGTATGCTACATGTAAACTTAAAGGTTGAGGTACCGAATATAAATTATCAGTTTATGAGAGTTTTTGCTTATGCTATTCCATCCACAAAAGCAAACTCACTACCATTGAGTTGATTTGATTCATAGTGATCACAATAAGATTTCCATGGCTGAAAATCTTTTTTTTTTTTTTTAATTGTGCTTTGGGTGCATATTTACAGAGCAAATTTGTTTTACATTCAAGTTTGTGTTCATTTGATTTCACGCCCCGATTACCATCTCCAACCCTAATCCACTCTCCTCTCCTTTCTTCCCTGTGCCCCCCCCCCATGCCCTTGTTAACTATACACTCCTGTCTGTCCAGCTTTCCCTCCGTGTGAATGCTGCCCCTCTGGTGCCCCATGGCTGATGACTCCAGTGGGTGTATCTCCATACATCACCCTGGAGTGGGGTTTCTACATGTAAGTCTTTCTACTGTTGTACTGAGAGCCAGTCCTTGGGAGTGAGTCCTATCCCAGGCCCAAAGGGTATCCCAGGGCCATAGTCTTGAGGGTCCCACCAGAATCCATCCAACCTGTAACTCTGGTCATTGTGATTTTGAATTTTGTTCCACATTTTTCCTCCCGCTCAATCTAGGATCTCCAGGTGATCCCTTCCCAAGTGATTGGCATTGGTAGCTGGGCACCATCTGTTCTTCTGGTCTTGAGTTCCATCATATCCCAAGGCTGTAAATTTTATAGAAGCAGACTGTCTTACCATTTCCCCACAGAGTGTCTGATGGGTTTGAACCACTGACCTTTTGGTTAGCAGCCAAATGCCTTAACCACTTCCCCACCAGAGCTCCTGTGCATCTACCCCTAAACTTCATTCATTTAACTGACTCATTCTTCAAGTCCCATCTTAAAAGCAACTTCTTCAGAGGAGCATTCTCCAAAATCCCACTCCTCTCCATAAACACACTGGATTTAGTCCTCCTGTTATCTTTTCCTTTTACCAAGTATTTCTCTTAGAATCTATTGAAAATCATTATTTAGTCATATAATATCCATAAAACATGTGTAAAGTCCCACTGTATTCCCTGTTGTTGTTGTTGTTGTTATGTGCCGTCGAGTCAGTGTTCCCTATGTCTGTCTTATTATAGGAACTCAATATGAATATTGCATGCTAACAAAATTTTGCTGAAGATAAAAAATGGCTGCCACAACACATCCACAGGAAACTGCCAGAAGTTCAAGCTGGATTACGAAGAGGACATAGAAAAAAAATTATCAATGCCATTGTCAAACTGATGTTGGCTAAAAGCAAAACATTCTTGTTTTTTATTAACAGCGTGAAGACATTCAACTGTATGTGTGTAGGTCATAACACATTACAGAAAACGTTGAGAAGAATAGGAATTCCAGACAATTATACTCATGTGAAACCTGTAAATGGATGAAACAGCAGTCCTTTAAACAGAACAGTGGGATATTGTGTGGTTTAAAACTGGAAAAGATATGCAGCAGGCTTGTATTTTTTTCATTTTATGTATTTAATCTGAACAAATAATCCAAGAAACCGGACTATATGAAGAAAAACATAGCATCAGAATTGGAGGGAGACTCATTAAAAACATGAGATATTCAGATGATATAATCTTGATACAACTTCAAGCACCTGTTCTGATAACAAAGAACACAAACTAGACCTGATTAACCATTTTAGAGCAGCTTTTAAGTTTGACTAAGATGTATCTTTAGGAGCTCTGGTAGCATAGTGCCTAAGGCACTTGACTGCTAACCAGAAGGCCAGCGGTTCAAACCCACCAGCCACTCCTCAGAAGGAAGATGAGGCAATCTACTTCTGTAGTGATAACTGCCTCAGAAACCCAAGGAGGGGTTGCTATCAGTCGGGTCCAGCTCGACATAACAATAACAACAACAAGATATATCTTTAAAAAATCCATAAGTATAGAATTTTATTGGATTAATTTTGTACAGTTTTGCTACTTTTGATTTACCAAATTCAGTATTTTCTGTCTTGGAACCACTATTGAAAATTAGTATTTTTAGGTACAAAGGATAGACTGAACTTTCTCTGCTGGGTACAAAGCCTTGCATTGATTAGATTAATTATTCTATACATATTTCTGCCTTAGCAACTATGTCATTAACACATTCAAATTCAGTTTAAGCAAACAATCTCATTAAAAAAGTAAACAAAAATACAGCAAATTAAATAATAATAAGTTTAATTCTGGAAGTCCTATGAATATGAAAAGTTTCATATTATTTAAAACTCCTTTTTGAAACTCTAATAACCACCTCTTGATCAAGTCTTTTTATTGTTGAAACTATTAAGATAGTAATGTCTTCCACCTTGTCATTGATTTCAAGATAATGTTCATTCTGCACTGATGTTGATAGCTTGGATAGCTGAGAAACTGTTGTTGTTAAATGCTGTGAAGTCGGACCTGACTCATGTAGACCCCTCCTTGGGTTTCTGAGGCGGTATCACTACAGAAGTAGATTGCCCAACCTTCCTTCCAAGGAGTGGCTGGTGGGTTTGAACCACCAGCCTTCTGCTTAGCAGTCAAGTGCCTTAGGCAGTATGCTACCAGAGCTCCTAGCTGAGAAACTAGATGTTTTAATTATAGGATGAAAAGCAACTTGTTCAAATTAGATGTTAATAGACTAAAAACATTAGTAAAACTATGATCTATCCTGTTTAGGTAATTTTATAAGTATACCTCAAATATATGAATCTCTTTATTGGGCTTAACAATTTAGACTCTGCGTGCCCAGTTTTGTCTGGTTCCTTTGGTTACTTTTGAGACATCTACTTGTAATTCCTTATATAGAAAGTAGGCCCCTGTAAATTCGCTGAAAAACCATAGAAACATTGTGTGTTTGGATGTGGAAACAAAGTAGCAGAGATCAAAGGTAGCCAGATTAAGTATTTTCTTGTTTAACAAATTATGTTTGATGACTTCTTTGGGAAATAATATAGATGTTTCATGTTCTTTCGAAGCAGTTTAATGAAGCTCTATATGAGTGAACATCCTAATATATATGAAAATCAGAATAATCTGAAACAGTTTTGGTATTGTTTAAAGTTGATGGTTTATCTTCTTTTGTTTGTTGCATGTTGATTGTCAATACCCTATTAAATTTCTTGAGAGGATTTGGGCCTTCTGTACTTTTTCCCCAAAAAACGTTTCCTCATAAATCATTTTGAATATTTCTCTAAAAACTAGTCCCGCCCAAATGCTAGTTTCAGCCAAAGCTGCATTACACGACATCAGAAGACTGTCTGACACATCTGCCTAAGCCGTCTTCCATGTGGAACTGTGCCAGCTCCTGAAATTCACTGGGGCAAAACATGATGTGGATGTATGTTGCTAGCTAGTATCTGGGATTCTTTAGTCAGAAAGTAGAAGGTGTCTCAGGAATTTGAGTAATCAGCCAACAAAAGGAGGTGTACCTCAGAATTCAAACTAATAATCAATATAGTATACTAAGCAGAAGTATGATCATTCTTCAGAATGAACACACATGGTCAGATAACAAAACCTGTAATAAGAATTTGAGATTAGCTTTAAATCCCAATTTAGTAGGCATTCAAATGCTATTTCCCTCTTAATTTTTTCTTATAACCCGTACTGAATGAAAGAAACAAAATTTCTTCTGTTTCAAAGTACTTTGATATATCTGATCAGGCCATTAATTTTCCCCCAAATAGCCAAGGACTGTTGGAATTTTACTGCTGTCTGGGAGTACTTTGTTTAATGGTAGGTTAAAGTATTTGCCAATTTAAAGCTACAATCTTTTGTGGTTTCAGGGATGGTGTTCTAACCAGTTTATTTCAGATATTCCATTAATCACAGAGGAAATGTTTTTCTAAACAAACCTTTTTAAATTCATCTGAAAACTTTGCTTGTAAATATCACCTGTAATTTGAAACAACAAAAATATTCTAGAATATTTTTGGTAAATTCTCAATTTTTAAAAAGTTGGCTTTTCTAATTGCTGATAATTTTGTTTGCTTAGATGGCCCTGTCATCAACTTGTTTCATTCTGTTTACCTCAAGCAGAATGAATTATAATCTTAAAAAAAAAAAAAAAAAAATAGATTATATCACTACTGCACTTGATTATACAAGTCATTCTTTCCTTAAAACAGGGTACAAAATAAAAAAATGAAAGAAATTATTTTACGTTTTAAATTACATTCAGTCTAAGCACTGTGAAGGTATTGGGATTTCCTTTTCATTGTTTTTAATCGGCAAACATTAACTTTATCTATTTCTCCATCTTAACCACCTTATCACTTAGATTTTAAATTGTTCTCTCAAAGCATAATCCCAAATTTTTGTTGAGGCTGATGTTGCCTCTAATCTGATGCTGATTCTGCATTTCTTTTGTTTAAAGATTAGTTGCTTTAAAAGTTCTAAATATTCTATTGGTAACATCTGACCACTTCATTTTTTATCTCCTTAAAACCAAAGCATTTGATAATATGATAAATTGTACACTTGTAAAATAATCTGGTGTGCATTAAGAAAATTACTACCAGATGGCACAGGTTTTCTCATCTTAAATCTTACAAATCTAGGTGATCACAAAGATTTAAAGGCCTACCACATTAGAAACAGGCTCATGTTTAAGTCTCCCTTAAGAGCAGCATCTTAGATAGAAAAATTCAAGAGCATTTGAGCTCAATCTGTATAATATGGCTGGAAAATAATGGAAATCTGTCTCATTGAGTGGATAAAGTATAATCTATTAAGGAATCCATTCTTTCTTCTCTCTTTGCCTTTTCACATTCATGATGTCACTTTTCTCACCTAGATGTAGTACATTACCATATTGTTCCATGCTCCATGCTTATAAAAGACTTTCAGATTTCCTGTTCATTATTAAGGAAGCTTTAAATATTCTATTTGTACTTTAAAATACACTGTAATGATTAATGCATGTTTATAGGCGCAAAGAAGAACCATTCCAATGCATAGGAACCTATGTGGTCTATTTACCTAAGTACATTACTCCTACAAAGAACACATGACTATGTGAAGTCTAAACATGCATATTTTTTTTCCAGCTAACAACTAGATGGATTAATGGCAATTAGGTTGGATATCCAGATCAAGCAGGCTTAAACACAGAACATGATGGAAGAGGCCCTCCCTCAATCTAACAAACTCAGGGAGGTCCATAGATAGTGCCTGTTTGTTTCTTGAGCCGTTTAGTCTCAGAATCTACAAATTTACAAGATACTGCTTATTTGTAGTTTGTGGTATGGGAAGCACACAAACTATGAGCAATTGTTCTTTTTTCAAAAGAAAGCACTATGTATAAGCTTTACTTTGGATCTATATAGACTGGGCTCAAATCCACTTACTAAATGATCTGGAGTAAATTTCTGATATTCTCTGAGCCTTAGTTTTCTGATTCAAAAATAGAAAAATATACCTGAGACTTATAAAAATTAAATATATGTGGCAATTCATGTATGTAGCAGGTGTTGGTAATCACAGTTCTCATTAATTATCACAATGATAATCCTGTTACTTAAGTACATTAGTACCTTTATTAAATTTACGAGAAATTCACAGATGCATTTTTTTCTCTCTGTGTTTGTGTGTGTCTTGTGCAGAAAACTATTAAAAGCATTGTATACATAGCCCATCAGTTTTTTTTCAAGTATTAGGTTTTTTGCAATTTACTTAGTCTTTTAAAATTTCTGTTGAAACACCACAGAGTTTAAGTCCATTTGTTGTTTTTGTTTTAAACTAGTTGTTGTTGAGTCGATTCCAACTCATGGTGACCCCATGTGTGCCAGAGTAGAGCTGTGTTCCAAGGTTGTGAAAGGCTGATTTTTTGGAAGTAGTTCACAAGAGCTTTCCTCTGAGGCATCCCTGAGTAAACTGAACCTTCAAACAGGTTAACCATTTGCACTGCCCAGGGACTCCTATTCTGGTATTAAGTGGACAAAATTCTAATTTGTCTCCCACAATACAATACAAAATAGTGTGCTTCTAACATAAATTTTAAAATCTCACTTTTTCCAGAGGAAATGATGGTGGAAATCAATAGTTTCAAATGTGTGATCTCTCACACTGTGAAAGATTCTGATAGTGTGCTTGCCTATAGGAGTGCTATGCTAAATGCTAGGGATAGGACAAAGTCTTTGTCAGCACAGAATTTATATTCTATGCCAGGATTTGAACCAGTTCATTCTGGTTTGACACCCCCCACCCCATAATTTGCATTTCCATCCCATATATGTACTGAATCAGAATCTGCATTTCAAAAAGTTTCCCCACGTGATTTTTATAGATTCCTAAACCACCCCCCACCAAAAAAAAGAAAAAAAACCAAACTCACTGCCATTGAGTCAATTTTGACTCATAGTGACCCCTCCTTGGGTTTCTGAGGTGGTATCTCTATGGAATTAGATTGTCCAGTCTTCCTTGCTGGGAGTTCCTAGTGGGTTTGAACTCCAGCCGTCTGGTTACCGGTCAAGTGCCTTAGGCATTATGGTCAAGTGCCTTAGGCATTATGCTACCAGAGCTCCCAACTATAGAAATAGACTGTAGAAATATAAATAGGCAAGATGAATTTATTTTTATCTCCTACCTCTGGTAGCATAGTGGCTAAGACACTTGCCTGCTAACCAGACGGCTGGCGGTTCAAACCCACCAGCCACTCCTTGGAAGGAAGGTTGGGCAATCCTACTTCCGTAGTGATACTGCCTCGGAAACCCAAGGAGGGGTCGCTATGAGTCGGGGCCGACTTGAGGGCACATAACAACAACAACAACTCTGGTAGCATAGTGCCTAAGGCACTTGACTGCTAACCAGAAGGCTGGTGGTTCAAACCCACCAGCCACTCCTTGGAAGGAAGGTTGGGCAATCTACTTCCATAGTGATACTGCCTGGGCAACGCAAGGAGGGGTCGCTGTGAGTCAGGGTCAACTCAACGGCACATAACAACAACAACATTTGTCCCCAAGTGTTCATCATTAGTTTTCATGAACTAGTGACAAGTAAGTGTAAGTAATTCTGAAGCTTAATATATGTGGTGTTTTGAGGAAAAATGAAGTTTATTTAGCTCTGCTTTCTTATCATGTATGCCTTGTGAACTGAGGCATAGAGTTTCCAATAACTGAGCTAGATTGTGGCATCATCTTATGGTCAATAAAAGAAAGTGATGAAACTGGCAATATGGATATAGAATCTCTAATTCTGGGCTGATGACTCTTGACTTTTTATTAATCAATTGTTAAACTTATAATTTACAAGTCTGTGCTTAATCTCTTTTGACTCCTTTGGATTAGAATGCCAAATATCAAGGACAGGGATTTTTTTTCATCTCGTTGACACTGTCTCATAGCAATCCCATGTGTGTCAGAGTAGAACTGTGCTCCACAGGGTTTTCAATGATTGGTTTTTCAGAAGTGGATTGATCACCAGGCCTTTCTTTCAAGGTACCTCTGAGTGGACTCAAATTTTCAACCTTGTGGTTAGCAGTTTAGCATATTAGTTTGTACTATATAGGGATTTAGGAACCATTTTAGGGATGTTAATATTTTTATGGAATCTTGATACTATTAAATTATTTTGTTGTGTGTGTGTGTGTGTGTGTGTTTGTAGGTATATGGAGCTTTAGATTGTGCAGTGCTTAAAGTGTTTGGCTTTTAACAGATAGGGCGGCGGTTGGAACCTTCTCCTTTGCAGAAGAAAGATGTGACAATCTGCTTCTGTAAAGATTACAACCTTGGAAACCCTATGGAGCAATTCTACTCTGTCCTGCAGGGTTTCTGTGAGTCAGAATTGATTTAACTACAACAGGTTTGGTATACATATGTAATAAGTGATAAATGTATTTCAGTTAAAAAAAAAAAGTTATTCTTAATTTCTGACCTTTGGGGATCCCTTGCATACCCAATCTTGATTTGACTTTGTCTGTTATGGTTTATAAGGAACTCTGGTGACACTTTGATTACAGTATTGTGCTGCTAGCCAAATAGTAGGCAATTAGAACCCACTACCCACTCCAAGGGAGGAAGATGAGGCAATCTACTTCCATAAAGATTTACGGCGTTGGAAACCTGAAGGATGTCACCATAAGTCGGAATTGACTGGATGGCAGTGGGTTTGTCATGGTTATATGTCTTTCTCCAAATATAAAAGAATTTGAATATCAAAACTAACAAATAGTCTCTGGAAAAGGAATTATCTTAGCCTAACTTTTGGTGGTGAGGGAAATTCTCACCTGAACCAAAACTATAGAGAAGTAAGCACAAGAGCCCATGGAGAGGAAAAAGGGATTTACTGTTTGAAAAGTATTTTCAGCTGGAGTACTTGTAACTTGAAAGAGCCAAGTGTCTGAAAATGAGCTTTTCTTTCCTCAAATACTATGAACATTTGTCATTTTTATTTCTGGAATATAGTCATAATTCCTCCATAGGTTTTTATTTCAGGCTGTCCTAGCAGTGACTGTATGTAAATTCAGAATTATAGCCAGCTGGCTGAATGTAATGATAAAAACTTGGTTTTGTGGGAAAGTGAAAATTGCCCATAAGACTTTGTTTTTACCTTTAAAACAGCAAGACATTGTTTCATGAGACCTGTGAAGGAAATAATACATTACCTTTAATAGCGATGAGCTAAATTAATTTTTCATATGCATGTTGAATACTACTATGTAATCTAGCTAAAATTTTCAAAAAAGGTACAAATCAATCAAAAGGCTATTTTAGCCCCAAACCACTCTTTATATTGCCTCCTTTTTATAGGATTCACTTTGGGGTTCTGATCTTAATGACTTGGGAACCAGACACCTGGGGTTTGATCTCAAAGCCTTCACTGTTCCATCTGCTCTCCATTTCAGCAGCACTCACAGTTGCCTCTCCCTGGTTTGGAATACTATAATTTAGAGAGGGCTTTTCTCGGTTGATTGCTTTTGGCTACAAAACTCTGACTGGCTGAAAAGATGGGTGTCCAAGAAAAAATACCAAACCCACATCTTATTGGCCTTGAGCCACACTTAAGCAAGCAAAGTAAGGTGCTTTAAGAAGTCCGTATTTCTTCTTTCCATTACCACTTGTTAAAATTAGGATTCATGAAAAGGTCCTCTGGCGATGTAAACTAGATAGATAGAAAAGTGATAATTTACACCTTCACAAAGAAAATCATCCTCTCCCTTAACTTTGCCTCTCTGCAGGGTGGCTCCCACTTGCCTGCAATTAGCAGGACAGCTCTTCCTGATGTAGTCTATAATCAAATTATCATAGGTATGCTTCTGCTGCAGCAAATAGCCAACTACTAATTTATAAATTGCTGTGAGGAAGAAATGAGAAGTTCAGGAGGAGAAATGGAAATAACAGAGAAATGCAGCTGCCATAGGCCTAGGCAGCAACTCTCCCAGGCCTGTGTTCTCAGCTGGCAGCTCACCAAGCTATGTAGAGTGCCACGTGTTCCCAGTGGGATAATTGCTTTTTCTGCCTGAGTCTCGTGTTGCTTCTCTCTGGCTGAATTCATGTTGGTTTTAAAATGGTATTGTAAAGTGTACCAGCAAACAAATGAAATTGGATCATGTTCTGTTGTATGTATACAGCCTTGGCAAATATGGGACACCAATGGGGATATTCTAATGGCCTATTTTGCCCCTTAACTCCACTCCTAAGAGAATACTTGAAAGACCTGCAACAAGTTACGAGTTTTCTCCTTATAATGAATGCTGTCCTTTTTAAATGTAAAAATAACAGAACTATACAAAGATGGGTTAAATTAAGAAAAAGAAATTGTATATTAATATTGATACTTTTTTTTTTTTAACTACAGACCATTTTAATTGCTATTTAAAAAGTTTACTCCTTGGTTTTACTAATTTCCAGGTTTGTTTCTATACAAAGCTTGTTTCCTCTTTTACAGTCTACTTAAACTGTAAATAACATGTATATTTTCACAGAAGATCTTATGTAACAAAAGGATGCCTGGATAAGTACATATCCATTGTAAAGAAAATATGAATATGCCAAATTGAAAGCAAACAAATGACCATTCTCTCTCTCCCTATCTCTCTGTCTCTCTTTTCTCCCTCTCTCTCTCTTTCTCTTTCTGTGAATCAAAATGACTAGGAATAGAGAGAGGTGAAAAACAATGCCAACTGTTTGGTTGGCATCTGAGCACTTTGACCAGTGTGCCACCACAGTTCATTGGGAGCCAGTAGTCCTTAGGAAAAGTAGGAGGAATAAATAAGCTTTGCTAGACAGGAGGGACTGTAATTTAACTGACACTCTTTCTTGTTCATATCAATCTGAAACAAAATTTGTGTTTTGAGACTGACATGTGAAATAACTATTTATGAGTACATGATGTCATTTTAAAAACATTATTTTTGTAAGACAAAGTTAGTATAAATAAATAGAATAAATGAAAATTAATTTCTTGATATTTTTCTTATACCTAAGAAAAATGGTGACTAGAGTAATAGATATTGTTTTATTTCAGATGGAGGAAATTTATGAACAATTTTAATTTTTGATTGATCATTTTTTATGATAGCTTAGTAAAAATATTGATTAAAATTTAGATCCCAAAGAGAAAACAATGATAAAAGTATTAATATGCATAATCAGAAATATAAAGCTATATGCATATGATATTAATCTATACATATTAAAAACATGAAATCATTTAATGTAAGACATGACTTGTACATGTGTCTATTGCTTTGTTTACCTGGCGATATGAATAAGAAAAATTGAAAAAAAATACTGTATTTCCTTTGATATTGTATGTTGTTGTTGTTATATGCCGTCGAGTTGGACCTGACTCATAGCGACCCTTCCTTGGGTTTCCGAGGTAGTATCACTATGGAAGCAGTATCACTATGGAAGATTGCCCCATCTTCTTTCCGAGGAGTGGCTGGTGGGTTTGAACCACCAGACTTCTGGTTAGCAGTCAAGTGCTTTAGGCACTACGCTACCAGAGCCCCTTTGATACTGTATAAGATATGAAATATATAAATTATTTTTTGGTTGGTTATCATTCTTCTAATTAGCTATGAGACTTTTATCCAGCTTTTACTCATCATTTTGTATAATTATGCAACCATTAATCCGTTTGCTTAATTTTGAATGCAATAAATCATGATTGTTTTTGAAAGATAGGATGGTATTTGTAAATAATAAGTAAGCTTTGGTATGAACTGCTTAATACTAAAAGCTGATCCTACCTTGGTAGCCAGATTGGAAAGTGTAGGCCCTATTCTACCGCCTCCCTCTCTCTGCCACCTGCTCAAACAAGATTTCTTTCTTGGTTTAGTATTATACTTTTGTTAGTATTATTGTTGTTGAATTAATGCTAAATGTTAAAGTAATAAAAAGTGTTGTTATAGAGACTCTTCTTCAATGTTTCTGTTGAAAGGAGTCCTTGGGGACAATTTATGACTGTCCTGTAGCTTATTTCACCAAGGAGAGTATCTGGGGGCTGTTATTGGCCATTTGGGTTTTCTGCCTCTTGTTGGCATTAAAAAGCCTTAAACTCTTACCAGGCATTTCTTCTCTAGTTCACAACAGCTTGATATCTGGTCTCTAGGTCAAATATCCAGGCAGAAGTGACAGCATTGTTGTGAAGAGAGATTTACCCAACACCAAGAGGTAAACTGTTTCAGTATAATACACTAAATTATGATTCAAAACATCTTATCTAATTTACTTTGAAAATAGTGCAGAAATGATTTAGTGGCAAAGAATTGTTTCTCAGAAAAATAATTTCTAAACCCAGATGCTTAAAAAAAAAAAAAAATCACTTTTCATGTTAACTCTGCTTTTCAAGCCCTTACTACTGCAAATGAATATTTTCAACCCGTTAATTTTTCAGAAAATTGTAAAAACTAAGTAATGCACAATTTCCCATTGGTATAATGATGTCCACATACATGTATCTTATATGTGTTATTTCAAATATATTAGCTTTCTAAATAACTATACAAATTAATTCATTAATATATATGTTTTAATAGTATTTCTAGTAAGGAACACATTTTTTTTTGGATCCAAAATCTATTAAAGGAAAATGAGATAAATTATATGACAGTTTGGAGGTTAGTAATTTGAAGTCATCTTTGAAGCCCTTAATATAATTAGTGGTTTCGTTTTGGTCTGTTGGATTCAAGTCACGTTAGGTTAATGTAATTAAAAGCAGAAAAGATTTTGTGTAGCCAAACTAGTTAATTAACCCCAGTTGGTTAAGTATGTTAACCTGGAGGAATGGATAACATTGTAGGGGTGATGCCTGAAAAAAAAATCCTATGTAACAGATACTGAAATCATCTGACTTGCTTTAGGGTAGAAAATGAAGACATTCCATGGAGTTCATTTTAAGTTCATCTTTATTACTGATTTCAAGCACTGATTACAGGGTAACCTGTATACGCCATAGAATAACCTAACAAAAAGCTTGCTTACTTTTTTTAAGGAAACATTCTTCTATTTGTTCAAGGTTATAAGAAGTGTTTCTTCATATATTCTGAAAACAAAAGTACTGACAACAGATTTCTCATTCTAACCAGATATATAAAATGGTTTTCTTCACTTCAGAAAGCTCATCTCAGACATGATTTTTCGACATGAAAAGTGAAGGCATATGTCGTTTCTCACTGCTTCAGTCTTTAAGTAATAGGAGAGAAAACTTTTACTCCTAAGGACAATAATCATTTATTGTTCACTGTAAATTAGGAAAATACTTATACTATGATATCTTAATGTCTTTACAATATATATGCTTTTAAATCTGAGACAGTTCCACAGGAAAAAATATAATATTAAAAGATTATTTGAGACTTTAATATTCTTTACCATTTTCCTCTACTCCCTCGTCCTCTGTCTCCTTCCCAAAAAGGAACAAGAGCACTGGGACCTTTTTTGTTTTGTTTTCATCAAGTATGTATATAGCTGAGGCCCCCTTTCAAACACTGTCTAGAGCTTATGGAAATGTGGGCTTCTAATGTGGTTACCACTGTGGGCTGGTAAGGTATATGGTAATGAGAAGTAGGACCTCTGCCTTGGATTTTTGACATAGGCTAGATGCCAGCATATTGTCTGAAAGCTTACCACATTCTGCTTCTCCACTACCAGGATTATGTTAATTGAAGTAGTGCTGCTACAGTTCAGTGTTTAACATTGTGTCTGTTCATTATACAAACTCATTTTTGATAGGTTTACAATTTGGCTGTCAAATCCAGCTGCAAGAAGAGACCTGCCAGGAAATATTTCTTACCTTGTTTTAAATAGTGCTGTTTTCACATTTATAGTGTTTGTATGTGTTAGACATATTTTTCCTTTCTGTGTAGAGAGAAGAAACACCAATATTTGGTTTACGAAAGGGCAAAGAGGGTTAGAATGTATAAAGTCTCCCTTACAAATACCATTTTTGTGTAATATAACATAAAATGGTGATTGTTAATAGTAGGTACTTCTTGAAAGCTAGTATGTTGTATTTGATCAGGATTATTTTGCCCCTTTTTTTCTGTTCTTTTTTTTTTCCTTGAAAAGAACAGGCCCACATTTGTGACCACAGAGAATAAATGGAATATAGTTTTTGGTTAGCTTTACTTCATTTCAGCCTTTGACATAATGCCAAAATCAATGGAATTTATGGAAATTGAAGACTGTTATTTTCTTCCATTATTTTTTATATCTCTTTTTGCCCTACGTTGTTGTTGGTTCCTCCACTTTGTCAATTTCTCTCTCTCTCATTTATAAGGAAATAAGAATCTCCTAGGTTTAGTGAAGTTTGTTTAGTCTCTAAGACTATTCCTTTTGTTTGTAACATCTACTTTGTGATCCTTAGTCATTGTTGCCTGTGAACATAGACTGGAGTATTTTAATTTGTAATGAAATTGTCTTATTTGTGACAGAGATTATAAGAGGCTTGATACTAGTCAGGGAAGTCTCAGCATTTTTTTTTTCCCCCAAGTAAAATAAACCCTCATTTATGTCAATGTATTATCTAATTCTAAACCTTCCTTCCTTTTACCAGTTTAGTTCAGGCTTTATTCTTAGGCCAGAGCTGAGTTTTTACAGCAAAGGTTTTCAACTTCCGCACTATTGACTAGGGCCCAGATAACTTTGTTGTGGGTGCTGCTCCATGGAATGTCATATGTCTGGTAGCATTCTTGACCTCTACCCACTAGTAGCATCCTCCTCTGAGTTAGGACAACCAAAAACATCTCCAGACATTGCCAAGTGTCCCCTGGGAGAGGAAATGACATTGTCCCCATGAAGATCAATGTTTTGGAGAAAATAGTCAAAACATGTACAGTCTAAGAAGTTCTTGCTTCTAAGGCTTTGCCTTCTTGATGCAAATGCATATTTTCCTGATAAAACCAAATGGAGTTGTGTTAGTAATTAATTTTAATAAAAAGCTTCGAAATTTATCAAAACAAGGGAAGATAGTTTTATTTTGTTTTTGAATCATTAAATGTATAAGTTATTATACTTTGTATAATTATAATAATAATGTAGAGGCATTTCTCTAAATGCTTTATTTGAATTTATCTGATGTAACCCTCATAAGAAGGAGTCCAGCTGGCACAGTGGTTAATTGCTCAGCTACTAACCAAAACGTAGGTCATTCTAACCCAGTAGCCACTTCGTGGGAGAAAGAGGTGACAGTCTGCTTCCATAAAGTTTATGGCCTTGGAAATTCTATGGGGCAGTTCTGGTTTGTCCTGAAGAGTCAATATGAATCAGAATTGACTTGATGGCAAGGTGTTTAACCCTTATAACATCTTTGGAGATAGGTGTTGCCCCAATTTAGAGACAAAATACACAGAGAAGAATTAATGCCTTGTCGGACGTCACACATACATAGTTACGGGCTGTCAGACTCCAGGGCCCATTCCTACATGGTCTCCTGGGTGTATATACCTACTTTTGATCAATTTTAAAGAATTGTCTGGGGTGTAGAAATCTGTGCTATATTAAAAATTTTTGTGTTTGAGTGTTTTCTGACCTAACTAAAGTTGGTAAAGAATATCTTGAGTTAAAAAAAAAAAGTCTAATTTAGTTGACTTTATGTAGCTTTAGATGATTAATATTTTTGCTGTTGTTACCAGAAAAAAAATGCATTCATTTTCATTTAAAAATATGTGACTTTAATATTTTTATTTTCAGGCCAATATACTTTTCATTTTTATTTTGCATCAGTATAGAAAGTAAGGATTCTCATGAAATGTGTGCTTCTAGTGATACTATAATATGAGACAAAGCTTCTTAAGGTATCTGTTGTTGTTGTTGTTATCTGCCGTCGAGTCGGCCCTGACTCATAGCGACCCCTCCTTGGGTTTCCGAGGCAGTATCACTACGGAAGTAGGATTGCCCAACCTTCCCTCCGAGGAGTGGCTAATTCATTGAAAAACATTTACTGTATTATAGCAAAATTTGTCAAAGTGGTGCATACACTTATTGTTTCTCTACTTGCTAAGGATAGAGAAAAAAAATTATAAAATGCCTGATGGGTTGATTTTGCTTTACACAGTAGGAGTGATTTAGCAGAGATAACTGTAAAATAAATATTTATAAGAGGGAAACAGCTTTTCTGTTTATATCGAGTACCAAAACATAGATATGTGCTCACAAAACATAAGCCTCCTAGTAGGTTGAGTTATAAAATATTTCTAAGATTGTGCCAGGTCAAAGGGGCAGGAGGCATAGCTAGGCCCCAAGCCCCCTAGAGCCAGGAGACGGAGAGACCAGGAGCAGCCAGGAACCACAGAGTGGCAGGTTTCACGTAGGAATTAGGTAAGAGGAGGATGCAGAGGTTTCCACCAGCTAAGGGAGACAACCTTGTCTGTCAGTTTGTCATCCTGTGAGGCTTGTACATTGCTGTGAGGTTTGAGGCTGTGCCAGTGGTGTTTCAGATGCCAGCAGAGTTGCACATGGTACACCAGTTTCAACACAGTTTACAGACTAAGACAGATTAGGAAGAAGGAGGAGCCTATCCACTTCTCAAAAATTGGCCAGGGAAAACCTTGTGAATAACAGAGAAACACTGTCTGATACATTACTGGGCAACTTTATGAATTGCTTGGAAACATTGTCCTACACAGTGCAGGAAGACTAGCTCCTTGCGTTGGAAGGCACTCAAAATAGGACAGGGAAAGAGCTGCCTCATTAGACTAGAGCCAACCTTAATGATATGAATCAAGTAAATCTTTCAGGACCTCCATGTGCTGACGTGGCATGACTCAAACTGAGGAGAAACAGCTACAGACATCCATAAATAATCGGAACATGGAATATATGAAGTATGAATCTAGGAAAATTGGAAGTTGTCAAAAGTGAAATGAAATGCATAAAGATTGATATGCTGAGCATTACTGAACTGAAATGGACCAGTTTTGGCCATTTTGACTCAGACAACTATATGATCTACTATACTGGGAATGACAAATTGAAGACGAATGGTGTGGCATTCATCATCACAAAAGATGTTTCAAGATCTGTCCTGAAGTACAATGCTGTCAGTGATAGGATAATATCCATACAACCTACAGGGAAGATGAGTTAATATGACTATATTCAAATTTATGCACCAAACACCAAAGCAAAAGATGAAGAAATTGAAGATTTTTATCAACTTCTGCAGTCTGAAATTGACTGAACATGCAATCAAGATGTGTTGCTTATTACTGGTGATTGGAATGCAAAAGTTGGAAACAAGGAAGAAGAGTTGGAAAGTTGGTAGTTGGAAAATTTGGCCTTGGTGACAGAAATAATGCTGGAGATCACATGACAGAATTTTGCAAGACCAACAACTTATTCATTGCAAATACCTTTTTTTCAACAACACAAATGACAGCTATACACGTGGACTTCACCAGACAGAGTACACAGGCATCAGACTGACTACATTTGTGGCAAGAGGCAATGGAAGAGCTCAATATTTGCAGCCAAAACCAGGCCAGGAGCTGATTGTGAAACAGACCATCAACTGGTTGTATGCAAGTTCAACTTGAGTTGAAGACAATTAAAACAAGTTCATGAGAGTCAAAATATGATCTGGAATAGATCCCTCCTGACTTTAGAGACCATCTAAAGAATAGATTTGATGCATTGAACACCATTGACCAAAAACCAGAAGAATTGTGGGTTGACATCAAGAGCATCATCCATGAAGAAAGCAACAGGTCATTAAAAATACGAGAAAGAAAGAAAAGACCACAATGGCTGTCAGAAGAGACTCTGAAACTTGCCCTTGAGTGAAGAGCACTAAAGCAAATGGAAGAAATGCCCAGATAAAAGAGCTGAACTGAAGATTTCAAAGAGCAGCTCGAGCAAACAAAGCCAATTACTATAATGAAATGTGCAAAGACCTGGAGTTAGAAAACCGAAAGGAAAGAACACACTCAGCATTTCTCAAGCTCAAAAAACTGAGGAAAACATTTAAGCCTCAAGTTGCACATTGAAAGATTCTATGGGCAAAATATTGAATGATGCAGGAAACATCAAAAGAAGATGGAAGGAATAAAGACATGGTTCCAAAAAGAATTGGTTGATATTCATCCATTTCAGAAGGTGGTATATGATCAGGAACCAATGGTATTGAAGGAGGAAGTCCCAGCTGCACTGAAGGAATTGGCAAAGAACAAGGCTCCAGGAATTGACAGAATACCCATTGAGATGTTTCAACAAATGGATGCCCCACTGGAGGCACTCACTCAGTTATGCCAAGAGATTTGGATGACAGCTATCTGGCTAACTGACTGAAAGAAATCCATATTTGTACCCATTCCAAAGAAAGATGATCCCACAGAATGTGGAAATCATCAAACAATATCATTAATATTGCATGCAAGTAAAATCTTACTGAAGATAATTCAAAAACAATTATAGCAGTATATTGACAGAGAACTTCCAGAGGTGCAGGCTGGATTCAGAAGAGGACATGGAATGAGGGATATCATTGCTGATGTCAGATTCGTCTTGGCTCAAAGTAAAGAATACCAGAAAGATGTTTACTTGTGTTTTATTGACTAGGCAAAAACATTTGATTGTGTATATCATAACAGATTGTGGATAACATTGAGAAGAATGGGAATTCCAGAACGTTTAGTTGTACTTATGAGGAATCTGTACATAGACCAGGAGGCTGTCATTCGAACAGAACAAGGGGATACTGGATAGTTTAAAATCAGGAAGGGCGTGTGTCAGGGTTGTATCCTTTCACCATACTTATCAATCTGTTTGCTGAGCAAGTAATCTGAGAAACTGGACTCTATGAAGAAGAACGTGGCGTCAGGATTGGAGGAGGAATCATTAACAACCTGCAATTTGCTGACGACACAACTTTGCTTGCTGAAAATGAGGATGACTTGAAGTACTTACTGACGAAGACTGAAGAATACAGTCTGCAGTATGGATTACATCTCAATATAAAGGAAAGAAAAATCCTCACAACTAGACCTATAAGAAGCATTACGATAAATGGAGAAAAGATTGAAATTGTCAAAGACTTCATATTGCTTGCTTCTACAATCGACGCCAATGGAAGCAGGAGTCAGGACATCAGATGACGTGTATTACTGGGCAAATCAGCTGCAAAGGACCTCTTTAAAGTGCTGAGGAGCAAAGATATTTCCTTGGGGACTGGGGTGTGTCTGGCACAAGCCATGGTATTTTCAATTGCTTCATATGCATGTGAGAGCTGGACAGTGAATAAGGAAGACCGAAGAAGAGTTGATGCTTTTGAGCTGTGGTGTTGGCGAAGAATGCTGAAAGTACCATGGACTGATAAAAGAGCTAACAGGTTTGTCCTGGAGGAAGTGCAGCCAGAATGCTCCTTGGAGGTGAGAATGGCCAGACTTCATCTCACATACTTTGGTCTTGTTGTCTGGAGAAAGATGTCATGCTTAGTAAGAAGGATGTCATGCTTAGTAAGGTGGAGGTCGACAAAAGAGGAGAAGGCCCTCAATGAGGTGGATTGACACAGTGACGGCGGTGATGGGCTCAACTGTAGCAAGAATCGTGGAGCTGTCTCAGGACTGGGTGGTGTTTTGTTCTGCTGTGCATAGGGTCACTATGAATTGGAAACGACTTGATGACACTTGACAACAACAACACGATTGAGCCAAGTGTAATATGTTGTTGAGGCTACACTCATTAATTACTGTGAATTCTTTAGGAGTTAATGCTTTCTTTGGATTTTGGTTCACCTCTCGGCTATTGTTTCCTCCCTTTCATGTCAAGATTGGAATTGTTCCATGTCTGAGAATCTTCTGGCAGTCCCCTCATAACTCTTGTTAACTAAGTTCCCATTCTCCATTTGTATGGATTCTTTCAAAATATGCTAGCTTTGGGCTGTAATATATAATGTTAATTGGTACCCCATTTGTATATAATCAAGTTGATTTAAAACCTTACCTTGTCAAGTATTTAAGATTTGTAAAAGTGAATTAGTACCTTATTATAATATAATGATGCAGCAAACACAGATCTTTACTGTTGAAAATTGTTTATTCTTTTATATATTTTAACTCCCATTCTTCTACTCATTTGCATGTTTAAAAATTATACTTAAAGCTGTATGTTTTTATTGTAGCTAGCATTCATTGACTTACTGACTTTAAGAACAAAAGTTATTTTTAAAGCATTGTTCATTTCCTCTTATTTTGCTGCCAGTTTAGTCCATTATTGTACAGTCCTTTCAGAATTGAACTAGTCACCTTAATACACAAGGATATTCAAGTTTAGAATCTTGAAGTTTCGGAGGAAGTTCAATGTCCTGTTCAAAGTTATAGAGCCAATAAGGAACAAATCCAGGACTGCATCTCAGATCACTTCTATCTCTGAAATAGAACCTTTGCCAACATCTTTTCTGGGATGATTTTATTTCCTTCAAATTTTTGGAATTTTTGTGTGAATGTTTCAAAATAAATACAAACAAACATTATAGTGGATCCTCTTGGAAGGATTTTATGATACTTAAATCATTCTGAAAACTTAAATTTATTAAACAGCAATTTTAATAACAAGGTTCTGGGGTATACATTTATTTCCATTTCTTTATCTCATTTAGGTAAAGATACAGATCTTGCCTAAAATCTCAGCCTGATGTCATCTTGCTATGTGATAACTGTGCAGATCACTTCACTTCCACAAAAAAATAAAAAAAAAAGAGAGAAAATATTGCTATTTACTAGGCATTGTGATAGGTCCTGGGGCTATAAAGAGGCATTAGATATGCTTCTCTACCTCGGATGTCACAGTCAGGGAAGAAAACTGACATTTAAAAGCATAGTTAAAACACACTGTGATGGTGGGTATAGAGGCATAGTGGAAATACATGGGGAGGGAGGTTTTATTCTTTTGAGTTGCTGGTCCCTTAACTGAAAAATGAGGTTATTAGAATACTTCCCCTAACAGTCTCACCACAGGGTTATGCTAAAGACAAAATTTAAATGATAGACTCATGTAAATTTAAGGAACAAAAACCAAACAAATAAATACTGTATAAACTGGAAATGAATTAGCATTATGAATCAATAGCATTAAAATTAGGTATACCTTTGATTTAAAGATCCCACTTTGAGACCTTCTAAAGAGATAATTGTACATGGGAGAAAAGATGTGTGCAAAAGGAGGCTGATATCTGTACTGTTTACAAGAGGGAAGAGTGAAATATCTTAAATTTCTATCAGGAGGGAAATTATTTGGTAAAATATGGTAAATTCATAAAATAAATGGAATACTATGCAATGCTTTAGAGCTCTGGTGGCATAGTGCCTAAGGCACTTGACTGCTAATCAGAAGGTCAAACCTACCAGCTACTCCCCGGAAGAAAGGTTGGGCAATCTACTTCCATAGTGATGTTGCCTCGGAAACCCAAGGAGGGGTCGCTATGAGTTGGGTCCGATCCGATAACAAACACATAAAAACAACAACAACATGCAGTCCTTTAAATTGCCATAGAACATCTGTGTGAATTGTTCTCATCATATTATTGAGTTAAAAATGCAGGTTGTAAAATGCATATATCACATGATTCTATGTTTGTAAAATTGTGTGTGCATATGCATATTTATATTTGTATGTAAATATATGTGTGTATGCATGCATTTACTATGGGTGCATGTGTGAGAGAGGGGAGAAAAATGTTCATAAATGTTGACAGTAGTTAACTTGAATATTTTTTTGTGTGTGATATTTCTATCCATTTTTGTATTCTGTTTGAAAATTTAAGGAACAAAAACCAAACAAATAAATAAAATTACTGCTAATGTATCTTAAACTGTTAGAAGCCTTTCTAGACAGGCTTCCTTTTGGATAACAGACTAGATTTTGTCTATAACAGTGTTTTGCATTCATCAGAAATCCTTTGGCTAATATATGCAGGCACTATTCTAGATATGAAGACTAAAGTAGTGAAAAATGCAGAGAAAAATTTTTGAGTGTTGTTCATAGTGGGTATTTAGTACCTAGACCATCATGACATTTGTTTTCAATACTATAGAATAAAAAATATCAAGTTCTAAAGGCACAGAATTTTAAACCTCTCAATCGTTGTTTTGTCCAAATATAAGGCTTGGTGACATTATCTAATTTGGGTGTCTCAATTGAAATAAAGCCATTTAAGCATTCCAGAACAATTTGACCCCCACCTTTACAAAGGAGTAGTTTCAATGAACTCCATAGTGTATGGTGAAAAGAGTTTTATTTGAATGTTTGTTTGGCCTCATTTTGTGCTATTTCTTTGTTCATTCTTCCTTGTATGTGTATGTGTGGGTGTTTTACTAGCTGATACACCATACAGAACAACTGTGAGGTCAAACCACCATAAATAAATGTACTGGAAATTTTCCCTGACAAAACCTTTCTGGGATTCAGAGCATTATTGACATGCACTGATAATTGAGCTGAATTTGCCAACTTAAAAACATGTTAAATTAAGTAAAGATAGTCCAATTTCCACATCCTAATCTTAATTCATGGTTACCTTCAACCTATTCATTGTACTGGGTGTCTACTTATATTTGTAAGTAATGTTCTTTCAATTAATTAAATGTTCAAGGTGTACCCTAATGTAGCTTTCCAGGTGATTTATTGGGATCTGTTCAGTTTCTGCCTCCTGTGCTTTCAAGAAACTGCTTAGGAGGCAGAAACACACACACTCACACACATACACCCTGGAAATGGCATTTTCTGCTGTGTTTTAGAAATTAAGATATATTTCTTTAAGCTGAATCTGGTAAATTAGGTAACTAGAGACATTTTAATTTCTACTTCTTATAGTACCAGAAAATGCTTCCTTGAAAATATTTGTACCTAATGCATATTTATATGTTAATTATAGTGATATGGTACTAGGAATTGTCCTTTTTTCTTTTACTGCTTACTATCCAATTTATTCATACTTTTTGCATTTTTATTTAACTAAATAATGTGAAAGGGCTGACTGATTTGAAAACAAATTCCTAGTTATATAGAATATAATAATTTTATAAAATACATAGGTAGTGGGAAAATGTTATGTCTCTTATGCTTTTGGAATTAATTCTGTTTAAAATTGCAATCTATAAACATAGCAAATATTTCACGTCAACTTTTTGATACAATTAACTTTTAATATCTGTTATATGCTTAGAAATTATGCCTCACTTATGAAGATCTATGGCATTGAAACAAAGCTAAAACAATGTGAATATTCTTCATGTGAAACTTTTTTTTTAAGATACGAGGAGGAAAACTCATGATTACTTACACCCGTAAGAGTGATGCTGGCAAATATGTTTGTGTTGGTACCAACATGGTTGGGGAACGTGAGAGTGAAGTAGCAGAGCTAACTGTTTTAGGTAAGTGCAATTTTTTCTAATCTGTTTACTTTAAAACATGTATTTTACAATCACTTTTTATCTTTATACAAGGGAGAAAGAAGTGACTTTTTTTTAGAAGGTAAACCAGTGTCTTTGGGGATGGGAAGGGAGAGAAAGAATCAATAAAGCTGACGAAGATGAAAGCAAAAAACTAAGAGTAATATTAAACCAAGGGTGGAGTTTCTAGAAGTAGGAAACTATGGGAGTAATTTTCTACATAATATTTAAATGAATAATCTATACATCCTGACCATCTAGAATATTTTCCATTTCATCTGTCTTCTATTTCTTCTTGAGACGGCTCTTTCTAATTTTAGAGAGACCATCATTTGTGAAGAGACCTAGTAACTTGGCAGTGACTGTGGATGACAGTGCGGAATTTAAATGTGAGGCCCGAGGTGACCCTGTGCCTACAGTAAGATGGAGGAAAGATGATGGAGAGCTGCCCAAGTCCAGGTACAGATTGCCAACTCAGAATTTTCATATTTCTCATCAAATCATTGTCCGCATATATGCCTTTAGAGTCATCTGTTCTCCTTGATCAGGGGCCAGATACAATATGAGAGAGAAATGGAACCAGGAGGTTGCTGTTCTTTCTCTCAGAAGGTTTTCAAATAAGAAATTACACATTCATGGCCTTGACTTGTACAAAGGTACACTTGTAAAATGTGACATTCCTTAAACAAGTTTCTCTTCTGTTCGATCAATCAAAGTAAATACCAATTTCTTGTGTGGACGTATATAGAGAAGGGAGGGAAGGTACAACTTTAAAGACACAATTGTGAACCAATTAAATACCAGGCTTCCTTTTCTCCAGCTACAAAATCACCAGGGAATGGTAGAACGGTCAGAGTTTCTTGATAACTGCCAAGTCTTTAAATTGGTTAGGAGCAGAGATATACTCCCAGCCTTAGGTAATAAGGCAATAAAATGAAGCATTCAGGTATTATCTGTAGGCTGTCCTCTCTAGTTTGTTCATTCTTTCAGCAAACATATGTTGAGCCCCTGATAGGTGATGTAGTTACAGCAGTGCCTTAGATGTAGTTTTGGTTGTCAAGGAGCTCAGCAAAGGAAATGTGTATGGATAAATAAAGAATAATGCAC
The DNA here is from genome assembly GCF_000298275.1 of Orycteropus afer afer. Taxonomy (NCBI): domain Eukaryota; kingdom Metazoa; phylum Chordata; class Mammalia; order Tubulidentata; family Orycteropodidae; genus Orycteropus; species Orycteropus afer. The sequence continues at coordinate 14,582,117 of NW_006921609.1, read as the reverse complement.
TAAGCCTTGTTACTGTCACATATAGGTAGACCTGTGGGAGCACAAGGGAAGGAAATCAAAAGAGAATTCTCAAAAGTAAGCAATGTCTTGAAAAATAAGTAGGAATTTGACTAGCAAGAAGGAGGAGAATACACTAGGACAAAGACATATCACAACTTCAGCACAAATCTGAGAAAGAGCAGGACATGTTTTGAGTGGAGGAAGTTTAACATGGCTATCCTATAGAACATGTAGCAAAGAGTAATGGGATACGAGGCTGGAGGGACTGGGGCCACCTTGTCAGGGGCATTGTATGATAGACTAAAGAATTTAGAACTGTATTGCATATACACTGATGAGCCAAGAGGAGTTAGTATGAAAGAATTAAATTTAAAAAAAATATCTTAGCTCTATGAATAATGATCTATTGTGGGAGGGAATTAATGTCAAGAAGACCAGATAAAAGATCCAGAAGGTCAGAACTGGCAGATGAGATGCAGACAGGGTTTAGATTGAGAAGATATTGCTGAGACTAAATTTACAACTTGGATGACTTGGTAGGGAGGTAGTGAAGGAAGATAGGTAGACTGTATTACAACCAAAATAACAACAACAAAAATAAAACTCACTGCCATTGAATCAATTCTGACTCATCGTGACCCCCATATAGTTTTGAAAGATACAAGTCTTTACAGAAGCAGACTGCCTTATCTTTCTTCCACAGAGTGGCTGGTGGGTTCAAGTCAATGACTTTTTGCTTAGCAGTTAAATGCCCTAACTACTGTGCCACCAGACTTCTTAATATATATACAGTTCACTTCCGTAGTGATACTGCCTC
>NW_006921609.1:14580439-14581200 GCF_000298275.1 Orycteropus afer afer | reverse complement strand
ACAGAAATAATGCTGGAGATCACATGACAGAATTTTGCAAGACCAACAACTTATTCATTGCAAATACCTTTTTTTCAACAACACAAATGACAGCTATACACGTGGACTTCACCAGACAGAGTACACAGGCATCAGACTGACTACATTTGTGGCAAGAGGCAATGGAAGAGCTCAATATTTGCAGCCAAAACCAGGCCAGGAGCTGATTGTGAAACAGACCATCAACTGGTTGTATGCAAGTTCAACTTGAGTTGAAGACAATTAAAACAAGTTCATGAGAGTCAAAATATGATCTGGAATAGATCCCTCCTGACTTTAGAGACCATCTAAAGAATAGATTTGATGCATTGAACACCATTGACCAAAAACCAGAAGAATTGTGGGTTGACATCAAGAGCATCATCCATGAAGAAAGCAACAGGTCATTAAAAATACGAGAAAGAAAGAAAAGACCACAATGGCTGTCAGAAGAGACTCTGAAACTTGCCCTTGAGTGAAGAGCACTAAAGCAAATGGAAGAAATGCCCAGATAAAAGAGCTGAACTGAAGATTTCAAAGAGCAGCTCGAGCAAACAAAGCCAATTACTATAATGAAATGTGCAAAGACCTGGAGTTAGAAAACCGAAAGGAAAGAACACACTCAGCATTTCTCAAGCTCAAAAAACTGAGGAAAACATTTAAGCCTCAAGTTGCACATTGAAAGATTCTATGGGCAAAATATTGAATGATGCAGGAAACATCAAAAGAAGATGGAAGGAATA
>NW_006921609.1:14547984-14571954 GCF_000298275.1 Orycteropus afer afer | reverse complement strand
TCGACAGCACATAACAACAACAACAGGTTAAAATATCAGTTCTGCCCCTAAACTAACTGGGGCCCAACAGCAAGTGACCTCGCCTTATTGTCTTCTTTTTCATTTTAACATTTTATTGTGGCTTGGATGAACTTACAGAGCAAATTAATTTTGCATTCAATAATTTATAGACATAGAGTTTCTTGACATTAGTTATAGTCTCTTCAGGGTAATAGCACTCTTACTATATCCTCCCTGGGTCCCCCTTTTCATTTGCCCATCTTTCCTGCCCCTTCTTGCCTTTTGCATTTTGTTTCTGAGCAAATGCTGCACTTTGATCTCGCATAGTTGATTGCTCTGAGGTGCACTTTCCTCATGGGATTTAGTGTTCACTTTATAGGCCTGTCTATTGTCTGACTAAAAGGTGATCTCTGGGAGTGGATTCAGTTCCAGGTTTGAAGATTGTCTAAAGGGCTGTAATCTCGGGGATCTACCAGTCTTGATCAGATCTGTAACTCTGGTCTTTTTTTATGATTTTGAATTTTGTTCTGTGTTTTTCTCCCACCCTTATAGGATCTTCTATTGTGATCCCTATCGGAATAGTAATTAGTAGTAGCCGAATACCATCTAGGTCTTCTGGACTCAGGCTAGGTTGGGGTCCATGTGGTCCATTAGTCATTTGGATTGTTTCTTTGAGTCTTTGCTTTTCTTCACTCTTACTAGCTCCTGACTGAAAAGGCCAACAGTTTTATCATAGATGACCACTAACAAGCTTTTCAGACCCCAGTCACTACTTACCATAGAAGGATGTAGAACTTTATCTCAATGAACTGTCATGCTAATTGACCTAGATATCCCCTGAGACTGTTGTCTTGAGCCCTCAAGCCCAGTGACTCAGTCCTTCAAGATGTTTGGTTATGGTTAGGAAGTTTTCATCACTTTGCCCCCCATATCCTCCACTATATAATATATAACTGGATATATTTGTAGCACATACAAATAGATATGTAGAAATATTATCTGTCAAACCTATATATGCTCATGGGCATCCTCTCATACACCATCCCATACCTGTTCAGCTTACATGTCTCCCTGTATATCTACTCATAATTATTATTATGAGTACATCATTATTATTGTTATTGTAGTATTGTGTATGTATTAGTATTTATTATTGTTGCCTTTTACTCTTGCATACTCCCTAGTGTCTTCCTTTGCCTTGGTCATGTCCTGACCTCCCCTTTATTGTATATTGTCTTTCCCTTTACCAGAATTAATACATGTCTAATATCAAGTTAGTGATTTTCCCTCCCTCCCCTCTCATTCCTGGAACCATAAAAAAGGTTTCTTTCCGTGCATAAACATCTCCTTCACTTATTATAGCATGGGTCTCATGCAATATTTGGTTTTTTGTGACTGACTTATTTCCCTCAGCATAGTGCCTCTAGGTTCCTCCATGTTGTGAGGTGTTTCATCGTTATTCTTTAATGTTATGTAGTATTCCATTGTTACTGTATAGTACGGTTTGTTTATCCATTCATTCATTAATGTTCAGGTTTTTCCATCTTTTTGCTATTGTGAATAATGGTGCAGTGAACTTGGGTGTGCTTATATCTACTCGTGTCCCAGATCTTTCTTCTTTAGGACATGTATCTAGTAATAGGATTGCTGGATCATAGAGTATCTCTATTTGTAACTTTTTAAGGAATCACTATACCATTTTCCACAGTGGTTGCATCATTTTACAGTCCCACCAGCAGTGTAAGAGAGTTGCAGTCTCCTCACACTCTTGCCAGTATTTTTCTTTTTTTCATCATTGTTGTTGTTGCCAGGCAGAGATGATATCTTGTTGTTTAGATATGCATCTCTCTATCTACGTTTAGGGATTTCTTCATGTATTTGTTTGCCACCTGAATGTCTTGGTGAAGTGTCTGTACATGTCTTTTGCCTATTTTTTTCATTGGCTTGTTTGTTTTATTTGTTTGTTGTTGTTGAGGGGCAGAAGTTTTCTATAAACTTTATAGATTAGTCCCTTGTAAGACAAGTCATTGTCAATTTTTTTTTTTTTCGCAGTCCTGTGATGCATATAGGTGTTCAGATTTTAGGAGATCCTAGTCTAGTTAATCTTCTACTACTTGTGAGTGTTTGCTTATGTTTAGCGAACTGTTTTTGCATTAAATTAGGGCTCCTAGTGGGTAAACTAGGAGCTCTGGTAGCATAGTGCCTAAGGCACTTGACTGCTAACCAGAAGGCTGGCGGTTCAAACCCACCAGCCACTCCTCGGAAGGAAGGTTGGGCAATCCTACTTCCGTAGTGATACTGCCTCGGAAACCCAAGGAGGGGTCACTATGAGTCGGGGCCGACTCTACGGCATATAACAACAACAACAAGTGGATAAACTGCTCCACTGCTAACTGAAATGTCAGTGATTTGAACACATGAGTCACACCGTTGGAAAAAGATGTAAAAATTTATATCCTTGTAAAGCCTATGGGGCATTCTTTTACATCCTATAGGGTCACTATGAGTCAGAATCAACTTGATGACAGTGGGTATTTTTTGTTTGCTTCTATTTTTTCTTCTTTTATCTCTGGTGGCATAGTGCCTAAGGCATTTGACTGTTAACCAGAAGGCTGATGGTTCAAACACACCAGCCACTTCTTAGAAGGAAGACTGGGTAATCTACTTCTGTAGACATACCGCATCAGAAACCCAAGGAGGGGTTGCTATCAGTCGTAATCGACTCAACGACAGTGAGTTTTTGTAGTTTTAGATTTTACAATTAAGTCTTTGATCCATCATGAGGTAATTTTTTGTATATGGTGTAAGGTATGGATCCTGCTTCACTTCTCTGCATATGTATAACCAGTTTTGCCAGAACTATTTGTTAAAGACACTATCTGTTCTCCATTTAATGTGTCATTGATGCTTTGTTGATGATCAGCTGTCTATGGGTGGATAGATTTATTTCTGCATTTTCAGTTCTGTTGACCCCGCCTTCTTATGTTCAGTTTTCTCATCTGTAAAATGGAGATGAGTATAATACTTACCTCATTCAAGTGTAATAATTTCATCAGATAAAATCTACAAAACCCTTACTTTGGCATATAACAAGACCTTTAGTTGTATGCTTGTTTCATAGGGAAACAATGACTAAATGCCACATTTACCCCCAAATTTTCTTTTAGAAAGTATTTTAATATATTAGCTCACATAAATATAGCAAACTCCTTTCTATTTGCTTGTTGACTTAGAGGAAAGCCACAATTTATACTTTATATTAAATTCTCTGAAGAGATTGTTTCATGGGATGTGATACCTAGGTGTATTATATATGTAATGAGAGATCTTTCAAGTGCAAAGTCAATTAACTATGCTTCCTTTTGCTGTATCATCAGATATGAAATTCGAGATGATCATACCTTGAAAATTCGGAAGGTGATAGCTGGTGATATGGGGTCATACACTTGTGTTGCAGAAAATATGGTTGGAAAAGCTGAAGCATCAGCTACTCTGACTGTTCAAGGTAGGAGCTGGTGACCCTTTTTTTGTTGTTTTAGAATATGACATTAATTGTTTGAAATATGAAGTTATTTGTCAAGTAGACCATATTAAATATACTCTGGAATATTTTATTTCAAACATATTTAAAGAAAGTTTTTGTTTTACTTATGGGATCTCTGTAAGTGTATATTTCAGAATATTGAACTAAATTTTCAAAATTATGAAAAGTTCTATCTTGGTCGAGTAGAGGAGGAAATTCAGCTTTAAATATCTGGGGCTTGAAATATAGCCATTGTAATCTTTTAACTAAATGCCAGCAATTGGCATGAGAACTTTGTTTTTGGAAGGAAACACAAATCTTCCATCACGTCAAATTATGTACCTCCAGGGGTCTGTGCATTTTACAACACAAAATTCAGAATGTTGTAATTTCCTTCAAAATGTAGGATCCATCCGTGAGAGTAGGGATTTTGTAATCTTTTTCTTACTGTGCATAAGGCCTGTGATGTAACAGATATATGATATGTTGAATGAGTGAATTGCACTTGTAATTTAATTTTGATAAAGATTTACTACCTGGTCTTATATGAACCATAGTGGATATGATGTTTTATGGCTACATGTTTTTGAAGGTCAGAGTCATGTCTTAAACTGATAAGCAGAAATGGTAGTATCACCTCCTCTTTATCCATAATCCAGAAGTTTTTCATTCTCATAATCCCTTTTTCCGTGTCTCCATGATGCCATATTAATTATTTCTTATTATCTCTCATCTGAGAACTTTCTGTTATTTTTTTTTTCTTTCTTTTCATTTTTGGAGATAAATTATTTCTTGTGGAATTTAAGAGACAGTATCCTTTAAAGGGCATTCTAATGGTGAAAAAATTCCCTGTTTTGACAAGTGTATAGTAAACAAGGGTTTTGATCATAAACCACTTAGCTTGTATCTGGGTCTAACATTAGCAGCACTTGGAGCTGTCATCTTTTCTCACCACTGTCTCCTCTAAAACTATTAAGAAGAAAAAGGTGGCTTTGAGGGAGTGCTTTTACTGTGGGCTTTCTACAAAAGAGCCTTGTGGTCTTTTTACACTATATAAAAAAAGAATAAAGAATATTTCTTTCCTGTCTCTAAAGCCATTATGCCCCACTTTGGGGTTTTTAGACTAACCTCATAAAAACAAAAGGGAAAAAAAAAAAAGATCAAGAGCAAACATTGAATTTCTAAGGTCTAGACTACTTCTCTTTAATCTAAGTTAGACTTGAACTCCACATAAGACTACAAACTGTAAGAAAAGAAACCCTTTTACATTTAGAGAAAGCATAAATTTAAGAGATGTCAAATTGGAGTTCAAAAGCCCTCCAGAGGGAATGAAAGTAGCCCAGGATGAATACAAGGCATGAAAAGGTGTATCTATCTCCAGGCAGTAGTGACAGGGAGCTTGATTGTCTACCACATTAGTTGGTGAGATATGCTTCACCTTATGTTTTAAAGGCCTTTACCTTGGTAGCCTGATGCTTTTATAAATAATAGCCATTCTGCTTGTGTCTAAAGGAGACATTGAAATCAAAATAGAGTATCTTCGTGCAATTTTAAACTCAGTTCCAAAGCTAATTCAGACTTTGGTTTTCCTTATGAAAGTCTTGCTCCCTAAGCCTGGATTTCAATAGAATCAATAGAAATTAAGCACAAATCCAGAGACTACTTGAGGATTTTAGAAATTCTCATTTCAATGACATTGGGTTTTCTGTGAACTCATGAGAAATCTGTATATAGTTGGGAAGTTATTATTTTATTCAAATATTGAAACAAAATATGCATATTAACATCATTGTTAAATGATCTTTTGACATACACAGTATGTCAAAAATGTATCATGATTCTCAACTGCAAAACACAAGTGAGAAAAAAAACATCATTCAAAGGAAATTTGGCAATTTGCATCTTTTTTTCTTCATTTTAAATTCAATGTTTAAAAATACTAGTGACTACAAAGAAAACTAATCATAAGTGAATCTATTTGATAGCAGGAAATGCCTTAGGCACTACACTACCAGATCTCCTAGGGAATAATTAGAATAAGAAATTCAGTAGTGGAGTTGTTTTGATAACTGTGGTTATATGTGGTTCATTTTTAGAATATACCATTAGATTCTGTATGGGTTTAAAAGTAGTCCTCATGTCCTTCATTCCTCATCCAACAAATAATTAATTATGAGAATTGATGGTAGGGCAACAAAACCCTGTGCTCCTGGTAGAAGTCTTAGGAAAAGAAAAAAAAAAAAAAAACTAAAGTAGTTTAAAGTAAATCATGGTGAGATTTTCACCCATAGTGCAGAATGATCAATTCCAACATCTTAAAAAGAATCCTGACTTGAGAATTACTCTTCTTTCCCACTTTCTTCTTGCAATCCAAAATTCTGAAGATGCTCCATACATACACACACACACACACACACACATTCCTTTCTTATCACTAAAGATTTCCTTGGATTTTCTACTTGTGTACTCTTCATACTGTTTACCATCTATTAGGTGTTTTATCTGATAAATAAATAAATGTTAAAATCTGAAATTGGTATATGGATTCCAAATTTTCCTTGAGTGAGAGATATCTCACGGGATTCATCTAGAGGTGATGAAAGCAGTTGTATTTGCTTTGATCCTCAGTGTCAACAGTAGGTTATGTGTATGTATTTGTATTTAACATATTGTGGATTATAGTGTCAGTTTTTTGTAAATAAGGGGTTTTATACTCATGTGAGTGATATTATGATAGCTGTTATTTAGGATGGGGCAATCTACTTCCATAGCGATACTGCCTTGGAAACCCAAGGAGGGGTCGCTATGAGTTGGGTCCGACTCGGCGGCAAATAACAAAAAACAACATTATTTAGTAAGAAAAATAGATAGTTCTAGAGAGTTAGTTCATTCCTTGCTAATGTAAATGAGAAATCTAAAGTATCTATGTAGTCTCATAGTGATTTATTATGTAACAGATTATTGAAAACTTTTTTATCAAGTAAGTTTTTATTTATTTATTTTTTAATAGTAAATGTTTTGGATTTGTTAGTACCATCAAAGCTAGTGCTGGACTCATGTTGCAATTTTTTCCAACTAACTAAATTAATTTATGAAAATTATGACCATTTGGGAATTCACTTTTTTTCAAAAATGATTATATTTTAATGGAATGTTGTTCGTTTGAGAAAGCACTCAGCAAAGGGGGAAAAAGACAAAAACGAACACTGCCGTCAAGTCTGATCCGACCCATACCAAACTCTCCTTGGGTTTCTGAGATGGTATCACTACAGAAGTAGATTGCCCAACCTTCCTTCAAAGGAGTAGCTGCTGGGTTTGAGCCGCCAGCCTTCTGGTTAGCAATCAAATGCCTTAGGCACTAGACCACCGGAGCTGCACAGCAAAGGGTATCTAACCTCATTTCTTATTCCATTACTGAGAGTGACTGTTTCACATTTTTTAGATCATAGCATTTCAGTTTATCTCTCTGAAAATGAGAATGGTTTCTGGTAATTTATTCTTAAGAATTCTGAGATTATCCATGAACAAATATTCTCAGAAACTGCTTGCTCTCCTTTAGGACCACTTAGAACTCTTAACTAACAACTCCAAGAGCGGGGTGAAATATTTTTCAGAAAGAAATATGCTTAATGTTAACAGCTAATCATTGCAACCCTGAAAACTATGGTACGTATATTTCTGGCGTAACCTTGGTTCAGTTACATCTTCTGGCAGAACAGAGTGCCAAATCCATTGAGTCAGGTCAACATATTGATTTGTAATATGTTGTTGTTATGTGCTGTCAAGTCGGATCCGACTCATAGCGACCCCACCTTGGGTTTCCGAGGCGGTATCACTACGGAAGTAGATTGTCCAACCTTCCTTCCGAGGAGTGGCTGGTGGGTTTGAACTGCCAGCCTTCTGGTTAGTGGTCAAGTGCCTTAGGCACTATGCTACCAGAGAAAATTTTATTTTATAGAAGATTTTATTTTACTTGGGAAAGAGGAAGTTTTTAATATTATTTTGTGATATTAATAAGGATTAAAAATAAATCTAGCTTTGGATCTATAGATATTATAATACAAAGAATATCCCTATTTCTTGGACTTGCATATCAGTTTGATATATTATTGAAACTATTGTCAGAATGAGACTTAAATGCTCTAATTTGATCTATTGAAGAATAATTAATGTTCATTTCATGGGTATTTACAGGACAATTAAAAGTGGCAAAATAATTCTTTTTTGGATTACAACAGAAAATTATTTCTGCTTAACCCCAAGTTAATCAGAAAATTAAATTAATGTGGACATAGTATTGTGATATTTTCTAGACTATCAATGGTTTCCTATATAAAATTTAAACCATTAATGTTGTTACATTTATACTTAATGTTTGCAAGTACCCATATTTTCTCTGATGTGTATAACATCTATACACTTCCTCAAAAAATCTCTATTTGTGCATTTCAAATACAAAAACAAAAGCATCTTTTAAAAGATATGTCACCTTAATTTTTATTTATTATATTGTTTTATTTGCACTTTACTGCCTCGATTTTACAAGTGTTAGGATTGCAATCTCTGTCTTGGCAGGAATGAATTACCTTTTGAACTAGTGTTTCATATTGCATATGGCCCCATCTTTTAAGTAACTTAATATTTAGTATAGTATTTATAAGCATTTTATAGATTGTAACATACTATAAAATATAAAATCTAACCAGAAGGAAATAGATGCATAGAGGTGGCCTGCCAAACTTTTAAACAATGTATCATTGAAGCTACTAAAACTTTGGCTTTCCCTTGGTGGTCAGAGAACGGTCTCGGGTTTGTTTTATATGATGTTACTATCTTAATATGAATGTTTAGGTGGTTGCCAGGTGGGCCTTGCAGTTCTTCTTGGAATCTCATGATAACCAACTTAAATTCTTTGACTGTTTTTTAAATTTTTGAACCAGTTGTGTTAGCCTAAAAAAGTGGACATTTTTTCCCCCTCTGGTTAAATGTAGCCTTTAAGAAAAGCATGGTGGATGCAGCTTCACAACATTTTTAAAAAATAAAGGAAAAAAAATATTTACCATATTGTTAATATAAAACTCTTTTAAATGAATTTTTATTTACTTAAGATAATCATTTGATAGCTTTTAAAATAATTCTGTTTTCAATGAGTCCTATCCCAAATAAAGGGTTTAGTTTACACTTGGAATTTCACCCATTCCAAGTTTGTCCTCAGACTCTAAGATTTCTTATGATTCTCTGCTTCAGTGATGCTCATTGCTTAAATAGAACAAATTCAATAGCATTATTAATCTTTCTACTCTCTTGCAGCCTCACAGATAAAGCAGCTCTTATTACTGTCACAATTCCATTTCCAAAGTAAATTTGTGACTCTCTATCACCAAAGTGATCATGTTCCCATCACTGTGTCTGTCACAGAAAGCTGAACTGAAAAAGGACTTCCATACATCAGCCCTTTCCCAAGCAATCACATTTTATCTTCCCCAAGTCAAACCATTAAGAAAATCTAATCCCATTTTTGTGTCTCTCTCTCACAATTGGAACTGAAAGACATCTAGTCTTTCTGTGTCCCTTTAGGACTGAGTGCTGGACCACACCAACGCAGGAAGCTGTTCATTTAGATCTCTCAATTCACACCCCACTGCATTTCTCTGCAAGCTTTTCCCAGGGACCAGTTATTCTTGGAAGCTCAAGAAATAGTTGCTTTTCTGCCCTTTTCTACCCCTTAATCAACTGCTTTTTTTAAAGGCAGGTGCCAAGCATCAGTAAAACCAAGTGATGCTGTTACCTGGAGAATGAGATTTCTGTGAAATCCCAGCTCTGTTCCTATTATTCTTCCCTTGATGTGAAATTACTTCATTCTCTCAATTTCATTGCTTGTTTATTATTTTTTTCATTATAACATATGCTATTATGAATTACATTGCTATCTCTTTGCATTTAAAGGCATACCATAGGAATGTTAAAATGAGTCTTCAAAATAATTGATGTGTTTTTTATCCTATTCAGAAGGCTTGTTATATTGTCTGATGCTTCCCATAAGTATTTATACCTACTCTGTGATGAAGGAACATAACACTTCCTCATTAGGATTGATTAGCCAGTGACAGATTCTGGAAGACTGAGCCTGAAAGTCCAAGACTGACATGAGACAAGGGAGAAACAAAGCAGGAGAGCAGGAGGAGGGGAAAAAAAAAAAAAAGCCTGTGCTGTCTTTTGGCTGACTTAATTGCTACTAATGGGTTGTTTCCTAGAGCCTTTCTTCTTGCTGATAGTTAGAAACCTGCTTCCAACATAAAACTTTGCTGAAATATCCACAGTGCTACAGTTTATGATTGGCCCCTACTTAATGTCTGAATGTACTGTGGAATTGAAGAGTAGTTAGGAATTTTCAGTAAAACAAGAAGCAACCATCAGAGGTCTATCTAAACTCTTAAGTTTCTACTAAGAAACTTAGTAGAAGTTGTGAGAGTTAATTCACAGAAAACAATGGTGTTGCAGTACAAATAATAGCAGACTAGGAACAGAAGCTGAATTTTTCCATGTTCTCCATTTCGTTGGTAATAATGCTGCCTGCTGAGACATATTTGGTAGAAGCATGAGAGATCATCTTTTACTCTTCCTTTTCTTGCATTTCCTGCATTTCAACAAGCACCACAATGACCTCCTGATTGTACCTTTTAAATGTTTCTCCTATCTCTCACCTTACCTTTTTACCCTTGCTCTAATTCAGGCCTTGATCATCTATCAGTGAACCTCATGCTTCTCATGAGTCTCCTTGCCACCTCCATCTTGTCCCACAGAATCTGTTCATCACCCAACTGGTTTAGCTACCTAAAGAACAAATTTATTAGGTCTTTCCAGAAAAGATTTTCATGGTTTCTCAAGATAAGATGCAACAACTTAGTCTCCTCTGTGTCACTCCTTTAGTCAAGTATCACTATCTTGTCTACATAATTTGTCATGAGCTTTTGGTTAATATGGCTCCATCTCCTACCTGCTAAGCACTCCTGTCCTTGGACTCAGCTTTGTTAAGTATTTCCCAAAAAGCTCTCCTGACACTCCACTATTTCTGTGTTCAGTAACCCCTGTCACGTTCCCAGCAGATGCTATTACTTCACTTACCATGTATCAATTTCTATCCTGCTTGACAGTGAGTTCTGTAGGGCATCCTTTACTTACTGCAGTCTCAGGTGGATCCTTCATGCTCACAAAACATTTTTTGTATGAATGAGTCAAATGTTGGCTTTGATGCCATAAGAGCTGTGGGATCCTAGAAAAGTCACTTCTCTGAATTTGTGTTTTCCTCTGTTGAAAACAAAAAATGAATGTTTATGTAATATAAACATCATTGAACTGATAGTAAGATTAAATAAGGTAATTAACAAAGGTTATATTCACACCAAAGTGGTTCGTGGAATATAAGTACTTATGAAAAATAATTGTTAATAATATTGTAATTGTTTTGCTCATCAACTTCTTCTAAAAGAGAACTAAAAATCCATCAAATTCCCAGTAATTTTTATTTTCCCCTAGAGATTTTAATTTCCTTGTTGCTGATTAATGTAGAATTTGGTAACTGACTTTTCTGTGAGGAGAATTTTCTGTGACTCCTTGATATCGAGCTCTAGCTTTGAAAATTTGACCTCAATATTTCTTTGAAAAGTTTGTCTTAGGGAGATAAAATTTCTTTCTGCTTCTAAGAAATATGAAGATAGATGTTAATAGACCATGAAAACAAATCCAGTGCCATTGACTCGATTTTGACTCATAGTGACCCCCATTGGGTTTCCGAGGTGGTGAATCTTTACAGAAGTAGATTGCCCTGTCTTCTTTCCACAGAGCAGCTGGTAGGTTTCAACTATCAACTTTCTGGTTAGCAGTCAAGTGCACAGACTTTTCTGATAGACACACCTGGGTTCAAATATTGACTGTGCAAGTTATTGAATTTCTAATTCTTAAGTTTCCTCGTCAGTAAAATGGGGTAAAAATACCTCCCTTGAAAGAAGAGTGAAGAAAATCAAAGAGTCAAGGAAACAATTAGTCCAAAGGATTAAGGGGCCATGTGAACCACAATTTCCACTACCCTGACACCAGAATTAGGTGCCTGGCAATCTGAATTACCATCCGCTCCTATCAGGACCACAGAAGGTCCTCGACAGAAAGGAAGAAAAATGTAAAAAAAAAAAAAAAAGGCCAGATTTACTGGTCTGATAGACACTATTGGAACCCCTGAAAATGTGGCACTTAGATACCCTTTAAACTTGGAACTGAACCCACTCTCAGTGATCACCTTGCAGCCAGACAATTAACCAAACCAAAACCAAACTCATTGTCATTGAGTCGATTGTGACTCGTAGTGAATCTCTTTGGGTTTCTGAGGCCGTAAATCCTTATGGAAGTAGATTGCCCAGTCTTGTTTCCACAGAGTAGCTGGTGGGTTTGAACTTCCAACCTTCTGGTTAGCAGTCAAAATGCCTTAGGCACTACACCACCAGATCTCCTTAGCCAAACAATAGACAAGCCTACAAAGCGAACATAAAATTTGTGAGAAATAAAGTCCTCAGAACAATTAGCAATGTGAGACAAAAAGGCAGCATTTTCCTGAAAAAAAAAAAAAAAAAAAAACTCAGAAGACTGGAAGGGGAAGGACAGAAGGATTAATGGATGTGGGGAACTCAGGGAGGAAGCAGGAAGAGTGCTATTTACACTGAGGGAAATTCAACTAATGTTACAAAATAAAATGTGTAAAAATTGTAGAATGGAAAACTAATTTGTTCTATAAACTTTCCCCCAAACCACAATTTAAAAAAAAAAAAATCTACTGTATGTTGTTGTTGTTATGTGCCGTCGAGTCAAACCCGACTCATAGCGACCCCTCCTTGGGTTTCTGAGGCAGTATCACTACGGAAGTATGATTGCCCAACCTTCCTTCCGAGGAGTGGCTGGTGGGTTTGAACCGCCAGCCGTCTGGTTAGCAGGCAAGTGTCTTAGCCACTATGCTACGGATTCAATGAGCTAATGAATATAAAAAGCTTGTTGTTGTTGTTATGTGCTGTCGAGTTGGCCCCGACTCATAGCGACCCCTCCTTGGGTTTCTGAGGCAGTATCACTACAGAAGTAGGATTGCCCAACCTTCCTTCCGAGGAGTGGCTGGTGGGTTTGAACCACCAGCCTTCTGGTTAGCAGTCAAGTGCTTTAGCCACTATGCTACCAGAGCTGCTATAAAAAGCTTAGAACATTTATAAAAGTTTTAAATGTTCAATTAAAATAGAACCCACGGAGATGATAGTAAGGGGATGAGGAGGAGGAGGATGACACACATTTCAGTGATGTGTCCTATCATGTATGTGTCAGAACCAAGACTTTATGTACCTTCAATTCTTTAGCTGCCTATCCACAGCTCTATAAAATAATTTAGATCTGATTCATATTAGCATCTTCCAACATGCTAGCTACAATGTTTTACATAGATACGTTTCAGTAAATGAAAACTGCCTAAGCTTGGAGATCCTGGATAAACTCAACAAAACTGAACTCACTACCTTCGAGTCAGATCCAACCCATAGCGACCCCTCCTTGGGTTTCTGAGGCGGTATCACTACAGAAGTAGATTGCCCAATCTTCCTTCCGAGGAGTGGCTGGTGGGTGTGAACCGCCAGCCTTCTGTTTAGCAATCAAATGCCTTAGGCACTATGCCACCAGAGCTCCTAAGCCTGGAGATCCTTGCTAGAGTGGGAGAAAAATATAGAAAAAAATTTAAACACATTAAAAAGACGAGGCTTACTGGTCAGAGACTGGTGAAACCTCTGAGACTATGGTCCCTGGTCACCCTTTGGGCTTGGAATTGAACTCACTCCCATGGCTTAATTATCAGGCAAATAATAGGTCAATAAGCTGAACAATTACACCTGAAGGTGCAGGCCGTAGAACAATCAACCATGGCAGATCATAAGGGAAACATTTGTGTATGGAAAAAGCTAGGGAGGCAGAATTACATGGGAAGAAAAGACACAGGGAAAAGGTAATTATAGTGAGGAAGTGAGAAGAGAGCTGTGACTTGTGGGGATTGTAATCAATATCATGAAATAAAACATGTATGAACTGTTAAATGGAAAGCAAAACTGCTTTATAAAATTTCATCCAAATCACAATAAAGAGTTAAAAGAAAGAAAGAAAGAAAAGAAAAACTACATTTCTGTAACTGAAATTTTGAATAAGTGAACATTTATTCTAGTTGCTTTGGGCAATGGTAAAGAAAACCAAATCAATCTCTGACTCATAGTCACCCCCGTTGGGTTTCCAAGGGTCTAAATCTTTATGGAAGCAGACTGCCTCATCTTTCTTCTACAGAGCAGCTGGTGGGTTCAAACCACCAACTTTTTGGTTAGCAGGCAAATGCCTTAACTACTACACCAATAATACGATTTTTTTTACATTTATGCATTTGATATGTATTTGAGATCCAAATAATGTTTGTGTTTTTATTAACTTATCCATAATTAACATATTCCCTTTGATCCTTAGACATAATTATTATGTTCACTGCTGTTAAATTTCCTGTTAGAATAAAAAATGTTGAATCCTTTTACTGCTTGTTCTATAAATGTAATCTGTATATTAGATTATTGAATAAACTGAAGATAAAAATAATTTGGATAAATTTTCCTCACTAATAACTTCCATATAATTTAAAACATTAATAGTCTTGAGAATGGATCAGAAAGCACACTCCAATAAAATAACTGTATCAGCACATTTGACCATTTTCTAAGACATGAAATAACTTTGAAGATAAACAACAAAGATGCTAATCTTATACAATATAACCTTCTTTGTGTGTGTATTTGTGTATGTGTGTGACTGTTTTTATGGACAACTAGATAGTTATTTCAGAATGTAAAAATAAAAAGATAAAAGTAAACAGGTTGCTGTAGATTTTATTGACAGTGGTAGGGAATAACTATAATGAACTTTATTTGAAACCAAACATTAGGTGAAAAGGGCTATTTTGTAAATCGGTGGGTGGTTGCAATAAATAGGAGTCACTGTTCAAGTTTCTATCAGCATATGGGATTTTTGCATAAGGGTCACATGACTTTTTAAAGCTCTTATGATATCTAAGCATAAAAGAAGTAATGAGAGAAAAAACTAGACCTTTCAGTTCTGAATTTCCTTTCTTTGATGTAGACTTCATTTAAATCATTTGTTGGAATAGTTTCCTTAAATTGCTTATTTCAGAAAACCTGGCAGTATAATAGTGCATTGTTTCGGACCATTAACGTGGTTATTTGAGTCAAAGCCAAAACTAATAGTATCAAGGGGCCTTTTTGCAGGTTCAAGCTAGGTTTACTACAATCCACGATCTTGGTGAAGAACTGTGAAGTCATCAGCATTTTGATGGAACACATATTATGAGACCCCTGAAGCTTAACCTGACATCTTAAGAGTCTTGATATGTATGTGACACTTATGCTGTTCTCTGACAAGACAGAGCTGAACCGGTTGTCTAGGGAATGATTCTTCAGGACTTAGGGCAGTAATCCTCAGAACCCAGTGAAGTCAGTAGCACCAGAGAAAACACTGTTTCAGGGGTGAAGGGCATAATATATGCAATAATAATATATATGTATTTACCATTTTTTTGTGTCTCCTGTATGTATTGCTACTCTTTGTGTTGACTTTAAGAGTTATTAGAAATACCTCACTTTCAGGGTTTGGAGTGTGTGTGTGTGTGTGTGTTTGTGCTTTAGTTAGAAAATTATGATAATAATAATAGTATTAACAATAATAATAATTCAAATCTGTGTTTCAACCAAGGGCTTGAGAAGCAGATGGGGAAAAGATATGCTGTTATAAAAAGAAAACCTAAAAACCACAATGTGTGAGTGGAGAGTTTTAAGAATCACTATTGCCAGCTGAGCTCTTTGTGAGCTGGCTGAAAGTAAAATGCCATCAGCTAAGAGGTTTAATGAAGTCCCACTGCAGAATTTAACAAGAGAATGATTTGTGAGATGGCTCCCTCTCCTAACCGTTCTGATCTAGTGGCATAAATAGGATGCTGAGCTCCACTCCTGCTGGTTTTTCATGCTATTTGATTTGATTTTGGCCTATGATTCTTTGCCATTTTTATTTTATTTTATTTTTTGTAGGCTATATAAAGTTAAGGACTTCTTGTGTTCTTACAGCTTAAAGAAACATCCATTTTAATGCTAATGAAGCCCGAAGATGTGACATTCTCTTAGACTTCTATCATTCACCCCTGAACATTGTGGTTGCTTTCAGTTATTTCAAATGAAGTGATAAAATCTTAAAAATTAATCAAAAGAAAAAGTATTCACTATGTGGCCTTCCTACAGAGAATCCAGAACACTCTCTGAATGTGTGTCCCAGGCACATTTTTGAAGAGATAAGTAGACCAGTCAGGTACAAGAAATAATGACATAGCACCACTAATAAATTGCACATCATGGGCCCTCCAATATATTCCGAGCTTTGATGTGATTTACTCATCTACATAACAGTGGATAAGGTTTTCTCATGGCCCAGTTATATAGCTGTATAACTTTACAACTGTTTTTAGCAAACTGCATTTTACTATGTAAAATACATAATATTAGTGTGGGAATATGTAGTTGAGTTGTATGAATTTTTATAATCTGAATTGGCCTGAGAATGGAATTTGGAGAAATGAATGTGTGTTTTGCTCTAATAATTGACAGGTGGTTTGGGTTAGATTCATTGCTAAAAATCTCATATAATCTTAAAACTTGAAATTATTTTGTGATATTGTGGATCATATAATGTAAAAGAATAAATTTTATATCAATTCATATTAATGTTTTCTACTTTAGCTAGAACTGTTATGGCATACAATGATTGAGATGAGTTATTGTTTAAAAGAGAAAAACTGTAGCTTAATTGACACAGGAGTTCTGGTGGTCTAGTATCTAAGGGGAGCTCTGGTAGCATAGTGGCTAAGACACTTGCCTGCTAACCAGACGGCTGGCGGTTCAAACCCACCAGCCACTCCTCGGAAGGAAGGTTGGGCAATCCTACTTCGGTAGTGATACTGCCTCGGAAACCCAAGGAGGGGTCGCTATGAGTCGGGGCCGACTCGACGGCACATAACAACAACAACAAGAAGTATCTAAGGCATTTAACTGCTAACCAGAAGGCTGATGGTTCAAACTCACCAGCAACTCCTTGGAAAGAAGACTGGGCAATCTACTTCTGTAGAGATACTGCCTCGGAAACCCAAAGAGAGGTTCCTATGAGTTGGGACCAACTTGACGGCAGTGAGTTTGGTTTTGGTTTATTTGACAGTGGTTTGACACAGTGGCTGCAACGATGGGCTCAGGTATAGCAGGGATCATGGGAATGGCACAGGACTGGGAAATGTTTTGTTCTTTTATATATAAGGTCACTATGAATTGGAGATGACTTGATGGCATGTAATACAGCATTTGACCTTAATGACACCTTTTCCTGTGACTAACCCTCGATAAGATTGATGTGAAACATGACAGAAAATTGAGTTTTTACAAATCCATATGTATCAATGTTTTATTATCTGTTAACATTTGAAACATTGTGATGCATATGTATAGCATTAATAATTATGCTGAACAATATTCATTCTTCATAGGTTCACAAAGCATTATAACATATTCCAAATACCATAGTCATCTTTAGAATAATCACACTTTATAGTAATATGGCAGCTGGAGTTTTTTGCAATTTATTTAAATAATTTTGAAAATATAATATGCTTCTTTTTATTTTAGTTTTTACAAGATTCTGTATAAATTAGAAGTTATTGCTTTGTAATATCATACCTAAATTTAACACAACTGATTAAAATACCATGAGCACTTTTATTTGCTTTTAAACTGTTACTCTCATGACTTGATAAATAATGTGCCAGTATAAACACACCTGGAGAAAATACTAAAATAAGTATAAGACAAAATAAATCTGAGTAATTGCTTTATAACAGATTTATGAGGGTAGGAAAATCCATAAATGGTTGTTAAAGTTCGCTTTAAGACATTTATTTTGTTGGGCCAGTGGTATTAGGAGTGATTTAGAGCAATGCACAATTAAACTGGATAGATATGGCCATTTTACAAAAGTGTTTTTATAAAGTTAACTTTGTAGATAGTGGAATAGTCATTTCGATCAGTGTATGTTTAGGTTGTTGGTAACAGGTGAGACATGCTTGTGTGTTTCTCTTTAGGCTTTTTGGTATTTCTAAACCAAAACAGGGAGCTCTGGTAGCACAATGCCTAAGGCACTTGACTGCTAACCAAAAGGCTGGTGGTTCAAACCCACCAGCCACTCCTCCGAAGGAAGATGGGACAATCTACTTCCATAGTGATACTGCTGGAAACCCAAGGAGAGGTCGCTATGAGTCGGGTCTGACTTGACGGCACATAACAACAACAAACCAAAACAAACCCACTGCTGTTGAGTCAATTCCAACTCTTAGCAATCCACTTTGGGTTTCAGAGGCAGTAAATCTTTATGGAAGAGTTCCTTCTGTGGTCTTCCTTCCATGGAGTGGCTGATAGGTTTGAATTGAGCTCCTTATTTATTACTCGTTGTCTGAATTATTAAAGAGATCTGATAATCAATAACTTTGACTTTATTTAGGTTTCTTGAGAATAAATGTTAGATTATTTACATCTCTGATAGATTGCTGAGGCTTTAAATATTTGAAATGAACAGGGCTTAGAAATCATTTACTTCAAGTCTGTGTTTTACAGTTGATAATATTGAGGATGGAGACACCCTTATACTTGAAACCTAACTGGGAGCATATACTAGGAACCCTGGTGATGTAGTTAAGCTTGACTGCTAACTGAAAGGTTGGTGATTTGAACCCACCAGCTCCTCTGCAGGAGATAGGTGTGGCAGTCTACTTCCTTATGGATTTAGAGACTTGGAAACCCTATGGGGAATTTTTATATCCTGTACTGTAGGGTGACTATCAGTTGGAATCCACTTAGTGGCACTGAGTTGGGTTTGATTTGGGGAACATACACATTTGGTTTCATGGAGGCTTACATTTGACATTTACGTTGGTTGACTTAAAAGATTGTATCACACCCTTTTTCAAGATTTGAGAGGGCTGTTTTGTCATTGTATAAATATGGCATGAGCTATTTTTTCCCAAAATATATGAGCAGAGTAATTATACATTCATATTCATATATTAATGCATGCATTGTGTATTTAAGTCATTTCTCATTGAAAGTTATTTTGTTTAGGTCATCAGTTTAAAATATTTCAGAACCAAAATTACATCAAAGTAAGGTTTAACTCTTTTATATTACTAATAAATCATGCAATAGAGCAGTTTGAGAGCTGGACAGACCCGAATTCCAATCCTCTATTTCTTACCTAAGAACGAGCCTTAGTGGTACAATGTTTAAGTGCTCAGCGGCTAACCTAAAGGTCAGCACCAGCAGCTCCACCTGGCAATCTCTCATCCCATAAAGATTTAAACCCACTGCCATTGAGTCAATTCTGACTCACAGTGACCCTGTAGGACAGAAGAGAACTGCCCCCATAGTTTCCAAGATTGTAAATCTTTATCAAAAGAAACTGCCTCATTTTTCTAACAAGGAGTGGCTGGCTGGTAGGTAATGGCTGGTGGATTGCAACCACTGACCTTTAGGTTAGCAGCCAAATACCTTAGCCACTGCACCAGTAGAGCTCTTCTAGAATGATTATAGACTAGAAAACCCTATGGGATAGTTCTACTGTGTCATATAAGGTTGCTTTGAGTAGAAGCCGACTCTATGGCACACAACAATTTCTTGCCTGATATGTGACCTTAAGAAAGTTACTTAATCATTATTGTCCTGCTTTTGGAAAATTAGGATGTTTCTCTTTCCACAGTTACTGTGAGGGTTTTCAGCATATGGTGTCACACATAGTTGGCTAACACTGATGACTCTTTACCATTAAACTGAGATGGAGAAAGCTTACGTAATTTATGTAGGTTCACGAAAAAACCCCAAACCCACTGACATGAAGTTGACTCCAACTCATGGCAACCACACGTGTTAGAGTTGTTGTTGTTGTTATGTGCTGTTGAGTCAGTCCCGACTCATAGAGACCCCTCCTTGGGTTTCCGAAGCAGTATCACTATGGAAGTAGATTGCCTCATCTTCCTTCCGAGGAGTGGCTGGTGGGTTTGAACTGCCAGCCTTCTGGTTACAGTCAAGTGCCTTAGGCACTATGCTACCAGAGTCCCTACGCGTAGTGATACTGCCTCGGAAACCCAAGGAGGGGTCGCTATAAATCGGGCCCAACTCGACGGCAGTGGTTGTGTTAGAGTAGAACTGCTCAATGGAGTTTTCTTGGTAGAAATCTTTATGGAAGCAGGTTGCTAGGCCTATCTTATGTGGTGCTGCTGGGTGGGTTCAAACTGCTAATCTTTAGGTTTGCAGTTGAGCATAAACCATTTGTACAACACAGCGACCGACATGCAGATTTACAGACCTGATGAATTTTGGACAGGGTGATGATCCATAATTATTTAACTACCAGTTGAATAACTTTGTCATAACACTATCATGCACCTAAACTATAGATCCTTTCTGAAGTAGACAATTTGAAGATTGATTTTCCAAATTTTCAAGTAAAGAAATTCTTCAGAATTTTCTGTGTACCAAAAAATATGCTGGTTACTGAAGGATACACAAGTGGAAAAGACATGGATCTTAACCTCACACAGCCTATTATAGACTATTGAAGAACAGACACCTGTTGGCATCTGTCAACTCTTGACTCATGGTGACCTCAAGTGTCAGAGTAGAACTGAGCTCCATAGCATTTTTCAGTAGTTAATTTTTCAGAAGTACATCACTTGACAATCGCCCCCCACCACCAATCTTTTTAAGCACTTCTGGGTGGCCTTTAACCGTCAACCTTTCAGTTAGCAGCCAAGTGTGTTAAACATTTGCTCCACCCAGAGACTCTGGTGCAGAAGAGAGATATACACAAAAAATCTATAATCAGCAGAAAGTGAAAAGGGGCTTCATAAAGATATTGGCATGCCAAGGAAGGAGAAAGTGCTTTCAATATGAAAATAACATTATTGTCAAAGGTTGACTCACATGACTGATAGTTACAGTGTGAGTAATGATCTCACATTGTTAAGTTCTAGAGAAATGATGATAGCCAAAATGGTTAAATACTTACCCTCATGGAGCTTGCAGACTAGTTTGAAAGGAACATAATTGCACAAATATATAGTTATAAACTTATAATAAGTGCATTTAGAGATAATTTCTTGAATAAATATGTTTTTTTTTTTTTTTTTTGAGCTGAGAACTAAAGGAATTAAATAGTAAAGGGGGAAAAACCCAGGGTAGAGCACAGACAGACCTGGAAAAAGAAAAGACCATAAAAGGCTCAAGGACTGTGAGAACTCAAGGACCTAACCCTGTGAGGTTGGGTTAGGGTCACAGAAGAAGAGGTATGATATGAAAACATGCTGAAGACTTATGTATCAAAGCCACATTAGGGACTTTGTTCTCTATTTCAGGAGCTAAGGTACCATATTGAAGCATTTTAAGCAAAGAAGAGATATATATTCAGATTAGGTTTCCCCCCACCTCCCCTTAGCCACACTCTCCTCAACTCCACTGCATAGTGGAAATTTAATTGGAATAAAAGCAAGAATAGATAGCTTTTCCCAGTGAAGAGTCATTATAATAGTTCAGATGAGGGCTATTGGATAGCTTTGGACATAATGGTAGCAATGGAGATGAAAAGAGGAGGCTGGGATCTAAAAATCAGAAATAAAAGCTATGGAATTTAATCATGAGTTGTGTAACTCGGGAAGGGAGAGGAAAGATATAGTTTTCTGGCTTTCCTGTTTTGAAAAATATTAGCAACAAAATAGTGATCCTGAGACCAGCTGTGTGTTACTCGGCAGACACATCGTCAAAGTGTAGGATGCTCACATTTTGTCCCTAATTTCTAATTAGAAAGCCTTTGGAAAGTAGGGTAACAATCACTAATATTGATTGATTGATCCATAGATATCAGAATCTGAGCACACAAGAAACTCCCAGAGCATTCCAAAAAATCAAACCAAACTCACTGCGACGAAGTCACTTCCAACTTACAGTGATCCCCATTGGGTTTCTGAGGCAGTAAATCTTTACAGAAGTAGATTGTCCCATCTTCCTTCCTTGGAGCAGCTGGTGGGTTGTTTGAATCACCAACCTTCTGGTTAGAAGTCAAATGCGTTAGGCTCTGTGCCACCAGAGCACCTTCCCAGAACATTAGCATATGATAATTATATTTTGTTACTCACAAGAAGTAGCAGTTAGCACATCAGAACAAATGCAAATCCGTTTTTGAGTGTCCCCCAACTTTCGAGGGTGTTTGGTTGGAGATGATGACTCTTCCACACGTGTCTCACTTTGTGCTGTGAGTGAAGGATTTAATAAAAAGGGCCTAACTTTTGCCAGTCACCCTCAGACCAGTTAGGCTGTTAGACGAGGTAGTAGCTTTTGCTACTTATGCTTTCCCTTAATACCATATTTGATATTATCAAATATTTGAGAGCACAGTATCTTTTTAACCTTGCTAACAAACATCAAAAGGAGTTGTGGTGGTACAGTGGTTAAAGCATTCCACTACTAACCAAAAGGTCAGTGGTTCAAACCTACCAGCCACTCTGTAGGAGAAAGAGGATGCAATCTGCTTCTATAAAGATTTACAGCCTTGGAAGCCCTATAGGGCAGTTCTATTCTGTCCTATAAAGTTGCTATGAGTTGGAATCAACTTGATGCAGTAGGTTTAATTTGATCTTTTAACAATCATCAGGTCTCAGTGGGGGCAGCAGTTTGTTCCCAGACCTAAAGATGCAGTCAGGAGGAGGAAAGGAAAAAAACATGGCCATGGACGTGTCCAGAGGACTGTCTCCTCACACAGAGATTTCTGGGTAGTTACATTTGAATCTCAGGCTCTTTAGTAGGCAAAAAGAGTAAGTAGCTCTATTTAATAACTGAGATTTTATGGAAAGTGTGGCAGTTTTTTTAAGAGGAAGGAAAGGAATATTGACCTTTCCTCAGTACCTATAGTATGTCAGGCATTGTGCTACTAACTTTCTGTTTATTTTGGATATAAAATGAATACTTGTTACTATTATGATAAGCTTTAAATGGAATTAATCTACACCAGGGTTTCTAAACCGTGGTACTATTGAAATGTTAGGCTTGATAATTCTTTGTTGTGGGTGCTGTTCTGTGTATTGTAGGATGTTTACCAGCATCCTCAGATACTACCTTCTTAACACCAGTAGGAACCTCTCCCTCACTGCCTTACCTCTGACTTACATAATAATGTGAGATATTTGAATGGAGGGGAAAAGTTCATAGTATTTTCTGTATCCATTAAATATATTCTAAAAATGCTTTCTTCAACTCTATTTTTTATGTCTGAAAAGTTGAAAGACATGATGACAGGCTTTTAGAATAAATTAAATCTTTTCCCCAAAAAAAGGAATGATACCTGGTATTAAAAATCATAAGCATTTTTAATTATTAGGGATATTATCATTCACACATGCAGTTTATTCACCATATACCAGTGACTGGATTGTGTCAATTGAAATGTAGATAGATTCACCATTTAAAATTTTATGTATTCCTCTCTTTTATTAAAAAAAAAAGTCTCTTCCCCAAAATTTTGCCCTTCACCTCTTTACTACATTGTGATTTTGTGGAATATATTAGTAACAGTTCTGTTCTGAGTTTTTAATTAAGTCCTGTTCTTATCCTGTTGATAAGAATTTACAAAAAAAAAAAAATCACATCAGTTTGTTGTTGTTGTTAGGTGCCATTGAGTTCACTCTGACATGATCATAGCTACTCTAGGTACAACAGAAGAAAACAACGCCTGCTCCCACGCCAGCCTCACAGTCCTTGGTATACCTAAAACCATTGTTGCAGCCACTGTGTTAATCCATCTCATTGAAGGCCTTCCCCTTTTTCGTTGACCATCACTTTACCAAGCATGATATCCTTCTCCAGATAACAGTCCCCTCTGATAACTTGATTAAAGTAGGTCAGACTAAGTCTGGCCATTTTCACTTCCAAGGAGCATTCCAGCTGTATTTCTTCCAGGACAGATTTGTTAATTCTTCCTACAGTCCCTGGTATTTTCAGTATCCTTTGCCAACACCAAAACTCAAAAGCATCAACTCATTCTTCCTCATTCATTGTCCAGCCTTCACATGCATATGAAGTGATTGAAAATACCGTGACTTGGGTTAGGTGCACCTTAGTCTTCAAAGAGACATCTTTGCTCTTCAGCACTTGAAAGAGCTCTTTTGCAACAGTTTTGCCCAGTGCAGTACATCATCTGATTTCTTGACTGCTGCTTGCATTGGTGTTGATTGTGTAACCAAGTAATATGAA
>NW_006921609.1:14546014-14547567 GCF_000298275.1 Orycteropus afer afer | reverse complement strand
TCCTAAAAAAAAAAAAAAAAAAAAATCATTGCCATCAAGTCAATTTCGACTGATAGTGAAACTATAGGACTGAGTAGAACTGCCCCATAGGATTTCTATGGCTGAAATCTTTGCAGGACCTGATTGTCACACTTTCCCCCCAGGGATAGACTGGAGGGTTCAAATGGCTCAGCTTTCAGTAAGCAGCTGAATGCTTAACCACTGCACCACCAGGGCTCCTTGCATTTGTCTTGCCATTTGGCTTAGCTATAAGATCTTCAATATAGTTTTTCTAGAAACTTCCAAACCAAACACATTGCCCTTCAGTGGATTCTGACTCACAGCAACCCTATAAGAGAGAGAACTGCCTCACAGGTTCCAAGGCAGTAAATCTTTACAGAAGCAGACTGCCACATCTTTCTCTTGTGGATGGCTGGTGGGTTCCAATCTCTCAGATAGCAGCTGAGCACTTAACCACCGTACCACCAGCACTGCTTATTCAAGGAATTCTAAACTCCTAAGCTTGAGTTTGGAATATTGAAATGATTGTAGCCTCAAGTATTGTTGTGCAGTCTTCTACCATTATAATGTAATCATATGGTCCAGCATTAGGAGTGAAGAATCAGAATACTTGATTTAATTTGTTAGGATAAACTCAAATGTGATTGCCATTATGTTTCAACAATCCAGAATCAATGTGAAAATACCAGTCTTAACCAGAATATTATACAATCAGTATATGTGTTTTTAACTTTCTTAGAATTTTCTGATGCCTACTAGAAATAGCACAAATTTGTATATAATCTGAAAAGAAAATTGGGGGCAAAGGGATATATCAGTTATCCTGCTTCACATCTGAGTTTCCGTTCTTTTAAAATCACAGTGTAGAAAGCTCTTTAAAAGTCAACTACTTTATTCCTTTACGAGACAGGGTTATATGTAAACTGCTGTGGCCAAATGGAAATAAATCCCATTTTTAAAGACCTCTAGAGACATCACAGTTGGCAACCAATTCACGGTTCAGTGACCTTTACTGTTAACTGCTTCTTCTCTGTACTTTCCCTAAGTTGTTCATGCTATTATTTAGACCCATTATCTCCTTTTTGTCTAGCCTAAGTACTTATCAAGACTGGCTATCTGTGTATTTATTAGACCTAATCTAAAGGCTGTTTTCAAGTATGTTCAGCAAACTTATTTTCTTCATATCAAAAAAAAAAAAAAAAATCTCCAGCTTTCATATAATTTCTTTTTCAAATATTTATCATCTTTCTTGCTGATACTCCTGAATATGACAAGCTTAGTTGAAAAAAAAGTGAAATTTTTGTTTTTTCCGTTTCTCCTTTCCTTCTTTCCCTCCCCCTTCTCCTTTCCTCCTCTCTCTCTCTCCTTCCTTTCCTTCATTGCTTTCTCCAATTTCATTTCTCTCTCTCTTAACAGTAGAATAGCCTTCTTATTATAGTTTTTCCCTAAATATTATTGTAGGAGCTCTGGTAGCATAGTGCCTAAGGCACTTGACTGCTCACCAGAAGGCTGGCGGTTCAAACCCACCAGCCACTCCTCGGAAGGAAGGTTGG
>NW_006921609.1:14544809-14545599 GCF_000298275.1 Orycteropus afer afer | reverse complement strand
TAGCATAGTGCCTAAGGCATTTGACTGCTAACCAGAAGGCTGGCAGTTCAAACCCACCAGCCACTCCTCGGAAGGAAGGTTGGGCAATCTACTTTGGTAATGATACCCCCTTGGAAATCCAAGAAGGGGTTGCCATGAGTCAGATATGACTCAACAGCAGTGGGTTTGGTTTGGTTGGTTTATGCTTTGAAAAATTTACCAATTTAGGGTTGTTTAAGAATCAGACTCACTTCCCAAAATGAAACCTTGTGGAGATATATATTTTTTTTGTTTGTTTTGTTCTGTTTTTTACACTGGAATTTCTAATTAGTAGAGTCAGATTTTGTTTCTCTTAATGCTTTACTGGAATCATCACCAGGCCTTGAATATTTAAAAAGAGCACAAGGCTACAGAGGAAGGATGGCAAGATTCCACAGCCCAGTGCCCAGGCTTCCTTTCATTGGGAGTCATTTAGTCTAGAGAGCCTGCAACCCCAGGAGAATGATGGTTTGTCAGAATCTACCATTTTTAGCTTCAGTTTATTACTCCTTCATTTGTGCCTTTTCCTCCACCCTGTTCCAAATTTACCTCCACCTCATGAAACAGTTTTTTACTTGAAGTTTAGCAGACAGCTAAACTTTACTTCTGTCATTGTTTTATCTAAAGAATATTTTACCTTAAAATATTCCTGGAGTATATTTAGTCCAATCCTAAAAAGGTAGCCCTAATCTAAGATAAGAACAAGGCTGGATAGTGGGGTCAGTGAAGATCAAATCGAGGAGGATTTAGACTTTTTATAAGCACCCCCTAA
>NW_006921609.1:14528747-14544709 GCF_000298275.1 Orycteropus afer afer | reverse complement strand
ATATATATATATATATATATATATGAGAGAACACAGTGTGCTTGCTGTATAAACTTAGCCTCATGGTAAGTTCTCAAATTCCCTATCCCTTTAGCCCTTTCCAAAACCCCTCCAATATAAAACATTTTATAGTTATTACTGGAGCTAGGTTGTAATATGGATAGTGTTGCTATGTTAAAAAATAAAATTAAATGACAAGTTTTAACCTTTTAAAATACATATTCTTTTTCAGAAGTTACTTTAACTTTATATTGGGTATATTTTCCTTAAAAAGTGTTTGTTGAAAAGTTATTTATTCTCAAGTGTCAAAAAAATGAATAAACTCACAATGATTTCAAGTGATGAAATGATTGAAATTGGTTCCCTCTTAAGAAGGTATACTTTAAATTTTGTTCCAAAAAGGTGAACAACTCCAGAAATTTGTTTGCCTGCTTTGTTTCACTTGTTAATTTTCCATGTGTTTTTTAAAACTATTGCTAAATATTCTTCTTATTTTTTTTAATATGAGGAATTCTTTAAAAGGAATTTTTATGTGACTAAGTAGTAATGATTTTGAGTTAAACAATTTACAATAGCTTAAATGTAAAATCAAATATATATTTTGTTTCTTATTGTATATAATTCTCCCCAAACTGACTACCCAGTAAGAAAGTTTATTAAGTGTCCTGCATTTAGTCAAGAGACCTGGACACCAATCTTTGGTTAGCCATCTGTGACCTTGAGAAAATTACTTAACAATTTCAGTTCTCTTGTGTGAAAAGGAGAGGGTTAGACTGATAAATGTTAAGGTCACTTCCAGCTCTAACATTTTATGGTTTTATTGTTTTATTAGAGATGGACACAGACATGCTTTTACTCTTTCTTAACTAGAAAAGAGAGGTAGGATAGATGGTCTCCAAGCCCTGAAAGTGGAAAAAAGAACAAGTGGAGAAGATGGGGAGGGTACAAATGAATCCTCCCATGCCCAGGGACTTTTAAAGGATAATGAATGAACAAGATCAAGTCATTCTGCTTTGCTCTCTTTCTCTCTGGACATATGCAACCAGGCAATAGTGGGCACTGTGTGCTATATAGAAAGGTCCCTTTTTTATGTATGGAAAGAAAACCCTTTGAATTGGCCCTTATAGAAAAGTAGAGAAAGGGGAAGTATGAAAGAGATTTAAAGAATTTGCTGTCATTGCTTTATCTTTTTCTCCTTTTATTTCATTGTGCTTTGAGTATCATTACTTCCTTAAGAGAAATTGTTAGGTTGCTTTAGGTGCCATCCAGCTGATCTAACACACAACCCTGTGAACAACAGACCGAAACACTGCATGGTGCTGCATCATCCACAAATTGTTGCTATGCTTGAGCCCATTGTTGTAGCCACTGTGTCACTCCATCTCATGGGGGTCTTCCTCTGTTTTGCTGACCCTCTACGTTACCAAGCATGATATCCTGCTCCAGGGTCTGGTCCCTCTGGATAGCATGACCAAAGTAAAAGAGTCAAAGTCTGTCCATTCTAACTTCAAAGGAGTGTTCTGGCTATACTTCCTCCAAGACAGATTTGTTCATTCTTCCGGCAGTCCAGGATATATTCGATATTTTGCCTACACCATTATTCAAATGCATCAGTTTTGTGGTCTGCCTTTTCATTGTTCAGTAAGAGAAAGGGATGATATTTTCCTTCAAGTGAGTAAAATAATTTTATGTGGAGAATATTATTGACATTTGTTTATTGAAGCTAGAGCACATGAAAATGGGGCTAAATTGCATATCATTTCATTTCATAAGTGGAATCTTTTCCTGATAATCATGATTGTGAAAAGCTTGAATGAGAATTCAGGGTAGGAGTCTCACACAAACCTCTGATGTTTTCAGAGCATCTATATTGTTCTTTGGGGGCTCTGGTGGCATAGTGCCTAAGGCATTTGACTGCTAACCAGAGGGCTGGGAGTTCAAACCCACCAGCCACTCCTTGGAAGGAAGGTTGAGCAGTCTAGGAGCTCTGGTGGCTGTAATGGTTAAGGCATCTGGCTGCTAACTAAAAGGTTGGCCGTTCAAACCTACTAGTTGCTTCATGGGAGAAAGATGAGGCAATCTGCTTCCATAAAGATTTACAGCCTTGGAAACCCTATGGGATAGTTCTGCTCTGTTCTATAGGGTCTCTATGAATCTGAATCAACTGGATTGCAGTGGGTTTGGTTTTCGTTGATATTGACTAGCTGCCAACTTAATTCAACTTGTATGGTATACATTTTTAGACACAATGGCAGTGAGTTTTTATTGTATAATCAAGGAGTCTTCCTGGCATAGTGGTTAAGTGCTTGGCTATTAACTGAAAGGTCATGGTTGCAACCCACCATCCACACCACTGGAGAAAGATGGGGCAGTTGTTGTTGTTGTTGTTGTTATATGCTGTTAAGTTGGACCCGACTCAAAGCGACCCCTCCTTGGGTTTCCGAGGCTGTATTACTATGGAAGTAGATTGCCCCATCTTCCTTTCGAGGAGTAGCTGGTGGGTTTGAACCGCCAGCCTTCTGGTTAGCAGTCAAGTGCCTTAGGCACTGTGCTACCAGAGCTCCCATAGATGGGCAGTATGCTTCTGTAAATATTTACAGCCTTGGGAACACTACGGCAAAGTTCTACTCTGTCCTATAGTGTCACTATGAGTCAGAATCGACTTGAGAAAAGTAAGTTTGTTTTCAGTTTATGTTTTTCTTTGATAACTTTAAGGTCTTTTATAGACTATACAGTATCTTCCAGTTATGATTTGCTATTTACAGATATGCAAATGTATTAGCCTGATACATTGGATTTTAAATTAATACAAAAATTCTACTCCTTAATTAATGAAAAAAACTGTAAACATTGAGGGGCATTTTTAAAATATGTTTTCCAGTAATTTTCTTGTGTTTAATATATTAGATTTTTAAAAAATGTTTAAGAAGTTTTAAATTACTAAAATCATGATTAGAAAATAGTAATTATTTATCTCATCTTGTGATATTGGGGGAAAAAAAAAAAAACAGTTGCCATTGAGTTGATACTGACTAATGGCAGCCCCATGTGTGTCAGAGTAGAACTGTGCCCATAGAGTTTTTGATGTCTAGTTTCAGGAGAGTCAATCAGCCTCCATTCTTCCACTGCACTTCTGGGTGGCCTTGAACCTCCAGCCATTCAGTTAGCAGCCAAGCTGTTCAACTTTTGCATCACCAAGTAATTTCCTTGTGATGTTAAGTGAAGTATAATTTTAACTACTTTAGTCTAATGAGATCCCATTTCTTTTTACTGGTTACTCTAAAAGTTAATTCTACAACTTTTCTCAACACAGAATTCTGTTACACTGTTATACTACACTGTACTTCTCTCTCATCATTTACAAATATTCTCCACTGTCATTTAAAATATGTAAAATATCAAGAAATGAAATCTTATCCTATTATCTCCCTTTGCATCTTGGAATTTGGATAGAATAGCTGGTGATGCTCTTAAAAAAAAAAAAAAAAAAAACCCTTTCAGCCTAAGTAAGAGAGATTTTTATTTTAAACTTTCCAAACCTGAGTGAATGAGAATTATGCTTCAGGTGTCTTCTTTAGAGTGAAAGAAAAAGATAAGTTATTTCATTCACTATGAAGGGAATTTAAAATGTGTTTCTGAATTAACTTTAAATTTAGCATGTGTTAGCCACATGCAAGAGAACTTTTTTCTCTATTTTATCACTGTACCACTTAACAGCTGCAGTTATTTATTTATTTAAATTTATTTAAACTACAGGAATGTGTATCTGTTCTAATTAATTTTGACTTGCTGAAAGATATGGGACTTCGTCTTTTGAGTAAAATATATTGTAGGTGTCTGCTACGCTATTATGAAAATGTTGTGCATTTGACAGTAATTGCCTTTGTAAAATAGAGAAAGCAATCATTTTCAAGTATTTTAAATATGTATGACTTGTCCTTTCTGTATTAAAATGACCAGTGCTTCAGCATTGAAACAGGTAATGTAAATATGATTTATAGATAGGATTGTAATTTTTCTATATTCATAATCTATTCACATTTTTTCTATATGTTTCCTTAATCAAAAATATGCAAGCATTTAAATGCAATACATTTTACGGTTTTGCTCCTCAGTTTATAGTCATGGACCAGTAATGTGTGTGTCACCTGAGTTCTTTTTAGCAATTCAAAATCCTAAGCCCTACCCCTGATCGATGGAATCCGCATCTGTATTCTTTAACAAGATTGCAGGTGATTTGTAAGGGTATTCAATTTAAAAAGCATTGATTTAGTGGACTATCATTTAGTAGGGAAAAAGGCAAGAGGAACATTTTAATATAAAAATTAATCTAATAATGAAGTTATAGGAATATATACTTTTCTGTTTTTGAATACGAAGCTTGTTTGATTTCTAATGTAGCATTAGCAGCTAAGATTTATAGTTTTGAAACCCATACATATACTTACCTAACTCTGTCATCTAATAGCGAACTGCAAAGTCTTTGAAAATGTTTATAGCTATCATTCATTGTAGCTCTACCATTTAATCATGCTAGATTTGTAAGATTCATTTCTGTTTTTTTCTTAAATTATTCACGATAATAATTAAAATGCTAACAAATATTCACTCATAGGCAGTATGAGTCATATATCCAAATATTAATGTGTTCTTTATTTTTAAAGAAAGATCATTAAGTCAAATCTTACTACTTCTTTTGTTTTGTTTTATGTTTCTTTATTTTTATTTATTCCATGTTTTCTATTTTTTTTTGTTTTAGTTGGGTCTGGTAAGTTGACATTTTATTGGCCATCTTCTAATCACCGTGTCACTGTGACTGGAACTTCTCTTCCCCTTTCCATCCATACCCTTCCATGTCCTTCAACCAATCAGCCTCCATGTTTCACTTGTCATTGGCCACAAAGACAGACTGCACAGAATAAAGTCTGCAGGAAGTATGGGTAACTGTGACAAAGAGTAAAGGTAATGGGGTTGCTAACTTTATGTCTTACTAAATGATCTATCATCTACATCCTTTTATTTCTTCATTCCTTAATTTTTAAATAAATGGTAAAAAAAAAAAAAAGTGATTGGACAGTATCTTGGTAAAGTACTAATTCAATTAATACATCCAAAAAAGAAAAAAAAAAAATCAGACAGTAATTATAAAAACAGATAACCTGGAGAACAATTTGAATTTTACTTTTTGCTCAAAATAGGTTTACAAATTCATGCCTGTGTACCTGAATTTTTGCAACTCTTGTTTAATAATGGTCATTTAAAAAGTACCTCTGGTGAATAGCCTTGTACTTAAGGCTGTTGGCACTTACTTTCATTTCTATGTGTCAGATTCATTTCATTTTATGTAAAAAAAATAATCTCATAATATGCTCAAAGTTCACCAAATTTCCTCTGAGAAAATTTTGTCCTAATACAAATACAGAGCCATCAGGTCTCTAAGCATATTCATGATCAGAAACTTGGAGAGGTCCATTCACTTTTTCATGTTGCTGGATAGCCATTTTGGGAGGATTTTGTACAAGTGTGTTAAGTGGTTTACCAGAAAATAATTTTGACTCTAAAATAATCGATCTTGCTATTCTTTAACTTTAAAAGTTACATAAATATTTAAAAAGTGACATTTTATATTGTTACTACAGATCATTTGGATTATTCAGTAATGGTGATGCAACAACTGACTACTTGAAAAAATAGTTCCCTATGCTATACCTACATAAAGAAATAGAGGTGAAATCAAATGTGAATATAAAAGTTAAAAAGAAATGAAAGTCTAGAGTGAAAATGGAGGTGAACTATTTATATAATTTGCACAGGGACATATATTTTAAATAACAACATAAAGGACAAAACCTTAAAGGAAATGATTGACATATTCGACATAAAAAAGGAAAATACTGATACAATAACAAAAATGCTTAAACATATAAAAAGACTATTGATATAATAGAAAAATATATTTACGGCTTACAGGAGAAATGTGTAAAATTTAATCTGTCAATGGTTTTATAAATATAAAATATGATAAACATTTAAACACAAAATTTGTAACAGAGTCTCAATGGCAAAGTAATGTTGACATAAATGGTAATCTCACAATAGCTGTTAAACACTCTAGATCTTTCCATTTTTCCTGATCCTGCATCTTTATCTCTGGGCAATAATTTTTTGTATACTTGTGGGAAGAATGTTAATCTGACCACTATTTTCAATAGTGAAAATTAGAAACAATCTAAATTTGAAACAGTAGGGATTGTTTAAATAATATGAAGTTTTCCAAATTTCCAGTACTGAACCTATGTGATATATTATTATTTTTTAAATTATACCAAATTTAAATGCTCTTTCAAAAATATTCTAATATATTATCATAAAAATCAGGTAGGTGAACATTGTAAGTGTCCTTATACAATCAACCTAGATAGATTGATGATTGAGAGGTAAATAGAGGCATTTTTACTCAATTTAAAATGTGCTTTTTCTTAGATATATACCTACATTTCATATTTGACATACATGGAGAAAAGTATTTTTTTAAGTTATATTTCTAATATCTTATGACTGATGTTACTGTTGATGTTGGCTCAAGAATATGCCTACAAAATACAGTAAATTCATTTCCAGACAAATATCCTGTGTGGAAGGATTGCTGCAGGATATATGTAGTTAGCATATGAGTTTATATCCCTCTTTCCAAAATAAGTCTTTGAGGTTTGAGGAGAGCTGGCATTTTATAAAAGAAATGTAGATTCTGGCCCGTGTTATAAGACATGCCTCTGAGATTTAAGAAAGAGACCACCCGAAATTTTTACTTGACTAAGTGGTTTGGACATTTATATTTTCCTACTCAAATCCCTGCATGCTGGAAAGTCATATTTTCCCATTAATTTAATTAATAGTTTAGTTTTCTTTATTGAAACAAACTCTATTCTAGATTATTTTATTATCCAGGTAGTCTTTCAATTTTTTGACCCAATTTCTATGTCAATTTGAGTCCTCCTGTATGTGTGTGTACTGAAGGAAAATCCTCAAGCAATGATGCAAATGCCTATTATTATACCTGGATAATGATAGTGTTTGCTAAATTCATGGGCAAACCACTCAATTACAATCACAATTTTGAAAAAATTATAAGATAGAACTTCAGCGTTACTAAATTGATCCTCAGCTATATCCTGTAACTTCGTATTTTTTCCCTGTAAGTTACAGGACAGTGGAAGGCACTTGCCCTGATTTTTCTCATCTCCTATAATTTTCTAGTCAAATGGTATAATTTCTACAAGACCTCAATAAAATGGGGGTTTAGAAGAAAGTACACTAATCTAGAAGTTAGAAGACCTAATTGCTTTCTTCAGCTTTGTCGTCATACAATTTTGGACAATTTTTTTAAAAAAATCCTTTCTTTTTTCTAAAAAAAGAAGGGAATTTTATATTTTAATTGATGTATAATGACCATGCATATTACATGATTTTAATGTTCCAATACGACTTAATGACTATTCGCGTCATATCCTTAGAGTGAGGCATATGTATGTATGTATGTATGTGTGTATGTATGTATGTGTGTGTATATACACATACACACAGATATGTACACACACACACATACATATTAATTGCAGGGAATCTTAAGAGAAAAGTATTCTTTCAAGTACTGTTCAAGTACTACCCTTCATTAGTAAAGAAATCATTTCCTTGTGAATAGTGGCATTAATGATTTATAGGCATAAGTTGAATATGATTTTTGATTCACGTGCACTTTAAGGTATTACCTATTTGTCTGACATAAGTAATTGAAAATGCTTTAAAGCAAAGGTTAGAAATAATGGAAAAGCTTTAAAAAGTGGATTAAAATAACCCTGTCTTCTAAAGACTGTTATATGTCTGTCCTGAAATATTTCAATCTGAACTGAGACAGGAAAGAAGAATAATTAGGTGCTTCAGTCAGCTGATAAGAAATGAATTTGGAAAGTGTAAACAGTAAGTAAAAAGACTTACATTCAGTACACATTTTCCCAAGAGTAAGGCACAGCCTAAAAACAAGCAAATTTTTTTTCAGGGTTGCTCCATCAGCACACCTAATGTTTTCAGCTGCCATTGCTCTCAATGTGACTGACACAGTTTTCTGATACTATTTACTGCTGGATGAAGTGGCCATTTAAGTCTGTATAAATCAAACAGTTTGGACAAAGCTGGCAGTATTTATAATGTCAGGATGAGCAGATGTTTCAAATTTGCCTTCATTTCCATATATATTCTGTTTGAACATGCCCTTGCCTATGTAAATGAAGGAGGCATTCGACTCCACTATTGCTTTAAATTCATTTCTATTCAAGTAATTGGACTGAAGATTTTAAATTGTTATAATTTGCATGGTAGCTTTTCAGGAGCTTTTGAGTTAAACTAAAGTAATTTTAGAACCTGTCTGCATCAGGAGGTCCTTGTGTATATGATTAAAGTCCATTCACCCTTAAGGAGCTCTAATGAAAAAAAATAATATTTATTCATACAATTTCAGGTATACTTTGAATGTAAAGGGTCAAATTGTAACTCAAGAATTCTTTCTAATATGAAGGTTAATCTTAGAAGGTCAGGTAATAAAAACCTCTTCATAAAACAAATGTATTCCCATTTATAAATATACACTTAACAATTTAGTGTCAAATTAAGGATGAGAATTCAAACATTATGTGCATGGAATGTAGTATAAAGTAAAGGCAGCATTTGGTATATAAGCATATTGTCTCAATTAGAAAAATAACTACATGCTTTTGATCCAGTGTAATTTGTTTCTTTTCCTTTAGAACCTCCACATTTTGTTGTAAAACCCCGGGACCAGGTTGTTGCCATGGGACGAACTGTAACTTTTCAGTGTGAAGCAACTGGAAACCCTCAACCAGCTATATTTTGGAGGAGAGAAGGTAGTCAGGTATGACTTTTTTATAATGTTTTTAATCAGCAAAGATGGATCCCAGACACACACACAAACACACACACGTACATATATATATTGTTGTTATGTGCCATCGAGTCGGCCCCAACTCATAGCGACCCCCCCTTGGATTTCCGAGGCGGTATCACTACAGAAGTAGATTGTACAACCTTCCTTCCGAGGAGTGGCTGGTGGGTTTGAACCACCAGCCTTCTGGTTAGCAGTCAAGTGCCTTAGGCACTATGCTACCAGAGTTCATATATATATATATATGATTTAATCTTGATGCCATGTTAAATATAATAGAATATATTCAAATTTATTGGAAATTATAATAAAAATAAATAATAAAATTCTACATTCTAAACATTTTATAAATCAGAATTTTATATACCATACCCGGAAGGTAGATTATAAATACAATCTTACAAACTCTAAGATCACTATTGAGCATCAGTTAAAAATTTTTTCTTAGAAACAATTTTACTGTAAAAATGATTTTAAAAATGTATTTTTTACCACGTAAGTTTTTCCCTTTTCCCTCTCAATAGCTTTCCGTCTTTCATAAAAATAAATGAAACTAAACCCATTGCCGTGAAATCAGTTCCAACTCATAGTGACCCTATGACAGAGTTTCCAAGACTGTAAATCTTTACAGAAGTAGACTGCCATGTCTTTCTCCCATGAGCTGCTGGCAGGTGTGAACTGCTGATCTTTAGGTTAGGAGTTGAGTGTTTTAACCATTGTGCAGGCCATCAGGGCTGTATTTCCTTCTTTCAAAAAGGGAAATCTTTGCCTTTACCTGTTTCTGACACTTGCTTTTTTTAAAAGTAAATGATTTTTATTATTCCTGACTACTTTTATTTTTGCTTACATCAACCTTGGTTTTGTTTTGTTTTTTTTTTTAAATGCCCATGCTTTTAATGATGGGCTGTTATAAATAATATAGAGATAATTTACTGACTGCACTTAATAATCTTTTATAGCGAATTCCATCATGTTTACTTTTATTTCACCTTGAGAGGTAAATATTTACTTGATGGTGGTATGTAGGCCATCCTTAGTATCATATTTTAGAGTCTTGGTTGATTCCCTCATATTCCATTTGGTCTCAAAAGACTAGATTTGCTGAATGATAGCCAATTAAATTCAGGCAAGAGCGAACTATTTAAATAGAACAAGTAGAACTGGATGTGTACTACAAACGAAAATCTGTGTAACTGTAGTGGTAACTAGGAGTTCTGGTGGCACTGTGGTTAAGGCATTGGGTTGCTAACGAGAAAGGGCAGTTGGAACCTACCAGGTGCCCCATGGGAGAAAGATGGAACAATCTGCTTCTGTAAAGATTTATAACCTTAAAAATGCTATGAGTCAGTTCTACTCTGTCCTATAGGATCAATGAGGAGCTCTGTTGGCATAGTGGATAAGGCAGTTGGTTGCTAGCCAGAAGGTCAGTGGTTCAAGCCCACCAGTGGAAGGAAATTGGGGCGATCTTCTTCTATAAAGATTTACAGCCTCAGAAACTCAATGGGAGTCACTATGAGTCAGAATTGACTCCATGGCAGTTTATAGTAGTATAGGGGGTTTATAGTAGTAGATCTAATAGAAGGTCTTATTAATAGAGTAATATTTAGATGACTTATTTAAGTTATTTAAACTGTAGATCAAATTTCCAAACTATGGTTGTACTTTGATTTGTTCTGCTCTAATGATGCAGCTCATGTTTTTTCCTTATAATTAAGTCATTGGGCCTATATCCATTGATGATATTAAAAAAACCCACACAAAAAAACCCACTGTTACCTAGTCAAGTCAGCCTTATAGTGACTCTATAGAACAAAGTAGAACTGGCCAATAGGGTTTCCAAGGCTATACATCTTTAGGGAAGCAGATTGCTTCATTTTACTTGCACAGAACAGCTGGTGGGTTTGAACCACTGACCATTCAGTGCCACTAAACCTCCTTATTAGGTCTTTATATAATGATGTATGATAATAGGCACCTAGGCTTTTAAAATGAAGCAACTTTATTCAATTAGAAAAATAAAGCTGATATTTTTTATTCCATGTAAATCAATCACATGCTATATTATTTTGTGTGTAAATAAATATATACTCTCTCTAAAATGACCCAGAAACACATACTTTTGATTGAGAAATTTGTTACACAAAATAACATCACCTCGTTTGTTGATTTTTCTTGTATTTAAGACAACTTTTTGCAGAAATAAAACTCCATTATGACTTCTTAGATTCAGTATTTGAAATTCCTGACAGATATTTACATAGTTTAAAAGGAATAAAAAGCTATGTAACTATTAACACTTTGGTATAAGTTACTGAACATTTATAACAGATGGCTAACAGAGATACTTGTTATGCTGCAAGGGGGCATATTTTAGCTTAATTATATTTTGTCAGAATATGTTGAAATTTTAATTCTTTAAATAGTAAAGGTAGTAAAGGTACTAATATTTATAATTCTAATAGTCATATATATTTATATATATTTGAAACAATGCTTTTGTCTGCTTTGGTTAAATATATAAAACATTTTACTCTAGTGATCATTAATGTCCTTTTCTATTAATGATTAAATACTGATAGTTATAAAAACACATACCAATATTTAGAATTTATTTGAATTTTCAAGTGACCCTAACAATGTTAGTCATATAAGATAATATCATTAGCCTGGTGTATATATGTTTATGTAAAGAGCTCTGGTGGCATAATGGGTAAGGTATCTGGCTGCTAACCAAAAGATTGGCAGTTCAAACCATCAGCTGCTCTGTGGGAGGAAGATGAGGCAATCTACTTCTGTAAAGATTTACGGCCTTGAAAACCCAGTGAAGGTGACTGGGAATCAGAGTTGACTTGATAGCAGTGAGTGTCATTTTTGTTATATGTTTATGTGTGTGGACATCAATATATGTAAGTCTGTGATGAAATAGTATTTACCTTGTTTGTGTATGTATATCAGTATATTTGTAAATGTATAAGTATGTATACCAAAATACTGGAACCTAGAAAATAACCTATTTTTATTCTCTGCCCCCAAATTTGGGTTTCTAGAATCTGCTTTTCTCATATCAGCCACCACAGTCATCCAGTCGGTTTTCTGTCTCCCAGACTGGCGACCTCACTATTACTAATGTTCAGCGATCTGATGTTGGTTATTATATCTGCCAGACTTTAAATGTTGCTGGAAGTATCATCACAAAAGCATATTTGGAAGTTACTGATGGTAAAGTAGATCATTTTATTTAAAATGTCCAATTTTTGTGGAGAGTCTAAAGAAAGTGTCAGTAAATGTATTTATTTCCAACTTTATATCTTTCTTACAGGTATTTTGCAGTAAAGTGGAAGAGAGTTGATAAAATGATTAAGTTCAAAATCCTTCTTATTGTCACTTAGCCATACTGTGACATCAAATAAGATTCATAAATGTGTAGCAATTTATACCAAATAGTTGCATATAGGAATGTTTCAGTGTTTTAGAAAACAAAAAATTGTTTTATGTTCCCTCAGTACAAATCGCATCTCTTCTCTTCTCTTTCTGCTAAATTAAGAAAATAGGATGACTCTTTTTAAATCTAAAATCCAGCATACAGGTCATTACAGTGGACAATTTTTTTAATAATATGTTTTTATTCTGTTTATTAACATCCCTAAACATGATCAATTAATGCTAAGTTCAAA
This sequence comes from Orycteropus afer afer, assembly GCF_000298275.1. Classification (NCBI taxonomy): domain Eukaryota; kingdom Metazoa; phylum Chordata; class Mammalia; order Tubulidentata; family Orycteropodidae; genus Orycteropus; species Orycteropus afer. The sequence goes on along the minus strand of NW_006921609.1, from coordinate 14,532,079 downwards.
GACACAGGGATAAAAAAAATTGCCCAGGTTTAAAATGGAGAGTAGCCATAATTTGATTACAAGAGAATGGGAGGGAGGAAAACATGTATACCCACATCTACAATACACATAAACCACACACAGACCCTCTCCCCCTACACACACACACACACACACACTCAAGTAAAAATTCTTCCAAATTAAAAATAGAACTAAAATCGTAATAGTGATTATAATTGTAATAGGGCTTGTCTCTTTTAGAAACAACGTCACTGGAGTGATCAGAATATTTTTTCAATCTTAATTACAAAATGTAGAGGAACATGCATTTCTCAAGAGGGAAGATAGAACAGGAGTAGAAGACGATGGCTGCAAGCATTTAGTCAGCTTGATGTCTTTTTTTTTTTCCAATTTCACATAATATTTTAAATATTCAGTAGAATAGCAGTTGCTTCCTACACAGAGTCATCTTTGGCTTTTCACTCTTTCTTATCTGTATGTCCATTCAGTCATCTTACAAATCCATCAAATTGTCTTTATCTCAATTACAACTCCCAGACTTATCATCTATTGAAACTTTAACCACCTAGTAATTCCTCTCTGTCTTGTTTCTCATCTAATTACATGTCTATATTGTTGCTAGAGAGAGCTCTGGTGGCGTATTGCCTAAGGCATTTGACTGCTAACCAGAAGGCTGGCAGTTCAAACTCACCAGCCACTTCTCAGAAGGAGATTGGGCAATCTACTTTCGTAGAGGTACCACCTCAGAAACCCAAGGAGGGGTGGCTATGAGTCGGATCCGACTCTATAGCAGTGAGTAACAGTAGTATTGTTACTTGAATGATTTTTTTTTTTTTTCTAGAACCCTCATTTCTCCCTATTTTTTTTAAAGTGAAGTAAATAATACTATAAAGTGCTTGTTGTTTTTGTTATATGCCATCGAGTTGGACCCGACTCATAGCGACCCCTCCTTGGGTTTCCGAGGCAGAATCACTAAGGAAGTCCATTGCCCCATCTTCCTTCCAAGGAGTGGCTGGTGGGTTTGAACCTCCAGCCTTCTGGTTAGCAGTCAAGTGCCTTAGGCACTATGCTACCAGAGCTCCCATTAAGTGCTTAGAGTATGCTAATATAACTTGAGGAACTTATTTGTGTAATGACTATGCAGATCAAGATCTGGAGCATCTCCAGTACCCCAGAAGTTTCTCATGCTCCTCTTTCTGGTTAATAAAGCTCTTGCTGTCAGAAGTTATCACTCTTTAAACTTTCATCCCCGTGGATTAGTTTTGCCTTTTCTTGAAATTCTGAAAAATGAAACCGTGTAGTATATAATCCCGTATAGTATATAATCTTTAATGTATGACTTACTTTGTTTAAAATGATGTCTGTGAAATTTATCTGTGTTTTTGTATATATCAGCAGTGATATTGTTGTATAGAGTTTTTATTGTATAGTATTCCATTGTGTTAATGGGCTACAATTTATTAATCTACTCTCTTACTGATATAATGTTCAGTTCAGGGCTTTTATGAGTAGCTAAATATACCTGTTCATGTTTATCAATAGATTATGTGTGCTCAATTTCTTGGTCTAACTTTTGGTGGATGTATATATTCTTCTCTCTTCTTTGTCACTTTAGATATTTGAGATACTAGTCTTGGTCAGATATATGTATTGAAATCACTTCTTCCCAGTCATTTTTTTTCATGGTTTTATTTATTTATTTATTTATATTGTGATTTGGGTGAAAGTTTACAGAGCAAATTCACTTTCCATACATTAGTTCACATACACTTTGTCTCATGACGTTGACTACAATTTACCACAAAGCAATAACTCCCCTCCCACTTCTTCCCCATAGCTACCTCTTCCCTGTGTCCTCCCTTCCATGCCCTCCTGCCCCCTGAGCTAAGACCCTGTACATACACAGCCCTTCTATTCTTCCATGATTATTCTCTCCAAGGAGTGTATCTACCTAGTGTAAATGTTCAACTCATATGCCTGTCTTTTGTTTGGCTCAAAGCCATAGGTGTGGGTTCAATTCTAGACCTCAAGGGCAGCTAGGGGCCATAGTCTCTGTGGTTTCATCAGGCTCTATAAGACCAGCAAACCTGGTTGCTTTTTTTTTTTTTTTTCAAGTGATTTTGAGTTTTTTCCACATTGTTCTCCCACTCTATCCAGGATCTCCTACATAGATCCTGCTGTGAGTGGTTGACAGTGGTAGCCGGGCACCATCTGGTTCTTCTGGTCTTGTAACCATAAAGGCTGAGGATTGCATGCTGTACCAGTAGCTTGGACTAATTGTTTCCATGAATCTTTGTTTTTCTTCATTCTTCTTTGCTCTGGAAGAGGGGAGACCTATCATTGCATCGACATGGCTGCTTGCAAGCTTTTAAGATCCCAGTCACTACTCACCAAAGTAGGAGGTGGAACAATGTTTTGTGTAGTATTTTATGCCAATTAAGCTTGATATCCCCTGCAACTATGGCCCCAAGCCCACAGGTCCAATTACTTGCTCCCTCTGGGTAGTTGGCTGTAGCTAAGAAGTGACTGTAACTTGTCAGCTCTACTATACACCTGGGAATTCTTACAAAATATACCAATACACTTGTAGAAACATTGTCTGCCAACCCTATACATGTTCTTGGCCACACTCCCACCTGCATAGACATACCTAATAGTTCAGTCTGTCCACCCAACTATCCACCCATATAGCCATGTTTACCTTCACTGAGAACACAGTACTGTATGTGCTAAAGGGTTCATCTTTGTTGTCTGTACCTCCCATGTACCTCTCTATGTCTTCCTCTCCCTCAATGCCACCATGATGATCATTCACATTTGGTACATTGCCCTTCTTTTTACAATACTTGTGTCCACTTATGTAACAGTGTTCCCTTCCCTTCCCTTCCATCCCTGGTAACCAACTAAGAAAATTTCCTTCCATATATAAACCTTTCCTTGACTTTTTACAATGACAGACTAATACAATATTTGTCGTTCTGTGATTGAATTATTTCACTCAACATAATGTCCTCCAAGTTCATCCACATTATATGGTGCTTTGCAAGTTCTACATTATTCTTTAGGGTTACAAATTATTCCATTGTGTGTATGTACCATAGTTCGTTTATCCATTTTTCAGTTGATGGACACCTAGGTTGTTTCCATCTTGCTGCTATTGTAAATAGTGCCGCGATGAACATAGGTGTGCTTATGTCTGTTTTTGTCCTGGCTTTCACCTCTTTAGGATATATGTCTAGTAATGGAATGGCTGGGTCAAATGTTATTTCTAATTCCAACTTTTTAAGGAATCATCCTGCTTTCCACAATGGTTGTACCATTTTACAGTCCCA
>NW_006921609.1:14524961-14525946 GCF_000298275.1 Orycteropus afer afer | reverse complement strand
TTGGAGTACAGTTCTTCATAGTATCTGATATTATCTTTTTATTTCAGTTGGCTCTGTTGTGATGTCACTCCTTTCATTTCTTATTTGTGTTTTGTATTCTGTCTTTTCCTTTGTTATATTTGCTAATAGTTTGTCAATTGTATTGATCTTTTCAAAGAACCAACTTCTAGTCTTGTTGATTTTTTCTATTGTCTTTCTGTTTTCTGTTTCATTGACTTCTGCTTGAATCTTTATTATTTCTTTTCTTTTGGTGGCTATAAGTTTTTGTTGCTGTTCTTTTTCTAAGAGTTGGAGATGTTGGTTTAAAGTATTGATTTTGGCTCTTTCTTCTTTTTTGATATGTGCATTTATTGCTATAAATTGGCCTCTGATCATTGCTTTTGCTGTGTCCCAAAGATTTTAGGTATGTTGTGTTTTCATTCTCATTTGAGTCAAGGAATTTTTTATTTCATTTTTTATTTCTTCCCTTACCCAGTCTTTATTAAGGAGGGTGTTGTTCAGTTTCCATATGTTTGCTCTTTTTCCATTGACCTTCCTATTGTTGATTTCTAATTTGATAGTGTTGTGATCTGAGAAGATGCTTTGCAATATTTCAAGGTTTTTATATTTATGGAGGCTTGCTTTAAGGCCTGACATATAGTCTGTCATGGAGAATGTTCCATGTGCACTGTAAAAGAATATATATTGTGCTGTTGTTGGGTGAAGTGCTCTGTAGATGTCTATTAGGTCAAGTTAGTGGATTGTATTGTTTAGCTGTTATTTTTCTATTATTCTCTCTTCAAAGGATTCCCTTTAGTGTCTCTTGCAAGGTTGGTCTGGTTTTAACAAATTCCCTTAATTTCTGCTTGTCTAGAAATCTCCTAATTTCACCATCATATTTGAGGGACAATTTTGCTAAGTATATAATTCTAGGTTGGAAATTTTTCTCTTTCATGGTTTTATATATATCATCCCATTGCCTTCTCATTTGCACAGTTTCTGCTGC
>NW_006921609.1:14502665-14524287 GCF_000298275.1 Orycteropus afer afer | reverse complement strand
TTTCTCTAATCCCTTTATGGTACCTAAATATAATTCTTTTCAATTCCTTGTCAGGGAGTTCCAATGCTGCTTCTTCCTCAGGAATGTATTCTGAATCTGTATCCAGCTTCCTTGTTTCTCTCACTTTATCTTGCTTCTTTGTGTGGACTGTGATGGTCTGTTGTCTCTGAGACATTGTGACATTGTTTTATCTAGATGTCTGCTAATTCTTTGTGAAGAGCAGCTAAGGGTGTGTCAGGCTGTCCTTGATGGTTGTTTATCATTGGCTAGTTGGTGAAGAAGGAGGTGGTGGCTGTCACTCAGTAAGTGAAGCTTCAGGAGGTAGGTGTAGTTGGGTTGTATGGGTCCTGTTACTGTCTCCCACTCAGTTAGACAGAAATAACAGTTGAATAACCATCACAAAAGTAAAAGCAAGTGGACAAAAAACACACCATGTAATCACACAGGAACAATAACAATAAAAACAAAAAAGGAAAAAAAAATTCCTGCAATATCTGGGGAGAGGGCATTAAGACAAAAAAAAAAAAAAGGTAAAGTAGAAGAATAATGAAGAAAACATAAATGGGAAAAGAAATGCAAAAAGAAAAACAAGGAACAGGATTAACCACAAAAAAGAAAAAAATTTGAACCAGGAATAGGGAAGAGAGAAAAAGCTGAAAACTAGAACCTTTAAGGGAAGAAAAAGAACAATAATAAAAAGGACAAAAGTAGTAATGTTAATAATAATAATAATTTTGAAACAGACAAATACAAACAAACTAAAAAGAAAAAGTCTTGGCAGGGCTGGGCAGGACACCCAGGCAGTGTCCGAGCACACAGACTGGGATGGAATTCCTGCCGGCTGAGAAGGTAGGTGGGAGTGAGGGGTGGCGGCACTTCTGTTCTCCAAGAGAGTGTGGGGTATGAGAGTAACAAGGGGAATATCACACCTTTCCAGTCATTGGCATCTGGAATGTCCTTGTGGTTCTTGGCAAGTGGAGCCTATTCTTAAGTCCTTGGAATCTGGGAGAATGCTGTCAGTTTAAATATCCAAAATGGTGGAACCACTTATAAACATTCAAAATGGCTGTGCCCTCAGGACAGATAAAAATCCACAGCTCAGCTCACCTTCCTCTTTGCTGCTTTCACTTTTATTCACCAGCCACCAGAGCAGTCATCTGTGTAGTCCCTGGCTAGCAGGGCTGATTTTAGGTTAATTCTTAGATCCTAACACTACTTGGCAATATCCAAGCTGTCTATGCCATCAGGATGGCTGCCAGATCACAGTGATGTCTCATTTTTTGGTGTTTTCATGGAAATTCTTCTACTAGTTGGGGTTTAGTCCTCTTCTATATCCTTACCTTCGAAGCTCAGGGCTCCAGGATTATCTTCTGTATCTGTGTTAATTGGTTCCCCTTCTCTTTGTTGAAGAGGGTCTGTGCAGTCTTTCTGCTTGTTCCTCCATCTTACTGGAACCCCGCTTTTCATGTTGTTTTAAAGGTGAAGTTACTCATTGTAACAATGGATAATTTATTATTTTTCCTTCATGATTAGTGCTTTTGATTTTCTGTTTAAAAACTTCCTTGAGATCATGAAGCTGTTCATTTGTCTTTTTCTTACAATTTTTACCTTTAAGATTTATATTTTTCATCCATCTTGAAATAATTTTTTTGTGTTTTATGAAATACTGGTCAAGTTGTTTTTTCCCCACTTTCTAGATACTAGTTGTCACAACAGCATTTACAAAAAAGACTCTTTGGCCTCACTGAACTTCAGTGCCTTCTTTATCATATTTCAAGTGACCTTAGATATTTGTATTTCTACTCTCTATATTCGGGTTCATTAGTCTATTTAAGAGTACCAAAAAAAACAAACAAATAAGCCACTGTTGTCAAATCAGTTTGATTCCAGCTTGTGGTGACCCTATGTTTTACAGAATAGAATTGCTTTATACAGTTTTCTTGGCTGCCACCTTTGCAGAGACAGATCACCACTCTTTTTACAACACTTTTGGGTAGTTCAAACTGCCAATCTTTAGGTTAGTAGTTGACCACAAACCATTTGCCCCATCAAGACACCTGCTTACGAGCACATAGGATCTTAATCAAGGAGCTCTGGTGCCCTAGGGCCTAAGGCATTTGACGGCTAACCAGAAGGCTGGCAGTTCAAACACACCAGCCACTCCTTGAAAGGAGGGTTGGGCAATCTACTTCCACAGTGATACTGCCTTGGAAACCCAAGGTGTAGTCGCTGTATGTCAGATCCGACTTGATGGCAGTGAGTTGGGTTTTGGTTTAGGATCTTAATCATGGCTCATAGTAAGTATCATAAACTGGTAGTGTAACTATCCGACTTTGTTTTTCTTCTACTCAGTATTAGATGGCCTTTTCATTCCCCTATAAATTATATTTTTATTTATTTTTTAGTTGTGATTTGGGTACAAATTTACAAAGCAGATTGGTTTTACTCTCAATAGTTCATGCACATTTGGTTTCACAGCCCCAATTACAATCCCCTATAAATTTTAAAAGCAAATTAGCAATATTGATACAAATGTGCTTGATGACTTACATGCACATACACACAACCAACACAAACAAAAAAAAAATGGAGATTTTCATTTTGATTCCATTTAAATTTTTGAACAACTTAAAGAGAATTAGCAACCTAAAAATCTGAGCCTCTCAATCCAAGGATATGATATATATCACAAATGTATTTCTCAATTTAATGTGGGCTTCTTTATTTTCTCTCAATGCAGTTTTCCAAGTAGAAGTCTTGTATATCTTTTGATAGATTTATACCTAAAGCATTTTATATTAATGTGACTCTTTTATTTTAAAAAAGTGTGCTGTTGAATTTGAGGATAATACCGAGAAGTACAATTGACTTCTGTATATTGACTTATATCCAACGACTTTGCAAAATCTACCCATTATTTCTGATAGTTTGGAGACAGATGGTTTTAAAATTTCCATAGAGAAAATGTGTCAACTGTAAGCATAGCCGGTTTTACTTCTGTTCCAATATTTACATCTTTAATTTCTTTTACTTGCCCTACATTGTCTAAAGTCTCTAATGTAATGGGTAAAATTGGTGATAGTTATATGTTGTGTTGGTCCTAACTTCAGGGAGAAAGCATTTAATATTTTCTCTAATAAGAGATATGTTGGCTAAGATTTTTAAAAAATTATGGGGGATACTTCTTAAAATAATATTTTTTTCCTGTTCATAGGAGATGAAGGTTTTTATTCCTTAATATGCTGTACATTCCATGATCTGACCCCTTGTAGGCTCAGCTCTGAATACTTTGTTGCTCACCAAAACAAAATGAGATTGTGTTTACCATGCTATTCATTTGTGTGAAAACTTTTCACATGATGCTGCTGCTAATTTGAAACTTTAAAATAAAAGAGTCCAAGTTCTAATCCCCAAATATGAGTTCGTGTTCCTACTCCCACCATGCATCTATGTATATACGTAGATTGTATCCTAAACTTGAGAGCAGAGCACATGCCTATCTAATAAATTTAGGTATATACTGAGTATCCACCAATGGTCTGATGCATGATAAGTACTAAATAGATATTCATTGAAAGACTGAATAAAAAAGAAAGAAATGAATAGCTCTCGGTGGAATCAGAACTAAAAATTCGTAAGTCAGAACTCTTACCACTGTCTATGATATAAATATGCATACTGGTACCAGTAAGTTAAAATGACCAAATAAGTTGTTACAGTTTTTTACATACATTACAGACATTAAATGAGGTCATAAACATCATTTAATGACATGGAAAGCAATTAGTATAGCCAATATATAGAAAATGCAGAACATAAAATTACACACATGTTTTATAATTATAATTTCATAAATCAACTTATACATATTTTGGATAAAAACAAAGACCAGAGAAAACTATACTAAAACATTTCAAGTACATATTATTTATTTCTCTTAATATATCACTGAAAACAAAGCTTTCTATCTCCCATCTGACATGGAATTATCATGCATTGTTTGTATTTGTGAGACTACATGATATATAACATTTAATGGGGAGGGAAACAACTCCTAAATTTGTGAATTTAAGATTCATCTCTAATAGCCATTTCATTCACATCACTCATTGTCCTGGTTTATCTTATAATCTCTTGGGGAAATTTAAAGTGAATTTTTATTTATTGTCATAGTATTTTTCTTTTCTTTTTTTTTTTTTTTGTTTTCTTTTGAAATGTACTGTTTTTCTGCCAACAGCTTAAGTCTATGGACTCATTCTTCATGGGTGAAGTTGTAATTATTGTGAGTGTTAGCAATATCAACATTTATACATTACTAGATCATGTCTGTCAAGTAAACAGAGTACTTGGTGGAAACTATCTGACTTTAGTTCCTTTACCTTCTTTAATGTTTGCAAACAGAACAAAGGCATAACCAAACAAAACCAAACTTACTGCCATCAAATTGATTCCAACTCATAGAGACCCCCATTGGGTTCTGAGATGGTAAATCTTTATAGAAGTGGATGGCCCGGTCTTCCTTCCTTGGAAGGAAGCCAGTTTTACTGGTGGGTTTGAACCGCCAAACTTCTGGTTAGCAGTCAAATGCCTTAGACATTACACCACCAGAGATCCTTGAACAAAGGCAAAGGCCGAGGAAAACCTACTAGCAGGATATGTTAGAATAGCAGCTATCTTTGAGAAGTGTTTCTCTGTCACCTGGCCTTCCCATAACAGCATTGACTCAGAAATATACAAATTCATATCAACTATTCAATTGAAATTTTTCTTCTCTTTGTTACTAGAGGGTGAAAAACAACAAAAAATTAAGTTGATTATTATTAAGTAATATACAAAATTTTAAATTTCTTGTATTCATCTCTCAAAAGTTATTGATATACATTGGAAAGGATGTTATTGGGTCAGCAAAGGAGAATTTGCCAATTATTGTTTGATACGGACAGATCACTTAAACGTTTAAAATTTCAGCTTCCTTATTACTAAAGTAGGCGCCCTGGAAGGAAGGTTGGGTAATCTTCTTCCATAGTGATACTGCCTCAGAAACCCAAGGAGGGGTCGCTATGAGTTGGATCCAACTTGATGGCAGTGAGTTTGGTTTGTTTGGTTTTATTACTAAAGTAGGTTAATACCAGCCTAATGTATTCATTTATAAGATATGGTCTTTAAAAGTACTTTGTAAACTGATGACAATTGTGTTATATAACTCTGATGTTAGTAAATTTATAAATGTGAATTTTTATTTTTGTATTTAAATCAGTATATATTCACTATTTTGTGTTCCACTTTTTTACTCAAAGTTAAAACTTTATAGGTATATTTATATTGATTAACATAGTTCTTAGGATTATTATTTTTTAGATGACAAAATATTACATTCTAATGATAGGACCTTTATAAAATCTTTAGATCTTTCATTTAGGAAAAGATAGGTAAACTTTCATAATTCCAGCTGTAGTTATTATTTTATACCATGACTATTACTATTCTGGGGGTTCTGGTGGTGTAGTGCCTAAGGCATTTGACTGCTAACAAGAAGGCTGGCAGTTCAAACCCACCAGCCACCAAACTCCTCAGAAGGAAGGTTGGGCAAAAAGCTTCCATAGTGATACCGTCTCAAAAACCCGAGGAGGGGTCACTGTGAGTCAAATCCGACTCGATGGCAGTGAGTACTATTACTATATTAGTACTTACTGGTAATAAGCTACAGTTATTCGGTGCTTATTTTGTGCCAGAAAACTATGCTAAGACTATTTTATATATCAACTTTTTAAATAAATCTGACTATCTTATTTTACATGAGGAAACTGAGGAAGAGAGTGGTGAACAATTGTACCCAAATCACATAGTTGATAAGAGCAGAACCAAAATTTAAACCATAAGTATGTACTGTTTGTTATAGTAAGCACTTACACATGTATCTATAAAACTCGAATTTAAATTTCTTAAATAAACTATACATGCAGTTTCTCTGTTCCACTAACCTCATTTCAAAGGTTCAGTAGCCAGACGTAGCTATTGGCTATTATATTAGTGCAGATCTGGGGCATTTCCATTAAAGCACTAAGACTTTCTGACATTACAACTCATGTCTTTACACATTATTTTTAACTGCATTTTTGTTTGCCACATTTTGCATTTTATTATCTTGATCATTAAATTTAATAATTTCAATAGAACCAAAATTTAGGTTTCACTCATTAAAGTATGAGATTCTTTCATTCTAATCCAAGAGAGCACCAAAATGTTTTATTTTTTCTACCTAAAAGCATGAAATCTTTTTAATGAACTCTTAAAACTTTTAGCTCTGGTTCACATACTAGTTACGTTGTTTTTGAGAAAAGGACAAATGGTGATACTACAGAACATATATAAAAATATATTTCTCACTGAAATTAATAAATTATTTTCATAACTATTACTCCATTTAAATCTTCATAGCAAACCCCTGAGCAAGTTAGAAAATGTATTATTATTCTAGTTTTACAGATGAAAAATTTGTGGCTTAGAGAATTTAAGGAACTTGCCTAAGACAAATGGCAAATGGTGGAACCAGTAATCACCCTTCCTCTTTTCTTGCTTTATTTTTTGTTAACCAGCCAGTGGAAAGCATAGAAATAAATGACAAAGAAACAGCATGAATAAATTGAGTTAGGCTGGGAAGGAGGTCAGTAATGCTAAACATGATGTAAATATCAAAGAACTGTAAATGCATAGAAAATTGAATAAATCCTCAGATAGTGAATTGTTTTACATATAATAAGATTGCCAAATGTAAACCACTCAGTTATAGAGTGGATTTGATTATAATCAGATATAGAGACACACACTGTTACTAATTTAATTAATGTCTGGAGATAAATATCCATTCATTCTTTTAATCAAGGAGCACAGGTGGTAAAATCTTTTGTAAAAATCCCGATTAAAGAAAATATTTTTATTCTTTTTTTCTTTATCATACTTAACAAGAGTGGCCTCTAATTTGATTTTAGCCAACCTCAAAGGATAAAGTGGAAAAGATTAAAAAAGAAGAAGAAGAAGAAAAGAAAACATAAGCAAAGAATTATTGGCTTACGTTTTCAACCATGCAGTATCTGAAACACCCTTGCCAAGTTTCAGACTCCAGCCTTATGATACTCCCCACTGGTATTAGCAGATTTCACACTAGTACCCAGGGCATGGAAGAAAATTGGAAGGGTAGACTGAAAATGCACAGTTGCTGGTTTTACTTCTTAGCTGTCCTGTTTTTCTGAGATTGAATGCACAAAACTAATAATTATTGCATGATAAATGAGATACAAATTGAAGTGTGACTCCAGCTTGTGAAACGCTTTGGTGCATAAAACGTTGAACATGACACATCCAGCTTTGTGAATTGTTGCTTCCCAAATTTAGTTACTCTGGCAACCAGTTTACTTTAATCAGGCAACTGCTTAGAATCTCTCTCCCTCTCTCTTTTTTGGTATATAGTGTGTCTTTCTTTTTCTTTTAATTAATATCCACAGGTTTAGAGCTTAATAATTAAAGAACATTTTGGAAATTTTATTTTTTCCTTTGTAATCATGTCCAAGACTATCTATGGAATTTCACATGAAATGCCTAGGTCACGAATGGGACTCTCTAATGAAGGAATTATTGTAGTTCTACTATAATTTTAGATTTTTCGATATAATAATTACTTTTTTGTCTTAGATAAAGTAATTAGATTTTAGATTTTACATATAATAATCATTTTATTTTTATGTAATAAAACTGCATTTCTTTATTACCTCTGATAGTATATTAGAACCATTATTTAAAGTAAAAATTTACCAAAGTGATTTCCCATTTAACAAGTTAACACATCAGCTTGAATTGTCTCTTTGGGTCAGCCTAATGACGATTTATTTGGCCAATCTTCAGGTTCTGTTAGTGGCTATGACTCAGCTCCGACTCATGGGGACTCTGTGTATAAGAGAACAAAATATTGCTGGTCCTATGCCATCTTCAGGGTCATTGGTGTGTTTGAGTCCATTGTTGCAGCTGTCCTCCAACCTGAAGGGCTCACCTTCAGGAATTATATAGACAACATTCAGTTGGGATCCATAGGCTTTGTTTTCAGTGGCTAATTTTTGGAAGTAGGTAATAGGTCTTTCTTCCTAATTTGTCTTCATCTAGAAGCTTTACTAAAACCTGTCTGCCATGGGTGACCTTGCTGGTATGTGAAATACCACTGGCATTGCTTTTACACAAGCATAGCAACACACAAACCACCATGGTATGACAGATGAATTTGTTAGGGTAGGGTAATTCTCACCTATTTATCTCTTCGTAGAAGGAATTCCAAGGTGAAAAGAAATAGAAAACTCAATAATATGGATTTGTAAGTTATGAAAGTCCAAAGGACCTTTGCATATCCAAAATTGTCAGACATGACCGGATGGTACCATCATTTTGTCTGCTGGTCACAAAACAGTTGCACAATATCAAATTGCCTTTTCATTTTTAAAATTAGTCTCATATTTCTTTGGGATAATTTTTTTTTTCATATGTAAAAGTTTAAAGAATAAAACATTCCATTTCTTAAGGCTACACATCTATTTACAGTCCCCAATCCTTATTTAGTCCCTGAACTGTTAAGTTAAACAGGTTCCCTGACAATGTAGCAGGTTCAGTTGGTAGTTGATCACTTGAAAAGAATACATCATATCTTATTTTAACATTCTGAATCAGTACATCATATAAATGCATTCTGAATAATGCATTTCTCCTACTTTAATTACTTGTTTAATTATCTGTAGTTTGTTTCAAAGCCTAGAGCAACTGCTGTTGCTTGCATGATTAGAAAATTGCTTCCGGTTGCAGAAATCTATTTCCTGTTGTTTCTTTCTGACAGCGATTGCAGACCGGCCTCCCCCTGTCATTCGGCAAGGTCCTGTGAATCAGACTGTAGCGGTGGATGGCACTTTAGTCCTCAGCTGTGTGGCCACAGGCAGTCCAGTGCCCACGATTCTGTGGAGAAAGGATGGAGTCCTTGTTTCAACCCAAGATTCTCGAATCAAACAACTGGAGACCGGTGTCTTGCAGATCCGATATGCTAAGGTAACTTGAAATGACACCCTTGGCTTCCCATTTTGTTACACTTTGTTTTTGCCTCTAGCAACTAATGTTGAAATCTCAGATTTTAGAATTAATAAAATGCTAAATAACAGTATGTTTTTAATTTGATAACTTTATTTGTGCAGAAATTCCACTGGGTATGTTTAAGATGCTGACTCATAATTTTGCCATGGCAAATAATTTAAGATTTTATATGAGGGAGAAAAAAAAATTCTAAGACATATTAATTGAGGAAAGTTAGATAGGGATTTGTGAGGGAAAGAATATCTCCAGCAGTGATATGATGCAGTAATTCCATAAAGCATTTTTCAAAGAAATTTTCCAGTACTACTTTATGTTCCATGTACTCAAACAGTTCTCTTGTGAGTATTTGCTTCAGCATTTTGCCATTCCAAATACTAGGCCTGCAAACAAAAAGTATAAAGCAATGGTATACATTGAGTATACCTTTGAAATCAGACCATTAAATGATGAACAGCCCACAGATTTGTGTAAGCAATTAAAATATTTACCTTCCCAGGGCATCATATCCACTACATGTTCTTTCAGAATTGTGTTGTTTTCTTTTTCTTCTTATCTCAAGATAAGACACGCTCATGTAGCATAGGAAAAATAGTCTTGACAGCAATAAACATAAATGTCCGTTGCTTTATTGCCTTTTGTGGGGAGCTTCTTTGGAGTTCTGGATCAGCATAACAGTTCACTTCATGTGCCACAAAAGTTAATGTGTTTCACTCTTTGTGACAACTATTGCGACTTTGTTACTCTGGTTGTCACAGCAAGATGATGACATTCTCACTTTATCTAATGTTACCTGAAGGTAGAGCTACTGTCTTCAGAGGTTAGATAGGTTTGTGCTGCTGCTGCTGATTTTAAAGTTGATTTTGTGACCTGTGTTTATTTTCTGTGTTTATTAGTCTTTAGAGGGAGAGTGTTCATTCCAACTAGGCATGGCTTTATACTTAGTTAAGTTAGTAAGTATAATCCTTAAGTTGTAGGATATAAAAATAAAACTTACATGAGGAAAGAAGAGTGACCACTTTCAGAAGGAATCCTTTCACTGCTATGCTTTTTTTTCCTATAAATGCCTATTTATCTCATATATCTGTATAGATAAAACAATGATAAAATAGAAAACACCAAAGTCATTTGCTAAAATTCAGTGGCCTCATAATATGACTTAATGTAACTTAAATATCAAGATAAAATTTAGCAAAGATTATCCCTTTGAATTTAGAGAGTTATACCCTAGTAATTGTTTATTGTCCTTGATAGTGATAATAATTATGTTAATGCTACTAAGCATTAGCTTTTTTATTATTCAGTGATATTAACTATATAGAATTTTTTTTCCAACTTCATGTAGCTTTTTGTTCCTTCACATTCAATAGAAATGTATTTAATTAAGAGGAAGTTTCTGGTTAGAGAATTTTAATGCAATTATCCATATTCATGGGCCATATCTGTAATTGCTTTTCCAGCTCGGTGAGCTCTTGATTGTTCCAAATATTTATTTTCTGTCTGTCTTCTCAGCTGGGTGACACTGGTCGGTACACCTGCATTGCATCCACTCCTAGTGGTGAAGCAACATGGAGTGCATACATTGAAGTTCAAGGTAAATGGGGGAAAAATTGCCTTAAAATGAAGTTTAAAATATCATTGTTTCCTTATGATAACTTGATTAACTAGATATCCGATGACTTAGTGGATATGCAGATAGGCTATCTATGTTTATATGCTTACTGTATATGTGTAAATACCTTTTTTTTCCCCCTTGGCCTTTTTTTCCTTTGTTAGAATTTGGAGTTCCAGTTCAGCCTCCAAGACCCACTGACCCAAATTTAATCCCTAGTGCCCCATCAAAACCTGAAGTTACAGATGTCAGCAGAAACACAGTAACATTGTCATGGCAACCAAATTTGAATTCAGGTGCAACTCCCACATCTTATATAATAGAAGCCTTCAGGTAAAGTGAAAATAATTTTTCCTAGATGTTCTTTTTATTTTTCACTATTAAGTAAGCATGTTCTAACTTATGAATCTATCCTTAGCCATGCATCTGGTAGCAGCTGGCAGACCGTAGCAGAAAACGTGAAAACAGAAACATTTGCCATTAAAGGACTCAAACCAAATGCAATTTACCTTTTCCTTGTGAGGGCAGCTAATGCATATGGAATTAGTGATCCAAGCCAGATATCAGATCCAGTGAAAACACAAGGTAAATATTGATTTACTCAACCTTGTGATACCTACTTACATAGTTGTTATGATTTTACAGGAAAATAATTTGTACTACATGGTAGCATTGTATATGTAACTTAGATCTGTCATCCAGCTTACTCAGTTAATTTTTTTTTTACTACCCAAACACAATGACTACAAACTTCATTATTTTCTAGATAACACAGCGAGGAAAGAACAGTGCAGATAAAACTTGCTCATTTTATAAAATAAAAAGTCCAAAGAGACAAAAAAAAAAGTTTTGATTATTACGAGTATCATATTCAATTTCTTGGTACCAAAATATGGTAATATATGGCTGTACATTCTTAATCATATTATAACTGAACTTAAAAACATAGTAAACTGTATTATGTTGATGTTCAGCACTCATAACTTTGTAGATGGGTTTTCAGAATTACAGCCATAATTGAGTAAAACTCTCTGGAATTCAGCCAAATAGAAGAGATATTTAGAAAATAATCTTAATGTTGTTTGTAGTCCCTCTGTCCAGTCAACTGCCTACAAAGCATGGAAAACATGCTTTAGGTCTTTGTGCTATTTGGGCCATGATTTATTAAATTTTAAATGGAAAATATCTATCTTATAGTTGAAGCAGGTTGACAAACCAGATAAAAAGGAAAAAATGAACATATTAAGGCTGCTTCTAAAACATTTGAAACTGGCAATTTTGTTTACTTGGATCACACGGTAGATGAGCAGTTTTTATTATCTTTTATGAGTAGAAATTACGTTTACCTTTCAAGATATACATTTTTTATCTACTATCCCCCTTCATGCTCACTCTATTTTTTAAAATAGAAATAAATTTTTTTTTGTACTGACAAAAAGAGAGATGAATTTGTATCAGCCACCAGCCTTTATGTTTTTATGAACATACTGTCATTATTATTGATATGCTTATTTACATTAATAAAGATGACTCTAGATGGTATTGAAATTCAAAATTCTTTTCTCTACATAACCCACTGCCATCAAGTTTATTCCAACTCATAGTGACCTTCATTGGGTTTCCAAAACTGTAAATCTTTGTAGAAGTAGATTGCCTTATCTTCTTCCCACAGAGCAGCTGGTGGGTTTGAATTCCTGACCTTTTGGTTAGCAGCCAAATACCTTAACCACTATATCATCAGAGCTACATGTTGTTGTTGTTGTTATGTGCCATCGAGTCGGCCCCAACTCATAGCGACCCCTCCTTGGGTTTCCGAGGCAGTATCACTACGGAAGTAGATTGCCCAATCTTCCTTCCGAGGAGTGGCTGGTGGGTTTGAACCACCAGCCTTCTGGTTAGCAGTCAAGTGCTTTAGCCACTATGCTACCAGAGCTACATAGAGGGAGCATAATGTCTCTATCTTGAGTTATACCCTTCCAAAGGAATATTTGTAACTTAAGTTACTATGATAGAAACACATTGCTCACAAATGGCAGAAAGACTTAAATGACTTTTTTCCTGGTTTAAGAGGGGATCTGGCAACCATGTTGCACGTTTTGTCTTCTCCAGAGAGGATATAATCTTTTTTTTTTTTTTCCTTCAGAATTCAGAGAGAAAGGAAGCTGAGTTGTAGAACATGCCCATGTCTGTTCCTTGCTCTGTGAATTTAACACACCCCAATGCCTATATTTGCTATTATGAGTCACCTCACCAGGAGTTTTAATATTCTTGGAGCCTGCCTTAGGGCAGTTTGAGGTTTTCAATATTAGATACGCATTTGTAAAGTATGTAGAAACTGTGACAGCTGGAAAATGAATCTAAACCTTTTGTCCCCACTACAGTGGTCTCTATCCAGTGGAGTCAAACTTAGTTTTTGAATGACTCCTGCTTAACATTATTCTAACATATAGCAATCATTTTGCTGTATAGATGCTCATTTTTAAGTAATGATGTATTTGACATTTTATCTAAAAATGAATTTACTTGTCTTTATTTTTGCTTTTATTATCGTGATCTTTACATTTTTTATGAATGTACCTTTGCACATGCATAGCTAATGGAACAGCCTAAGTTGAATGAATTTATGTCAGCTGAAGGCTGAAAATATAGTGAAACTGGCATAAATTGTGAAATTAAAGAATTTTTAATTGTAGGTCCTCAACTTACTAGTTATCTGGCCTTGAACAAATTACTGCACTTTTATGCAAATAATGCATGTGTTATTTGCATAAAAAAATATAGTAGTCAGTCCCTCTGAACTTCAGTTTCCTCACCTGTTACGTGGAACTAAAATAACTTCTCAGAATTCTATAAGGATTAAATTAAGTAATTCATGAGTATATAAGGCTCACTTTTCCTTTCTATTTTATCTCATAAGACAGTTACTAGATGCATTTATTCCAGCGTCTGGACTAAAAATATAGAAATTACGTAAAATTTGAAGGTATCATAAAACTGAGGACAGCTAATATGCTGAATGAGAGAATCAAAGTTAAATATACCTTGGCACATTAGAATAGTGGGTCAACACTAACAAGATTAAAATTAATGAAGCAAATTAAAATGTCTGGTGCTTGAATAGGTTTAAAAAATTAGCTAAAGAATGATAGATGTGGATACTAGGATTAAGGGAGTATTTGTGGAGTATTTGTTGGGGCTTGGGGAAGGGTAGACTTTAGAGTTGGAAATCAAATAAAATACCTATCTGTACCAACAGGAGTGATCTAGTTACCAAAAGAATGAATGTAGTCTGAACTGGCATTAGCAGAATTATGTCTAGATAAAGTCATTCCCCTCCCCTCCCCCCAAATTTAGTCTAAATGGTCAGATCATGAATGTGTTCATTTTTGAGCACTGTGTTTTCAGATAAACTTGTAAGACTTTTAAGAGACCTAGAGGAATTCAGTGAGGATAGTTGCTAGGGCTGCATGAAAGGCTGAAATCATGTCATAGGAAAAGAAGTTCAAGGATCCTGGCATATTTAGCCCAATAAATAATAAAAACAGAGTAGGCTTGACATATTTTCTAAAAAATGTAAAGAACCATCATTCAGAAAAGGTGTGCTTATTTTAATTTCAGATGACATAGTAGGACCAATGAATAGAAGTAACACAGAAGCAGATTTCATTGTCTAAGTCTTGGACTGATTTTGAGACACTCTGAAGCATAGCTAAGGGTAAAACAAAATTTGTACATAACAGGAACTTGGGAAAGAACCTGGAAAAAATCCAATTGGAGGGTAACATAATGCAGAAGCGCTAAGGGTTAGAGCCAGGGAAAGCTTTGTTGGAAATAAATTCATAAGGGAACAGACATAATGTCTAAAACTATTTCTGAAACTGAAGTGCACAAGCGTCTTCCCCGAGTGGAGGTCCCAATTAATAAACTGGAATCAAATGTTTAAGGTGCACAGACTCAAAGCTCAGGTGCCCAAAGCAAGAGTTGCTGCTGTTGTTTGCCATTGACTCAATTCTGACTTATAGTGACCCTACAGGACAAGGTAGAATTGCTCCATAAGGTTTCCTAGGCAGTAAACTACCAAACTCACTGCCATCAAGTCAATTCCGATTCATAGCAACCTCCTTTGGGTTTCTGAGGTGGTAAATCTTTACAGAAGTAGATTTTCCAGGCTTCCTTCCATGGAGTGGCTGATGGGTTTGAACTGCCAACCTTCTAGTTAACAGTCAAATGACTTAGACACTATGCCACCAGAGCTCCTTAAATTTTATGGAGCAGATCAGCATATATTTTGTCCTATGGAACCACTGGTGTATTGGAACTGCTAATTTTTAGGTTAGCTGCCAACGGCTTAACCATCACACTACCAGTTGACCTAAATCACAGCTGGAATTAGAACATTGTCACAGAATAATTAAGATGTACTTTCCCAAAGACAAGATTTGGTAATATAAGAAAGATGAGGTGAGTGGTTGACAAGTAGCAGGGGTGGTATCATTGCCTGCATGATGTTAGTAATTGCTTCCTCCACTACTAATATTAATTCACATATCAAGTCTGAGCCCTTGAGCCCTATACAAAATGGGTAGAATATATACTTTATCAATAATGAGGTTGCAGCTATATAAACAATGAAATGAGGCCTTCATAGTCTCTCCTCAGAGATAGTGTACAGGGAGTTCCAATAGTGGAGAAGCAGTTGAATAGGACAGCATCTGAGATTTCTTTCCAGTCTAAATCTGTGCACGAGAAAGCCCTTTTGTATTATAATACGTTTCCTTTAAGAGGTGGAGGAGAACCTCTTAAAAGAAAAATATCAGTTCATAAACTTCTCAGTATTATTTATTAGACATCTTTCAGTTTGTCTCTGATGTGAAATTTCCTAAAATAATATTCTAGACTGCCGTTGCCAAAATGTTTATACTAGACAGGGGAATCTAGCAATTTTTATGAAGGGATTGGCTGGCAGTTTTATCTCCAACCAGAGAAATTAGGGATTGAAGTACTAAACCTGGTAGTAATCTTTAAAAATGATTATTCTGTGTTTGAAGATACTTCCTGAAAGGCCAAAGATTCTCTGAGGAATAGAGGAGACAAAAGAGTGAGCTTGTGTAGAAACTAATGTAATGGGTTCGTTTCCACCAATGTTTATTAAGCACTTTCTGTATGTATGGCATTCTGCAAAGTATTATGAGTCCACAATGATCAAGATACTTTCTCTGCCTCAAGAAAATCACTTTACATGAATTTGTCATTCCAACTCATGGTAACTCCATGTGGTAGATAAGGTTGTGTGTCAGTTTGGCTGAGCCTGGTTGAGTGGTTGGGCAGCTGGTGTAGTTATTCCCCATGATGAGACTGGCAGTCAGCTCCATGATAGGATCTACCACAAGCAGCTGAGTAGCTGCATTAGCAATGTGGTCTGCTTCCCATATATAAGAAGCAGCTTTGGGAACAGTCTAGCTGATGGCATGCTTGAACCCTGTATGTAGCTGTGTCGTTGTTCAGCAGCCTGCCATGCTCTGCTGATCTTGGCACTTTTAATGGACTTGAATTAACGGCCTGCTGTGTTGTTTGGTGACATTGGGACTGTGCCCTTTTACTTGTCCACTTTGGGTTTGTCAGCCTCAGCAGCCAGCAGCTGTCTGAGTGAAGAAAAGCCTTCAGCTTCAGTGGGCTGGGAGCCGGAGGCAAAGCTGAAGCCCATGGTTGAAAGAGCTTTCACTCAGCCCCTAGAGCCTGGCACTTTGAACTTGGACTTAAAGCCTCCAAACTGTAAGAGCATAAATTCCTGTCTGTTAAAGCCATCCCCTTTGTGATATATTCCTGTCAGAGCGGCACTAGGCAACCAGAACACCTCAAGTACAATTGGATGGAACTGTCTTGACCCCATGGCATTTTAATTGGCTGATTTTTTGGAAGTCGACTTCCAGGCTTCTCTTCCTAGTCTGTTTTAGTCTGGAAACTGTACTGAAACTTGTTTGGCATCTTGAGTCTTACCAGAAAATCATTCTCACAGCACTTCTCAGAAGTAGCTGCCATTGGCATTGCCATTTGAAAATGAGGAAACAGAAGAATAGAGAGTTTTGAAAAATCTTCTCAATATCACGTGGTCCTTAAATTGTAGAGCTTTTAAAACACATAACCTAAGTCTGCCTGATTCCAGTGGCTTCACTGTTAACCTGGAGATAAAGAGTAGTGGAAGTCATAGGAGCAACTGAGACCAGTAGGAAAAGAAAGTATGCCTAAAAGAGAGATGGAAAGGTGACAATCATTTGCTTTCTGTGTGCAAGCTATGATGGTAGATGTCTCTAGGGCAAATATAAGCCAAAGGTATTTCTAAAGTATGATCAAATGTAATAAGAATTATCTCAGTTTATTTTTCATTGTACTTACTTATAAGCTTAATTTATAGATTTGGTATGTATGTGTTCAAAGCTACCGTGTCTAACAGTGTTTAATGGCACTCTTCATCTGTCATCTCTTCCGTCTGCTTACTTTCCTGGACTCCATCAATACTTAACCAACATTTTTTTTTTAATATTCATGTTTTTGCTTTCTATCCATAGTAATTTCTTTGAAGATGTTTAATTATTTAGAAAATTAAAATCCTTATTCTCGCTGTTTATGATTTGGTGAATCATCAAGACTATATATTCCAATATACAATATTTTGGGAAGAATTCTGTAGGCTAATAATCTATTTCCTCCTCTTCCTAACACTGTGTTCGCTTTTGCTGTTACAAACGAGGCAAAACATCTGTTTAGAAAACTCCTTTAGATACTGGTAATTTTTGTTGATTGCAAGCTTTAATAAGTTTAATAAAAATCTCTCTTGTTGGGGGAAAAAAAAATGCAGTACAAATTAATGCTAATAGCAGTTTAATTCTTACGGTGTTCTGGGTCTCCATTCTAAATTGTTGGAGTTCTTGAGAGTAAGAATTCCTTATTAATCTGTCTTTACTACAAAATGCGCTAACTAAACAAAACCATCATAGGTGTTAAGTGCTCTGTTCTCATGCATCTATTCTGCATCTCATGCATCTATTCTGTTTCCTAGTGGCTTCTGAATCCCCCACTGTAGCCACTAACTTAGCATATATATTAGTTGGGAAGATATCCATGTTCATATCATATGATGTAAGGTGTATGATTTCTTTTTGTGCTTGCTTTTCACTGTATTGTCTTCATTCTTTTCATTGCTCATCCACTCTGACTGTGGTTTCTGGATATGTTCTCTCTGACATAGTTAAGTTCACTACAGAATGTTAAAACAAATTTAGAGAGGATTACACGAGATACCTCATTCTCCATAAGAAAGTAGTCATTACACGGTAGGAGGAGCCATTCAGTGCTGCTGTTTGCCACAGTTTCCTTGGCTGTCCTTTTTTTTTCTTTCTAGGTGGCATGTGCTGTTCTCTTTCTCTGTGTGCCCCTACTCTTTTGATCCTAATAAAAAGTTGTTTCCCTTTTATTCTGTATCACAGTTTGACTTCATAGTCCCAATAATTTGTTTTCTGAGAGTTGCTATGGATGAAAGGATTGTCTAACCATACTTTCATTCGAGACAGTTTTTGAATGTGTAGGACCTGACACAGTCTTCTTGAATTGCTGCAGATGTTCCACCAACAAGTCAGGGGGTGGATCACAAGCAGGTCCAGAGGGAGCTGGGAAATGTTGTCCTGCACCTCCACAATCCTACCATCCTTTCCTCCTCTTCAATTGAAGTACATTGGACAGTGAGTTGTTATTGTTATAATATTTGATTCCAGTTGTAATAAGCTCATGATGTTTGTGAGAGGATTTATATATATATATATATATGTATGTATGTATATGTATGTATGTATATGTATGTATGTATTTAATATATATTAAATATATTTATTGTTGTTGTGGGATGCTGTCAAATCATTTCTGACTCACAGCGACCTGTGTGACAGTGGAACTGCCCCATAGGGTTTTCTAGGCTATAAAATTTATAGACCTGACCACCAGGTTTTTTGCCCACAGACCTGCTGAATGTGTTCAAACTACCAACTTTTTCAGTTAGCAGCTGAGTGCTTAAATGTTGTCCCACCGTGGCTCCTTCATATATATTTATAAGTGTAATCTTCTGTTGCCTACTTCTACACCAATAATAACTTTATAATATAAGCATTATTACAATAGCTGTGAACTGGCTGTAAATAGAAGTTTCAACATTCTGTCTTATTTTCTCTTAGGCTGTGTTAATGAACTTTACCTATCTCACGGGTAAAGCACACAGTATTCACTATGACCACATAACTTGTGATAAGATCGTTTAACTCATGAATTTGTAAAAACTTGGATATATTTCTAAACAGTAGTATCCAATAGGCTTTATAATCAGAAAGTAGTAAAATACATGTTCTTCCCCATCCCCTTCCTCTGATGTGTAGATGATGTCACTCAACTGCTGTGATGCCTCATGTTTCTGCATGAAGCATAAAGATTAACAGAATATTATATGTTAAGCTGAAAACAGTAAACACTTATAAAATATGGTATCTTTTATTTATTTTTTAAAGTTCTTAATATGATATGAACTAGAAGAATATAAGGTGAAGCCACATAGATGTTTTTGCATTTTGTCATATTTAATTTTCATTATTTTCCAGTGAAGCAAAAATAATATGCTGTGAATGATTACATTTTTTTGTCATTTTAATAGGTAGACCAACAGTCTCAGTATATTCAAGGGTATAAAATTCTCTATCGACCATCTGGAGCCAACCGTGGTGAATCAGAGTGGTTAGTTTTTGAAGTGAGGACCCCAACCAAAAATAGTGTGGTTATCCCTGAACTCAAAAAGGGAGTCAACTATGAAATTAAGGCCCGCCCTTTTTTTAATGAATTTCAAGGAGCAGATAGTGAAATTAAGTTTGCCAAAACCCTGGAAGAAGGCAAGTATAATGAATTGTGTGATTACTGTGCATTGCAGTATATTTATTAGTCTTTGTACCTTATTTGAAATTGTAATAATGTTAATGTTGACATTAATTATTTGATAGTGAATATTATATTTTGATAACAGAGTTACTGAAATAGAAACTTACCGAAAACAAAATGTAGAAATATTTGACTTACTTTAGAAGCAGCCTACATGAAAATGTGCAGGTGTGATCATTGTATCACTTGGTGGGATATAGAGGATATATTTGATTATTAGGAACTAAAATTAACATGGATGGAATTGTTGAAAATTTGCTTGCCTTTCCATTCATTATTTTGCAATAATTTGCTGCACTTTTTAGATTAATAGATTTGGAAATAAGGTGAGCCATTTATATTGATTTGCCTGGGACTTTTTAAGTGAAACCAGCCACTCCTGGGAAGGAAGGTTGGGCAATCCTACTTCCGTAGTGATACTGCCTCAGAAACCCAAGGAGGGGTTGCTATGAGTCAAATTTGACTCAATGGCACATAACAACAACAATTAGCATTTATAGTCCATATTCCTGAAGACCCCTAGTTCTGGGCAAAACTAGGATGATTGACCATTCTCTAATTGGAAATTCAAATCAATATTCACATATATGTAAAAGGTTATATGTTACTGTACACTAAAAAAGAAAATAAAAAACAAATTTTCCCTGAAATATCTTTATCGTTTTGATTTTTTTAAATGATGCAACAGGTTATTATCATGAATGATCAGCATTCATCTTCATGCTTTTGAACTTGCTAAGGGAGAATATGAGACTGAGGTTAACCAAAAACCAAACCACACTCACTGCCATTGAGTTGATTCCAACTCACAACCACCTCCATTGGGTTTCCAAGGCTGTGAATTTTTCTGGAAGCAGACTGCTGCACCTTTCTTCCGTGAAGCTGCTGGTGGGTTTGAACAACTGACCATTTGGTTAACAGCCAAATGCCTTAACCACTAGGCTGCCAGAACTCCTTGAGACTGAGGTTATAGAGTAGGAAAAGGAGGAGATTTCCTGGCTATTTTGTGGAGATAATCTATATACTTTAGTTTGGAAAATTAGCAGCTATGAGTTAGCAATATTGAGGAAAAAAGCTTAAGTAATTGGGAACAATCAGACCTTGGAGGAGATGCAGCTTTAAAACTTGCACATCTTTATTTAGTATTTATATCACTATTGTTAGCTTTAAATATTAAGTACTTGCTTTCAGTATTTTCCAACACACAAATAATCTATTTCTGAACAATTTAATAGCACCCAGTGCCCCACCCCAGGGTGTAACTGTTTCAAAGAACGATGGCAACGGAACTGCAATTCTTGTGACTTGGCAGCCACCTCCAGAAGATACTCAAAATGGAATGGTCCAAGAGTATAAGGTAATACACGCATAGTAATTTACAGAGGAAGAAATAAAACCAAAAAAAGAAAAAAAAATTAAATTGTTTGTGGATACTTGGCGCCATCTGCTGGTTAACATAGTAGCATGTACAATTACTTCACAATACTTCTGTCCTTTTGGAAATGAATAGTGGGTCAATTGTACAGTAAGATGAATGTAGTTAATGTCACTGAATTTTACACTTAAAAGTAGTTGAAACAGAATCTTTTCATGATTCATATTTTGCCATAAAAGAAATACTTCCAATTTATTTAGCAATTGTGGAAGAATATTTTATTAGAAAGGTCATTTTAAATTAATTAATTATGAAAGGAGAATATGTGGTCACAAACTATATCTCAAAACCAAACTAAACTCACTGTCATCAAGTCAATTCTAACTCATAGCAAATCTACAGGACAGGGTAGAACTGCCTTATACAGTTTCCAAGGCTATACATTTTTACAGAAGCAGACTGTCTCTCATCTTTCTCCTGGGGAGCAGCTTTTGGGTTTGAACCATTAACCTCTGTGTTAGCAGTTGAATGCTTTAACCAATACGCCA
>NW_006921609.1:14469097-14501755 GCF_000298275.1 Orycteropus afer afer | reverse complement strand
CCACTCCTCGGAAGGAAGGTTGGGCAATCTACTTCTGTAGTGATACTGCCTCGGAAAGTTTCAAGGAGGGATCGCTATGAATCAAGTCTGACTCATCGGCACATAACAACAACAAAAACAACATTCAGTAAATAGGTAGAGAGTCTTACCTGGATTCACCTTGTGCAAATATTTACACTCATGCCAAGATGTAGCAAGACTAGGTTAGGGTCATAAGATATAGTCAAATGAATGTATTTGGCAGTGCCTCATCAATTAATATGTGTGATAGTATTCTTCATGAACGCTGAAGAATAAGTAATAGATAGATCTGAGTCAGGAAAACCTAAGTTGAAAAAATATATCTTATGTGTGTTTTTGTTCTACTCATATGTAAACACAATACATCCTAGAAGAATTTTAATGGTAAACCATAGACTTCTCTAGACACTGCCTTTTATAGACGTGATGGCTAGATATTCTTCTAGTTGATTGTTAAATCATGATAAGTAAAGTTGTTGTTATGTGCTGTCTAGTTGGCTCTGACTCATAGTGACCCTGTGCGCAACAGAACGAAACACTTCCCAGTCCTGTGCCAGTGTCAGAATCCTTCCTATACCTGAGCCCATCGTTGCAGCCACTGTGTCAGGCCATCTCAGTGAGAGCTTTCCTCTATTTCCTTGACCTTCCACATGGTAATTAATAGACAATTTATTTATGTGAATAATCTAAAATGTACCTGTTGATATCAAATGGATGTTAGGAAGGTGGGCACATCTACTTTCTGTAATAGCTACCCGTAATTGTAAGGTGGGAGCTCTGGTAGCATAGTGCCTAAGGCATTTGACTGCTAACCAGAAAGCTGGTGGTTCAAACCCACCAGCCACTCCTCGGAAGGAAGGTTGGACAATCTACTTCAGTAGTGATACTGCCTCAGAAACCCAAGGAGGGGTCGCTATGAGTTGGGTTCGACTTGACAGCACGTGACAACAACAATAACAATTGTAAGTTAATTGCTAATATCAGAATCAGTTTAGAAATGTTTTCAATGTATAGATGCCTGCCCTGCCCACCACCCGGCCCCACATTTGGATTCACTCAGAAGGAAGCTTGGGCAATCTGCTTCCATAGTGATACCACCTCAGAAACCCAAGGAGCGGTTGCTATGAGTCGGTTCCGGCTTGACGGCACGTAACAACAACAACAGAGCTGACAAGGGGCTTTGGCGTATATATTCTGATAAATTTTTGCAGATGATCCTGATGTACACCCCCAGTTAACCAGTCAAAATCTAAACCTGTTGCCATAGCAGTCAATTCTGACTGATAAGGACCCTATAGGACAGAGTACAACTTTCCCATAGGGTTTCTAATGCTGTAATCTTTATGGAAGGAGACTGGCGCATCTTTCTTCCATGGAGTGACTGGTGGTTTTGAACTGACAGTCTTTTAGTTTAGACCCAAATAAAGAGTGTAAATGTTCTTTTGAGCAGCAAATTAATTTGTTCAGTAACTAGATACAATGAGCTTAGTATATTTTTAAAATGATTTTTTAAAATGGACTGAATACCTCTTTATGAAATTTATATACATTTTAAAAAGACTACATTCTTTAAAAATAAAAAGCATTTAAAATAGTATGTTAGATACACGATTGAGTGTTTTAAGGTATTTCTAATTAGATTAAATAGTGTAATTGAGCAATTAAGAAAGTAAAAATCTTTACACCTTTTAAGTGCTTTCTTGTAAGTTTCAAGGTTATTTTATTACTGAGAAGGGACCGGATACTATGGTTCAATCCAGAAAAATAGGACTGTTATAGAAGATTTTTAAGGATTTGAAATGAGATGATGTCTCAGTGCTCAAGCAAAAGTGTGTAACGTAGGCATTTTCCCCTAAGAGTCAAAACTCATTTCCTTCCTGAAGAAATGTGAAAGGGTGGATTTCACTTAACTTCATGGTCAATTTAAAATAATGAAATGCCTTTCAGAACCTGATTGACTGGTACAAAATCAGTTTGTGGTTTCAGTTCAGCTGCATAATGTAATTGGGAGAAAAGATTTACAAAGGAATCTTTATTTCCAAATGCTCAGGTTCTAGGTTAGAGTCTGACCATTTGCTGGTATTTTGCATTAAAGCTATGTTGACATTATATTCACTTTCAAAGAAAAAAATTAAAGGTTATTGCCCAAGTGATAGAGGACAGTGATATTCTTAGATTTAAGTCCCATTTCCTATTAGTGTTTAGACAATAGCCAACTTGCAGCTCATCCTACATATTACTCAAGGACATCATAAAGAACATGGAGCATATTTTAGTATTCTATGGATCATTTTCTTATGGAAACTGAGTCAGAATACTGTCATGCAGCATTTCCAAAGCCCTTAAACACTGCAGAAGATCACTTTGTGATTAATCTTCCTATGAAATTTAAAACAAGCATTGTAGTACAGTTCAAAAATTGCGATTTCCTGGGGAAAAAAAACTTACTATCAAGAATACCATTATCAAAGTTAATGAAGTACATGACAATTGTCTTATCAGAAGAATGTTTTCCTTTTAAGTCAAATACATATTGTTATTCTTTACAATTCTATGTTTGTTATTGAAGACTGATTGTTATTCCTATTTAAAGAATGTTTTCCTTTTAAGTCAAATACATATTGTTATTCTTTACAATTCTATGTTATTGAAGACTGATTGTTATTCCTATTTAAAGACATTATTAGAGTATTAATTTTTTCTCATTTATAATAGTTCAAGAGACCAGAAAATGAGTAAAATTACAGGCTGATTCTTACTGTTTGTATTCAGTATAATTTTTATTAACCATATTTATTGCAAAGGTACTTTTGAATATTCATATGCTCTCCTTCTTTTTATGCATCAGTTGCTTCTCAGTTCTGATGTAAATGGTAATATGGCAGTAACAGTGCCGAATACTTTTATCCAGAGAAGTACTGAAGTAAATTCCTGGACTGTGGGGTTCTTTTTCATCTTGGTTTTGTAGTATCTACTGATTTAGCATCACACTGAACCCATAATAGGAATGCCAAGGTTGAATGACAAATATATAAGTTACTGTTCTTTATTTGAATGTACACAGCTTTCTCTGAGGTCTTTTTTTTTTTTTTTACTATGGCAAATAATTTCAGTATTAAAAATTCAAAAAATCTAATGATATGGGCTATTAGAAACTCTGAACTTCAGGAGAAAATTTGCATTTGTGTCCTTGACTTATCTGATATAATCCATTAAAAGTATTAGTGTACAGGGGAAGGGAGAGGGAAAAATCATTGCTTGGGAGACACTGAGCTTCTGCTAAGGGTGATGGAAAAATTTGGAAATGGATAATGTCAATGGTTGAACTCTATTATGTAAATATGATTAGTGTCACTGCATTGTACATGTGAAGAATGTTGAAGTGACAACTATTTTGTTACACATGAATATAGCATAATTTTTAAACAAAGTATATGAGAAAATATAAAGAAGGCTTCACACTACTACCAACAATAGGTTTGAGTGTAAAAGTTTTCTCAGAATAAGATCCTACAGAAAACTTGAAACTTCCAACAGTAGATTTATGATAGGACTAGGTTTAAAATGGCAATACAGATGAATTCTGTACAATGAAGATCTTTGTATGAATGTATATAATTGACCAGATTATCATTCATTATTTTCTTCTATAGGTTTGGTGTCTGGGTAATGAAACTCGGTACCATATAAACAAGTCCGTGGATGGTTCCACCTTTTCTGTGGTCATTCCATCTCTGGTTCCAGGGATTCGATACAGTGTGGAAGTTGCAGCCAGCACAGGGGCTGGGCCTGGGGTGAAGAGTGAGCCACAGTTCATCCAGTTAGGTGAGTGTCAGTGAAGATCCTGTTTGACAGCTTGCTGTACCTTACCCATGACCCGCTTTTCTTTTTTTGTACATAACCCGCCATTGTTTCCAGCTGGAATGTGGCATGAGCAGTACACCAATGATGGTGTTAGCTTTATAACAACAAGAAACAAATCATAACTACAACTTATCGATACACACATTTTAGAGAATGTTTCAAGTAAAAGACTGTCAGTAGTCAGTGTCAACCTAATCCTGTTCTGTTGGATTTTTTCCTGTAGTATTTATTCAACAATTACTATTTCTTGAGTACCAAAGATACATCACTGAAAAAGAAAGATGCAGTCTTCAACCTCATAGAACTTAGTTGTTTGATTTTTTTTTAAACCTTCCATGTAAAATTTCGGTTATTGGAAGTTTATAGCAATATGACATGCAATTTATAGTATCATGTCATACCTCTATAAAATTGTAACTGATTTTAATAACAAAAGGTAGACTGAGATATCAAAGAGCACTGAAATATGGTATATGCTAATCATTTGGAAAGTTAAATATTATTTGTGCTTTAAAACTGCTTGCACAAACCCAAACTCACTGCTGTCGAGTAAGTTCCGACTCATAGGGAGCCCTCCTTGGTTTTCTGAGGTGGTATCTCTATGGAAGTAGATTGTCCAGTCTTCCACTGCTTAGATGAATGAGATGAATTAAAAAAAAAAAAAAAAGCAATAAGGAAACCTTCATTACCACAATTCACTATGGGCAATGTAACATGAACAATAAAATACAAATTCTTCAGTGATTATTTGTAAAATCCAAACAAGAGACAATAGCAAAATGCTATTTTAGCTGAAAAATTGGGGGGGGGGGAGTCAGATATTAAAAAATAGGCAACATTTAAAATATGAAAGAATTAAGAAAGATGTTGAGAATTTCTTCTGTTCTGCCATGGTTGTGTCTTCGTGTTTCAAGTCAGAAGTTAAGCATTAGTAACAATTTGTTTCAATTGGTAAATTTTGGAGAAGAACCAGATGTATGAATCTTTATACTTCACAATAATTAAATAGTATTTTTTCCACATGTTGAAAATCTTGATGGCACATCCTAGAAATTGTTGGAAAACAAAAGTAAGAAACATTTGGCTTGTGGGTAAATTTTGTTACTGTACATAAAGAACTTTATATTCCTATGGAAAACCAATATTGAAGTTCTATTGTTAAGACAAAGATTTTTTTCTCTAAAACACACACTTGCAAAATTTCTGTGGCTTAACCTGATAAAAATCTAGTTGAAATCCAGTGGTTGTGGGGCAGGACCCGTGGCATATAGACATTGAGAGTCAACATAGGGCTTCTGAGGTTCACCCTGGGCCAACAGAAAAGAGGAGAGGAAACTAGATGGTGTGTGGGAAGGTTTAATGGTGCAGGTCTGGAAACTGCACATCACTTCTGCCCAGAACTCAATCATGTGATTCCTTATAGATGAATGAGGATACTACACAATGAGGCTGACAGTTAGGGATCTGTCTTCTGCCCTTCACTCTGTGCTATGAGAGGTCCATTCAGACCTTTAGTGGAAAGCCGTGGACCAGAATTTCAATTTTGGATTATCTTTCATATTTAAATTTTAAAATGTGATTACATACATAATTTTAAAGGAAAAAAATTGCTCCATGATATATTTATGGATCAGAAACAAATATATTTATTGCAAAAATTCAAACTATATACAAAGCTATGGCAAATAAGTTGCTTAATGCATCACTTGCAATGTTATATTAAATATGGAGGGAGGGAAATAGGCTCTATATTGGGGAAATAGGTGGTCTCTTTCTTATATGAAATGTCAGTATTAATTTATTAAAATTGAAATTTTAAGATAAATTGTTTGATGTCATCCACCTATTTCTATGATACATGATTTTTAGTCCTAATTTTTGGAACATGGCTTGGAAAAGGACCATCTATAATTTTATTTATTTAAAATTTAAATTATGGGATTTGAGGGTCAAAGTGGCTTTCTTTAAATTATAAATGTGTTCCAGCTTTCCGTATCTTAATATAGCCTCAGCTGCAGTGAGACAAAGACTGAGAAGTAGAGTGGCCATTTTAATTCATTAGTCACACTCCACTTTATTCTGTTAAGCCCATCTGTTTGCTTGCATGGAACCTCTCTTGGCTGTCTCCATAAAATCTGAAGCTACCCAACTTAACCTTGCACAAATAGCCATGAAATCTATAAACCTAGCAGATACAAAGGGTGTATTAGGAAAAAAAAAGAATAGGTCTGCTTGGTGAACTTTAAGAGGATGAATGCTTTTAGGATAACCAGAGATAAAAGAGTCTGGAACATGAAATGAAACTTTGAGTCCACAAATGCTGGAAGGCAGGTGACTGCCTGCAAAAAATAGGTTTTTTTAGCCTTGACCCTCTACAGAATGAAATCTGGAATTCTGTTCAAGAAAAAAGCAAATAAACCGCACATACATCCACACGCACATGTGCACAAGAAGTAGCAAGCTATCCATTTTACATAGAAAGTGTTGCTGTTTTCTTTAGGCATATTTAGCCATTGAAAGCTGCTTATTTTTCTTGCCAGTTGTCTTATCAGGATTTAATATCATTTGGCATAGTATTTTTTTTTTTTTTTTAATGGTGGCGTGGTGCTAACTGAAAGATTGGCAGTGCGGATCCACCAGCAGCACCACAGGAGAAAGGTGTGGCAGCCTTGGAAACCCTGTGGGGCAGATCTATTCTGTCTTACAGGGTTGCCAGGAGTTGGAATCCACCTGATGGTAATGGATTTGGGTGTGTTATTGGGGGGGGGGGTAATGAGATTTTTTTTCTTTTAAAGATCTATTATTCATGTGTAATTAGTTACACTAATTATTTCTCTGAAAAAATATATTTTTGAACTGGAGAAAATGCCTTTATTTTAAAACAGGTAATATATTAACAGAATATTTTTACAGCCAAATGGTTTAAAGACTGTAAAAGTACACCAACGTAATGAAATCAGCAAACACCTTATTTCACCAGATGTTGTGAGTGAAGACCCTTCAAACTGCAGACAGCTGTGGGAATCCTGCCCACTGAGCATCTTTAGGCTTGGCAGTGCTCAAAGCCAACAAAATAGGATGTAGGTTTGATGATAGAGCTAAGGCCCCAGTGTTCTACAAGTATTTTGCAGACTTCTCTGTGTGACTTGATGTAATGGTGGGCTCAGAAAATTATTACCTTAGTAGATTTCACACATAAATATAAAACAAGTAAATTTTAATGGGTATATATTTCATAAATTTTTAATTCTTGAATCAAAACAGCTAGCAGAAAACTTAGGCCTTTTTGACTATGCTTAACATCTGGTAATTATTTTACATATTTAATGTTCCTTTCTTATGGCTGTTTTTGGCCATGGTTATTATTTTAAAAGAAAGATTATTCATTTCTTTCAATGCTAACATAATCTTAATTTTTCATTGTATTTAATGATCCAGAATTTTATACACCCTTTGGAGCACAGAATCAAATAATGTGTTTCTAAGACAGTTAAAGGAGCTCTGGTGGCATAGTGCCTAAGGCACTTGACTGCTAACCAGAAGGCTGGTGGTTCAAACCCACCAGCCACTCCTCAGAAGGAAGGTTGGGCAATCTGCTTCCATAGTGATACTGCCTTGGAAACCCAAGGAGAGGTCGTTATGAGTTGGGTCCGACTATGCGGCAGTGATTTTTTTTTAAGACAGTTAATAGTCTGGCAATATGGTCTCTAGGAGGGGGCATACACACACACATACACACACACACACCTATCCATTTTTTCAATATCTACCTTATAGAATAAATAGTATTTTTCTTCCTTCATTTTGTGTACATATTTAAGGGTCATTGTAGAAGTCTATTAAAATTTGTATCTTGCGTGTAAATACTTATTAAAGCTCCTTGCTGTTGACTCCTTTCTGACCCAAGTTGACACTATGTGTGTGTCAGAGTAGAACTGTGTTCTATAGGTTTTTCAGTGACTGACTTTTTTAAGTAGACCACCGGGCCTTTCTTCCAAGGTGTCTCTGAGTGGATTTGAACCTCCAGCCTTTCCATTAGCAGCCAAGTGCATTAACAATTTGCATTACCCAGGAACTCCAAACACTTATTTAAACCAACCCACTGCTGTTCAGTCAATTCTGACTGTTAGCTATCTTATAGAATAAAGTAGAACTACTTCTAAGGTTTCCAAGGCTTCCAAAAGCAGACTGTCAACACCTGTCACCCACAGAATGGCTGATAGCGGGTGCTTAACCACTGAACCACCAAGACTCCTTAAATACTTATTAAAACCAAACTCACTGCCACCAAGTTTATTCTGACTCATAGTGACCCCATTGGGTTTCCAAAGTGGTAAATATTTACAGAAATAGATTGCCCCCTCGTCCTTCCTCAGGGTGGCTGATAGTTTTGAACCGCCAGTCTTCTGGTTAGCAGTCCAATGGCTTAGGCACTGCACCGCCAAAGTCCCTAAATATTTATTACAAAAAAAAAAAAAAAAATCACTGCATGGAGTCAGATCTGACCCATAGCGACCCTTTCTTGGGTTTCCGAGACAGTATCACTGTGGAAGTAGGTTGTCCAAACTTCCTTCCAAGGAGTGCCTGGTGAGTTTGAACTGCCAGCCTTCTGGTTAGCAGTCAAATGCATTAGGCACTGTACCACCAGAGCTCTTTTGTAATATGACATCAAGTTGATTTCGACTAATAGCGACCCCTCCTTGGGTTTCTGAGGCATTCTCACTATGGAAGTAGATTGCCCCATCTTCCTTCCCAGGAGTGGCTGGGGGGTTTGAACCATGAGCCTTTTGGTTAGCAGTCAAATGCCTTAGGCACTACATCACCAGAGCTCCTTAGGTATCTCTTATTTGTTTGTATGCTTGCATTAAAAATATTTCATTTTCTAGTGTAATATTTTTGTATTTATTTCAGCACTATCCCATGAAAGTTAAGCAGTGACCTGTAGAGTTTTCTGGAGTAGAAGCACAAATCATGTGCTATTGCTTTTGCTTTTAAATATAGTCTCATAAATTCA
This sequence comes from Orycteropus afer afer, assembly GCF_000298275.1. Taxonomy (NCBI): domain Eukaryota; kingdom Metazoa; phylum Chordata; class Mammalia; order Tubulidentata; family Orycteropodidae; genus Orycteropus; species Orycteropus afer. Next base: position 14,492,856 of record NW_006921609.1, on the reverse strand, counting down.
CTATGCTATGTTTGTTTTGAATTAAAATAACAACAATGAATATAATTTTGAAATTTTGCTGACAATCTCATGTGCTGTTCTAATTAATGATGCTAGGTATTGAAGAATGAAAAACAGAAATCATTGTCCAAAAATTAACAAAATAATGACAGTGAGTTTTTAGCTTGTAAGTGTGCTCACATTATTACATTAAATTTTAAACTCATATTAATCAGACAATGGCTTTTCAGATTCTCATGGAAACCCCGTGTCACCTGAGGATCAAGTCAGCCTTGCTCAGCAGATTTCAGATGTTGTGAAGCAGCCAGCATTCATAGCAGGTATCGGGGCGGCCTGTTGGATCATCCTCATGGTCTTTAGTATCTGGCTTTATCGGCACCGGAAGAAGAGGAACGGACTTACGAGTACTTATGCGGGTATTAGAAAAGGTACTAGTTTTCTTAGATTGATATGTTGACATAACTCTTCATTTTGAAATGTGAGTCTAAGTTATTATATCGAATAACTTTAATATACGTTTTCTAATGTATTTTTATTTTATAGTAATTTCTACCACATATTAACTCCACTTGAGTAGCAATGCTACAAATAGGGCTTTTCAGTTATAGAGCTAGTTACTTTAAAATAGATTTCAACTATATATATGTGTTTGTGTATGTATTTTCTTGTATATACTTATACACACACACACACACACACATATTTTTTAACCAAGTAGGTCTAGACTTAATTCTTAATGTCATTCCCCTGTTCTTTTTGGAAATTATTTCATTATTTTGTATTCTGGATGTATTCTCCTTGCCACGGGAATTATGAATATTTAAACAATCTCTCACACTTTTGAAGGGAATATTGTTGCCTTTTGTGAAGCAAACGAAAAAATATTGCCATTGATTTATTTATAAAATAGTTGCTTCTTAGTGACTATGGAGTGCATGACTGAGTGGTGTTCAGAGAAAAGAGGTTTAGTATGTGTACATTGTTATACTTAGTGCTGTACAGTTGAATATGTGTTGGCTGCTGATTAGTGATGGTGACTCCATTACACGTGTGCTTGCAGTTTGAACAGAAAGTTTGCCTGGCTGCTGTTATCTACAAAATGTAAGGATAAACTGAATTGCCAAGATTTTTCTCAGTCCCTTTGCCATAAATCCTCAAACTCTATGGATAGGTGATTCACATTTTTGTTCTCTGAGAATATTGTTAACACAACAAAATAACTTTTTTTTCATCCAGATATTTCCATCCACACAGGGCCTCAGATCTGGGCTATAACTAGAGTGACAAAAATCCCTAGCTTTTAGGAGACAGTCCCAGTTTATGCCTGTGGTCCAGCAAAGTTATTTATAGTGCTCTTTTTGCTCTCAAAATTGTCCCGGTTTGGATGATAGATTATACAGTCACCATCATTATAGTACCTGTACCAAAACCCAAAACCAGTTTAATGAAACATTTTTGCTTTGCTACAAAGGAAATTTTGAGAGGATTACCAGTAAAGATGCCCCCATTGCCCCTTTTCAGTTGTGCACTTACTTCCTAAGTGTGCATTCCCTGTGAGTCTTCACCAGGTCAGTTCTCTGATCAATTTGATGGTAACCTCAGAATGTTCACTGCCGGATAAAACTTTTTTCAGAAAAGTTCTATTGAGTATTACTACACATTCATAAAAACAAACTGTAAAAGCACTCTAAATAGGGTACACTCTGTCACGAGGGGTTTTGACAGGAAAGTCAACAGATATTCATCATTTACACTATAAAAATAAATCAATGTGCCTCCTGCCTGTGGCTCAGCAGCAGTCTTTTCATGTGGACACATTTACCTTAGCATTATCATCCTTAAATTAAAAAAAAAAAAATGTTCACCCTATCTAGAGATGACACAGATTGTCAGTATCCCTGCCTGTGAAGTGGAAAACGAGGTCTTGAGGTCTGCAGAGATAGCTGCTACTCATTATGTATACAAAGTAGAACAATGCCAGGCACACGTGTCACCCTAGAAAACCTTGACAATAAGACAACGCAGAGATAGTGTTTGTGAATACTTATGTGTTGTGGAGAGGAGAAGAGGTATGATACTGAGGGTAACTGGGCTTTGAAATCTCATTTGAATGAGGAAAAGTGATTAACATGTACACATGGAGTCTCTTGAATTCTCCAATCAAAGACCTCCATCATCCATCTGATTTTGTAAATAGCCAGTCAGTGGACTCCTGTGTTTCTTATTGTGATGAAGTATTATAGCTGTGTGGTTGTAACAATTTAATGTTTTGCATTGCCTTGAAATCCTAAGATGTGACATGAAACCCTTCTTCTTTTCTGAAATATGCCTTTTCCTTTACTAATGTACTTTAAGCATGCTGGCAAATGCCTATGTGCTCTTTCTGCAAAACCTATTAAACTAATATAATTGTCCTTTCAACTAGCTTGTGTTTAAGCAGAAATCATAGAACATAATTACAAATGTAATTTGATGAACATTTGATTCTGCTTTCCTCACTTTGCCTTGTCAGCACTTTTTCATAATTCTGTTTCTACACAATTAGAAAAAGTGCATCTTGAGATTTTAAAATAAATTTTCTATGCCAAAATCAATGCAGGTAGTTTTAAGAAGAAAGGAAGTGAAATGTTTAATGTTTTAACGAAAGAAATGTAAAAAAGTCTATTGAACTCTGAAACATCAAGCCAGATTGTCACATGGGGGAATAGTGAGCATTTTTTAACATTTCCCCTTACATTTAGCTTTAGATCTGACATCTATGCCCCCACACTCATACAGTCCCATATTCCACTGGCATTTGTAGGTACACAGAGAGTTTATTATATTATTGGAAGCTTTGAGAATTAAGTTGTTCTTTGGTGTGCTAGCTGTGAGAATTTCATTTAGACTGACCACTTTTCATCTCTTTTTCAAATCCTCAAACTGAGGTTAGCATTTAGCTAGGAGAAGTAATGACAAGGACCTTTCAGATTTTCCCTGTGTCCTTGTGATTGCAAATTAATGTTTAGGCACTCCACTCTTGCTTGAATGGCAATAGTAGTTTCACATGTACCTTTAATTTATTTATTTACAAAGACTTGTTACTGTGGCTCTGCATTTGTGAATGTAGCTAAATTATGTTGATTCTATGAAAAGACCCAACTGAAAGAAAGTACAATAGAATTCCTAAGACAGGGACGGATACACTGTCAATGAAGGCCAAAGTATAAATTGGGTACCCAACACTGAGGATTTTGTTTTTGTTCTTTCTAGTGTGCTCAGAGATAATGTGGTTTGGTAAGAAGTGACAGTTGTGCAAGATGCTGCAGTTTCTCTTTTCAACCCCAAAGGCCATCAACCTAATGTCAATTTCTAGAAATTCAGATGTGAAAAAGAAAATATATTTTTGGCAGCTTTTTGATATCCAGTAATGAATCAGTATCCTAGTTTGTTAGCATGAAGGGAGTATATATATATATACATATATGTATGTATATATATATATATATATGACATCTATAATCTTCAAGGGAATTTTGTGGGTTTTCCTTGCTTTCTTTACCAGGACAGTGTTCATTTTACACTAATGTGAGGAGCTTGGAAAATAAGCCAGTCTCCTCCCTTGATGAAAAGATGTGGAAATTGCTCAAGTGTTCTTCTGACACCCAGGAGTAGGAGAAGATAGGGAATGTAGGGGAGGCAAGGCTGCTACTTTTGAGGATTCCAGTTCAATTTCAGGCATTATTGATTACATTAAGATTTATAACTGCAGAGAGAGTGAAGGTTTTCAGAGGGACTTTATTGTTCTGTTGTTTAGCTTCTAGTATGGCATTCAAAAAAGATAATGTTTAGTCTACTCCTAGGAAGCTTCTAAATGTAAACTGTTAACAGAGAAATTGAAGTTTTAAATTCCCCATTTTTTTCTGTCCATTCACAAATTTCTATGATGATAAAAATGGAGCACTGTGCACTGTTTATCTGATAGGGTGTCAGGCATTTCTTGGTAGTGAAATAGTTCAATTTTTATGGTTTTCTTTGTTCCGAATCTTGTTCTCTCTCTCTCTCTCTCTCTTGCTTTCTCTCTCTTCCTTTCACTCTCTCCTTCCTTCCTTTTATCCCTTCCTTCTTTCTTCCCTCCTTCCTCCCTGACTTTCTCTTTCTCTTTCTTTCTTTTAACGATGAATACTGAAGTGCACCTATTAGTCTACTTTAATAAGCATTTACTTTCAGTTATCTAGATAAGGTTCAAGCAAGACCCTGATAATACGTGTTTAAGAATCCATTGTCCTGTGTTTGGAAATGATTAATGGTGGAGGATTCTTGTTTGTACTGAAGCCATGAGCTAAATCTGTTACTAAATGCAGGGTCATTCACAGGCTAACCCAGCAGAGTTCCCCTCTCGTCTGCTAGAATGTCAGACTCTTGAGAATTTTACCTGTAGAGACAAGCTTCTTTTTTAACCTCAGATTTTGTTTTATTCATATATCAGAGTGTCAGAACTACTGGCTTAGTTATTTACATTTGTTTTATGTTCAGCTGTCTGCTTGATTTATACTAATGTGATATGTTCCCTTTCTCTCTTCAGCTTAATAACTGGTTTATATTTTGTTTTGATTTTTCAGTCCCGTCTTTTACCTTCACACCAACAGGTATATATTTGCACTTACCCTCCTCCTATCCTTTGTTAGTTTGGCATGTGTTATACTATTGTGTTTCTGTTTTTATTTCATTTTCTGCAGTAAGTGGGGGAAAGGACTTAAAATGGAATACAATACGTCATTGACTCATGTCAGGCATGTATTTGAAGGAGAAACGTTTGGTGTTGCTTTTCATCCATTTAGTGCAGTTGTTTATTCATGACTCCACATTGCATCTTAGCCTTGTTTGCATGTGTTTCATTAGATAGACACACTGTTTCTACTCTCAGCATGATTTAACATGCTAATAACCTTATTGATTATTTCACACTTGGCAGTGCATTCTTTTCCTTAACTTAAGCTTTTCAGGCTTTCAAACACAAATTTATCTTCCTTGTAATTCTTTAGCTATAGAATCACAATTCTTATAGGAAACCAAAATATCCAACACATGTGAAAGGTAAAACTTTTCATTTTCTCAAAGTCAAAGTCCTGATACTCTGTTCTATTCCATTTCTTTAAGAGTGGGGTCCTCTTCTCTCACTTTACCTTTAGTAAAACATGTACCTGTGGATGTGCCTCGGTTTTAATCCAGTTATTGTAATCACTGGAAGCAGTTATCTCTCCTTAACAGACTCCTAGTTTGGAGTTCTTCTAAGTAGCAGAATTTGGCAGCTTTTAAAAACACATTTCTTCTTAGAAAATGCATCTGTATTTACAGAACAGCTAATCTTCTTAACCCCTTGCCTAACTATGTCCAGATCTTTTTGTGATTGTTGTTATGGCTAAATTTTTAAGCTCCAAATGTAATAAGCTGAGAATACTTTCAACCACATTCAAGTATATTTCAGTGTATCTCTGATGAAAATATAACGAGAAGGGTTTCCACAAGCCACAATGAAAAACAGATCCCACTAATTAATAGTCACGACTTGGTGTACAGCTTTGGATGTGGAGAGAAGTATTTTACCATTTGTGGTTGTCTCACCATTACTTATACTTCTAGAAAAATTGTCTAGTAGTTTTCACTCTTGGATTAATGATTTCACTTATATAAAATCATAATATTATGTGAGCTAATAATACACTTGAAACAAAATTATGGGAGTGCTAATGTGAAAGTATGCAAGAATTATATTTAATAAGTGTACTGAGTTTTTGTTTTTTTTCAGTTCTCAACATTTTTAGAAAATTAAGAACATAAGAATGACTTACATTTAGTTCTATGCAATCTTTAAAAAAATAATAGTTGAACCAGAAATCTACTATCTTCCTGTGATGACTTTTGCAATAATTTTAAGAAAGGGGAAAATATTCCATTTTATATACATGCTCATGAATGTAATATATTTTGATATGTGAATGTGCTTATTAATTATTCTTGTTTTGTAACATTTTAGTAACTTATCAGAGAGGAGGTGAAGCTGTGAGCAGTGGAGGGAGGTAATTATTTTGCTTCTTTTGTAGATCCTAAGGGGACTTTTAAATATTTTTCCTTGTATTCTTTAATGATGTTATTTTCTTTGCTTAAAGGTTTAACTTAAAGGTGAAATTTTCTTCAGGTCTTTTACAAACACTCAGCTGTGCTGTTGAACCCAAGCTATTTACACACAATTATGTGTCAGAATCCACTCCATGGTAGTGGGTTTTGGCAGGTATTGATTGAAGCAGTTGCAACCTAGTCAATGAACACCAGAGGGAGCACTTAAACCAGGAAAGACAGCTTTGCTCATAGAGCAGATGATTAAAGGAGTTAAAATAATTAAGCTGTGGCATTTATGAAGATTAAGAAATATAGCTAGTTAGCAGATACTATCAAAGAAAAAATGTTCATTTGGAAACCTGCTGAACACAGCAATTGCTCATAAGTTTGTTTGCTTTTTTTTTTGGTCACAATTTCAACATAGTTTAGATCTTCATTTGCAGGGAAACATGCTGAAATAAAGAATAGAAATATAGGTATCTTGCTAACAAAGAGCTTTTTATTCCTCCAATTAAAATGAATCTCAGTCCTATCTTTATGATTTTTTTGGTAATTATTATTCAGTGAGCTCTAATGCATTCACAGAGAAATCACAACCTGACGTGACAGGCAGCTTAAAAGGGTCTGCAAAAAGGTATAAGTTACATGAGCCAAGTTTTAGGATTTTCCCCAGTAAGGTGATTTTTTTTTTTCTAAAACACTAACATCTAGCTTAATGTATAAGAAAAAATTCTTCTAAGTAAAGCCATTATATAATTCAAACTCAACTTATTGAGTACCCTGCTTTGTACTGTTGGATAATGTGCTTGCTACTAGGAAAAACAAAAATGAGCAAAATATTACTCCTCAATCAGAGGAATACATGATCAAATCAGAAAATTACTGTATTTAATGTAATAGAGAATGATGAACAGAAAAGTGCTAACCACCTTTAGCCACTGCTATACAAAATTTGGCACCAGTTACTAATCTTTTCTTTCCCCTCTGGTGTTAGCTTCCTGTTCTACCTGGAAAACAAAGCCAGCCACTGAAAGATCCAAAAGCTAGGAAGGTCTTCATAAGGAATGTATCCACTTGATTCAGAAATTAAACCAGGGCATGTTTTTGCATCTAGGGGAATTCTGCCTAATCACAGCTCAGACATTGATGAAAGAACTTCTAGCACAAGAGCCTTCTCTCTGGGTAGAGCTGGGTGGAGCCTCATGCTGTAACCACCTCTCCATGTGTCTCTGCCTGGCTCTCCACTTCAACATTCTCATTAACAAAAGCCATGAAGGTCCTTATTGAGCATTGTTAATATGTTTTTCTTCACTGGCCTTTGTGCCAGAATGTAAGACTGGTTCCTGCTCTAAAGAAATTTACAGTCTAGATAGAGAGGCAGAATTATCACTTGGGAAACAATGGCAGAAATGCGTAGGTAGCAAATACAGCAAGGGCTGAAAAATTGCCAGGTTCCTAAACTATCCATTTGGAAAGCTCACTATATCACCATACAGAAATAACCTTCTAAGTTTAAAAATAGCATGGCAGAAGTAAAACCAACTTATTTCAAATACCATATAGAGAGAATCTTTCTCCCCAGTGAAATAGTAAAGGATGCTAGAATGTTAGAGAAGGAACAGTTAAGTAATCATCTCTTGATCTAGGGCTCAAAATGGCACTGATGCATACAATTTTAAATTTATTTATTTACTAAATGAATTTATCGAACACCTACTGTGCAGCAAGAACTTTGTAAGTTCCTCATTAGTGAATGGATGAAAATCCCTGTCCTTGAGAACCTTAGGTTATGGTGGGGAAGCTAGATAATAAATAATAAGCATTTTTAAAAAGTCAGTTATATCATATCAGCAGGTGATAAATGTCATGGAAAAAAAAAAAGAGCAGAATAAGAGGGGTGAGGAGTGCATTAGGAAGAGGCCTCATCTCCTGGCCACATGTGAATGTGTAGGTGTGCATGTGTTTGTGTGTCTCTGTTCTGCGATCCTTTGGGGGTAAGAGAATGACCAGTGAGCCAAACTGCTACACTGACTTCTCCCTTCTCCATCCCTAAATGCTGATTTCCTTGAAGTCTCTATGAGATCCTCAGCGGACCTCCCACCTCTCTTAGATAATAACACCTAAGTAAAAACCTTCAAGTCATCCTCTTTTACCTCCTGCATCTATTACCACATTTGGTTGATTCTACTCTTACACCCTTCACCATTGTTGTTGTTGTTGTTGTTATGTGCCATCGAGTCAGCCCTGACTCATAGCGACCCCTCCTTGGGTTTCCAAGGCAGTATCACTACGGAAGTAGGATTGCCCAACCTTCCTTCCGAGGAGTGGCTGGTGGGTTTGAACCGTCAGCCTTCTGGTTAGCAGTCAAGTGCCTTAGCCACTATGCTACCAGAGCTCCCCCCTTCACCATAATACTCTTTAACTTTAAGAACTTGCTCTCACGTGCCTAATCTATTACAAGCTCCAAGCAGCCCCCACCTTCATCTCATAGCACTACCTCCTGTAATTTTCTTCTGTCTACCGGAGCCACACTAATCTTTCTAAATGTTTATTGATCATGTCCCTGAGTTGCTGAAAATCCCCTTTCCATGGAGCCTACCATGACATAAGACCAGTCCAAACTTCTTGGTATAGAAGGAAAAGCCCCTGATCTCTAGACCTTTGCAGGACCCCTTTACCACTGTATGCGCCACACCTTACATTCCACTAGGTCAACCCACTTGCCACTCACCAACACCTCATTCTATTATATGTCTTTACTACATTGCACGTGCATTACATCAGCCTGGAATGTCCTCACCACCCTGCAGCCCTTTATCAATTTGCTGAATTTTACCTGCTATGTTTTATATGTATTTCTTGTACTTCGTAAAGATCACAAATAAGCCCCTAACTTAAGGTGATGGAATTATCTTTTGTTTATATCAGGGGTAAGCAAACTATGGCTTTTGTGCCAAATCCAGCGTATTGTCTGTTTTTGTAAATAAAAGTGTATAAGAATACAGCCACACTCGTTCTTTGCATGTTGTCTGTGCTTTAGTGCTACAATGGCAGAGTTGAATAGTTGCAACAGAGACCATGTGGCCTACAAAGCATAGTTTAGTTACAATTTGTACCTTACCAGAGAAACTCGGCCTACCCTTTCTTTAGATTGCCTCTTACAGGATACTATGAGATCCTGAAGTGTAGAGACTATGAATTACTGATCTTTGAATGATGGCACCAATAAATATCATTAAAAAAAAAAAAAACAAAACAAAAACCAACTCAATGCCATTGAATGGATTCAACTCATAGCAACCCCTCCTTTGGTTTCTGAGGTGGTATCTCTAGAGAAGTAGATTGCCCAATCTTCCTTCCAAGGAGTGGCTGGTAGGGTTTGAACTGCCAGCCTTCTGGTTAGCAGTCAAATGCCTTAGGCACTACGCCAGATGAATGAGAGTGTTATTAATGAGAATGAATATCAGAAAACCTGAGTTCAAATCTTTTAAAAATACATTTGGAGCTGGATTTTTTTTTTCTCTGATAAAGGAAGAGGCTGAGCTGGAGCTCTCTCCTCGTTCTCAAGATTATAAATTTAGTTATTACTAGGAAAGGGAAAATTAAGATTGTGGTGAGTAAATGGACCTCTTCCCAACTTGAAAAGGGCAAGGAAATTTGTGAAGTGATCCAGGAGAGGATTATGCTGATATTAAGTAGCTGTTCCTTTTTGTTTTCCTTACCTCAAACATCCTTGTCTCCCCTTAAAAAAAAAAAAAAAATGTTTAAAAACTAAACCACAGCAGAGTAGGCCTGAAGAAAGGAGGTGGGAAAGTCTGGCTAACCAGATGAGAGATGCCAAACTACATTTCCTGTCAGTGGGAGGTGAGAAAGAAAAAGAACTCAACCATTGTTTCTCTTTAATATATTGGCAACTCTTGTATCTATCCCTCATGTCCTCCTGGGATTTAGAGATCTTTCAACATGTCAGTGGAAAAAGGAAACACCTCTAGGCAAACTTCACTACCAGGTTCTCTGACTATGTCCCCCAGATACAGGGACTTGTAGTATTTTGTGGTTTAGGAGTTCAAATAGTTTTTCCTGAGAAGACTGATTGGGATTTCTGAACTAGGAAGAGAGAAGGGATTTAAGGTAATTGCTGCATAATTTTTAAAGTGTATTTGCCCTCTTCTCCTCCATAACATAACTATATCCCCTTAGTAAAATGAGAAAATCAATTTGGTTTTTATGAGCCATAATTTTTTTTTCCTCAGATAATGTTTTTTTTTCCAAAGGACAAGGAAAGAACTAAGCGAAACTCCAACATAATAATGTGAAAATATAACAGCTGAAATATTATGTATGATAATATTACATGGTAATATTTAGATACATGTTAATCACTGTAACTGGTATTGTGTTTTGTATCTGCCTTATTTCTTATTGTTGGCAGCTAATCTGTCTCATACACATTTGATAATCTTAAATGTGTAAAGCCTGTGAAATTGTTAGTCTACAAAATACTCTTATTAGAGTAGCTGCATATGATCTTGGCTTCCTAAAATACCTCTGAAAGCCACACAAGGCATGTTAAGTAAGATTCACTGTGGGCCAGTCATCAAGGCTCACCTTGTTACTTCAGTGATTAGCATTCCAAATTCAAGTCTTAACAGAGAGCTAGGATGTGAACTGCTAATCCCACTTACTGTTGGAAATCACCCGTACAGATGAATAGTTTTTTCAGTCTGTGATGATATCAAAACATTCTCTTTAGAAGTGTTTTTCAGAGAGATGCATAGTCACAGGATTATGTTGTCTATTCCTCTTGAAACACATAAATCAGCCTGAAAATTTATACTTGACCCATACTCCTAATATCCTATAACATCATCACAGTGTCAGAAATAGAGATTCGTCTTTAACAACTTCTATAGTGATAACATTCATGGTATAAGTTGAAGGGAAAGCAAAATAGGAATGATAAAGATGATTGGATGCAGAATTTCTATTACTGACATGTATTTCAAACCAAACCAAACCAAACCAAACTCACTGCCATCGAGTCAATTCTAACTCATACCGACCCCTCCTTGGGTTTCCGAGGTGGTAAATCTTTACGAAAGTAGATAGCCCAGTCTTCCTTCCACGGAGTGGCTGGTGGATTTGAACCACCAACCTTCTGGTTAGCACTCAAATGCCTTAGGCGCTATACCTCCACAGCTCTTTAACATGTATTCCAAAGGCCCCAGATATCCATAATAAAAAAATCAGTTGCCATCAAGTTGATTCCAACTCATGGTGACCTCACCACACGTGTGTAAGAGTAAAACTGTACCCTCTAAAGTTTTCAGGGCTAATTTTTCCAAAGTAGACCTCCAGGTCTTTCTTCCAAGGTGCTTCTGAGTGACTAGAACAGTCAACCTTTTGGTTAGCACTGAGCATATTAACCATGTGCATCACCCAGGGACTCCATCCGTGATGTAACTTGCCCTTAATTGTTTTCAGTTTTCAACAATTAAGCAACATTGTTCTTAAAGGCATGTGTTTATCCAAACATGTTTAGTAGTATATTTACTTGGTTTTAACAGCTTTTATTCTGAATTTCAAGACTTCAGAGATTACTCTATTCTTCCTTTTGTTCAGAATTTTTGATGCCTTTAGAAAATTTCAGCACTGTGCAGTATATGTAGGATTCCTGGTGGTGCAGTGGTTAAAATTCTCAGCTGTTAACCAAGAGGTCAGTGGTTTGGACCCATTGTCTGCTTTGCAGGAGAAAGATGTGGCCATCTGCTCCCATAAACATTCCCAAAACCCACTGCTGTTGAGTCAATTCTGACTCATAGTGACTCTCATAGGGTCCAAGACTATAAATCTTTATGTAAGCAGACTGCTTTGTCTTTCTCCCATAGAGTAATTTGGTAGGTTCAAACTGCTGGCCTTTTGATTAGCAGCCAGTGCCTTAACCACAGCACCACCAGAGCTCTTTTCCTTTGGAGACCCAATGGGGCGGTTCTACTCTGTCCTACAGGAGTGCTATGAGTCATTGTCAACTCTACAGCAGTGAGTTTGCTTTTTCTTTTGGTTTGTAGCATATTTGTTTCATATATACTGGATTGGATGTAGTTCTAGTTCTAGACCCCTGGATTTGAATCCCAGGTTTGCTACACGCTCTCAGTACATATTCTCCTCCAACTGTCTCAGTTCATTATCTATAAAATTAGGAGAGTAATAGTACCTACTTCGTTGAATACTTGTAAGAACTAAATGTAGTGATACATGGAAATAAGTCAGAACAATGCCTCACAAATTATGAGCAAGCAGTAAATACTCATTTTTATTACAGATATATGCACACTTATGCACACACACAGAATACACACATGCATACGTATGCATGCAGATAAAAAAATTATAAATACATATTCTGCGTTTGCAGTGAATTCTTCCTCAAATAACCATCATTTGTATAGTAAGTTTCCTCAATTGACTACTGTGTGGGAGAATATCCACCACGGAGAGTGAAATGTCAGATTTGTGATCCCCAAGTAAATGAGAATCATGATTATTGCACTTTAACAAAGACAATGAAACCGCAAAGAAAATCTTTGCAGAGTCTATGGAGCCAATCTCGTTATTGTGGATCTGACAGCACATCATATGTCATTACCTCTTTTGCTGGATTATCAAATGGAGTTAATGTTGGAAAAGGACATCAAGAATGCAATTCTTGGACTCTAGTTTGAGTCCTTGGCTCTAGTGGTCCAGGGCTTCCATTAATAACTGACGATGCACTTTGCATTCCCCATGGACAGTGCAAGAGGATTAACATCTGTTGCACCAAAGAAAACATGAGCACTAGTATTTCTTATAGTGGACATCTTTGTGTTACCACATATAATTCAAGGCATTTTACATTGTCACCATCAAAAAATGTTGACAAGATGACTGAAGCTATGCATAGAATCATTGATGAGTCTCCATGAAAATGTCACAGAGCTCAAAACCACTATTTCTAAAACATGATTTTTAAGAAAAAAAATATGCAAATGTGCTTAATATTACAGATCTGTTATCTATGTAAAGGAGCTTATTCTGTTCTTTAATGAAGTTGTGAGAAGAGTCATTGTAATGAAATGATTTTTTAATGAAAATGATGAAATGCATACTGTCTTGACTAAAGTATACTTTCCACTATCAAGAAATTCCTTAAAATACATATATCAATATTTTTAGATTCCACATTTGATTTTTACTTATTATGACTGAAGATGGAATAGAATATTACAAAATTTTACCTCTGACGCACAGCTCTGCCAGTTTCCAGCCTTATAACAATATAAAATGAGGCATCATCTCCTTGAACATTACATGACAGTTGTCTATAAAATAAAGAAATAATAATACCAGTCTGCATAGTTCACAGAATTCTTTGTGAGACTGTGATGACAATTTGTCAGAATTCTGAGTAGAAAATATTAATCCCTATTTGTATATAGGGAGCTCTGGTAGCATAGTGGCTAAGGCACTAGATTGCTAACCAGAAGGCTGGCAGTTCAAACCCACCAGCCACTCCTCAGAAGGAAGATGGGGCAATCTACTTCCATAGCGATACTGCCTCGGAAACCCAAGGAGGGGTCGCTATGAGTCGGGTTCAACTTGACGGCACATAACAACAACAACATTTGTATATAATTTGTTTTTACTCATATAACATTCATTTATATATATGTTTTTCCTTTAGACCAGGACTTCTCAACATCAGTGAACCCGCCGCACAGCCCTGGCTGGCAGACACGTGGCCTAACACTGGCAACAATCACAATGACTGCTCCATCAACTGCTGCACAGCAGGCAACGGGAACAGCGACAGCAACCTAACAACCTACAGTCGCCCAGGTTAGAGACAGAGAGCTTGATACGTATAGACTTTGTAAAGCACTAACCATAAGGAGATAAATTTCCTCTTCCCTCTTCTCAACTCCAGACATGCACACATCAACTTCAGGGTTAAAATATAAATCCAGATATTTTTTGACATGTTGAGAGTACTACAAGTCAAAATCTTTTATATAAACTTTAGGCTTTCTTCTGCCTTTACATTACTGATGGCATAAAGGCATTTCTGAGTAACTGAAAGATTATAAAGCCAGTTGTCTATGTTTCTCAAACAGTCTTGGAACATGGATCAGACAGTTGCCCACAATACATTTCCAAATATGAGGGCTGGAGTAGAGTGTGAGCCAACCCCCCTTAAATAACAATGTTACAAATATAAATGCTAAATATGATTGTTGTGCAGTTTACAAAGGTAAATGCCAGTGAATGAATGAATGCAGGTTCTGGCAGCAGGAAACGCTTTAAAGACAAGAAGTACTAATATTTCAATGATAAGAAGGCTCTCAGTTAATATTCATTTTCAGCCATCTTTTTTTCATGTTTTGTGCTCTGGTTTGTTTTGCATATGTACATATTGGGAAGGGAAAGGTAGGCAAGGAGGGGTATAAGAATAACAGGAATTAGAAACTCATTCATATTGGAAAGGAAAATTTGATCACTATTTTGTGAGATTTAAGCTACTTTTTAGCACACTAGCCTGAAATAAATATTTCCACAATCATTACAAAGCCTCCCACCAAAAAATATGTTTCTTGATATGTGATGGTATAGTGATTGAAATTCTAGGAGAGATAACAAATAGGTAAAAATGAAAATATGTAAAGATATTTATATGAATGTATATCATTACAATTTTTAATTATAATACTTTGAAATATTTATAATTTTATAATTATTTTAATTTTCTCCCTGAGCTTAGAACAGTCCATTCTATCTTGCAACTCTCTTGACTTCCTAATTTGTTCCAAGATTTGGGGGATAGAACAGATCAAAAGGTCAAGAATTTATACTTAAATTGAACTGTATTCTTTAAAAGAAATAGCAAAAATAATCGTATAAGTGTATAAGAAAAATTTTAAATAAAATTAACACAAATTCAAAATCAGATGTTATAACATAGAAGTCAATCCTTAAGAAAAAAGAAATATGCATCTTCTGTAGGTGTGTATATATAATTATTTTGTATTGTGTGTTTTTGTTTCAGAATATGAGTAAATAACTTTGCTAAAATTTTATGCTAAAGCATGACATTAAAAATAGTTGTGGATACGCACTATTTAAAGACATAAACAAAATAAAAATGATAAATAATTTCTTAGGAATAACAAAGCAAAAAGTTAAAAAGTCAACATTCATAATGTAGGCAACATTAAAAAATAGCATTAAAAGAATCAAAAGTATGGCTCTAAGAAGCAAAAGAACACACAGAATTAAGGAAAAGGGAAACAGGAATTACATTTAAGTAAACATACATTACACAGTAAAGAACAAAGTACAGAGCAATCTGTCTAGCCTTCAAACAAGTCCCAAGTCTCCATTCTGGGTATGAACAAGTCCATGTCTGCCAGAATTCCATAATCTATTTGTCCATACAGATAATACACAAGGTAATAGAATTAAAAGAAAGACTGTGAGACCTATAGAAGACAAATAAAATGGTCATAACTGTTTAAATTAATATAGAGCTGCATGTCCAATATGGTAGACACCACAGAGAGCCATTTAAATTAAAATTAATTAAATTAAATTTGAAATTTAATTTCTCATTTACACTAGCCATAAGTCAAGTGCTCAGTAGTCACAGATGGCTAGTGGCTACTATTTTGAGCAAGGCAGACTAGAACAAGTCCACTACTTCGTGTCCTGTGCATAGGACGACACTGACAGAGAGAGTCTGGGGGAAAGAAAATGAGATTTTTTAAATCGTATTACCTTTAATAATATTTGTTAACAACTGTTAAACAAAACTCAATGCTTAGAAATAAGAAACAACAATTACTATAGGAGTGGTAGATCAAGTCTCCCTGTTCAGAGTAGGTGAATTCAGCAAGAAAAGATTTATGAGACTAATGAGATGAGCATTTGTCAGAAAGTACAAATTTTTCTTAAGGTTATACTCATATTTACATCTTTAGTGTCAAGCATGTTAGTTTATCATGTTTTAAATATACATATTTTAAATAAAAACCAGCTTGCATGCTGACCTATTACTATTGGTACCCATTATGATTACATAAGGAGCTCTGGTGGTACACTGCCTAAGGAATTTGACTGCTGACCAGAAGGTTGGTGGTTCAAATCCACCAGTCACTCCATGGAAGGAAGATGGGGCAATCTACTTCCATAAAGATTAACCACCTTAGAAACAAAGTCACTGTAAGTCAGAATCGACTTGATGGCAGTGGACTTTGGTTTCTAATTACATAAATAGAACAATAGTATTTTTATCATTATAACTTTACTTTCTTCTTTAAAAATATTTCAGTTGTAAAAAAGGATTTTACTATTTCAAGATGTTATTCTGTATTATCAAGTGTAGAATTTATTTCCTTGTATATCAGTGATTTAACTCCTAAAAAGTCCAATATAGGGGAAATATAAGTAGAATGAGTTATAAGAAAAATTCATATTATTTCAAGCTCTATTTGCTCAAATTACTCTGTTTACAATAATTCATTTTTTTTTTTTTTTGTCATTATTATCTTTTTCTACTTCTTGGAGTGCTATTATGAAACCATGAAAAAATGATTATGTAACATCTTTCTCTGATAATGATTATTCTACATAACACCCCCACCCCCCAAAAAAGAATACAATTCTCCCAAGCACTGTTTACTCTCACATTACCTCCGTTTTTCACTTCTTTTGAGTAGAGATAGTTTATAAAATATTGAAATCTCACATTATCCTATCAGGCATGGAAATTTTTTTTTGTTTTCCCCTTTCTCAGGATTCTCAACTTACATATTTTATTCTGCTTCAATAGTATCAATTATTACCTTCAATTAGTTTAGTATTCCAAGATTAGAAAAATTTAACTTGACAAATATATTCATGTAGATACTATTTTAGTGGAATTCATATTAATGGATTTTTTAAATAGAAAATGATTTAAATTTATTTACTACATAGCACTATGAAAAGTTCAAAATCAATTTCTTTCTATATCTGTGTTTTCTTTTAACCCTTCACTTCTGTATTGTTTTATTTGAAAGTATATATGAATATCTGGCCCTTTTTAGTCATCCTAATTAAGCTCATTTATACTTTACCTAACAAGTTTACTGTGAATCACAAAACTACTTAGGGAGAAACTGAAAATGAATAGCCATGCAGAATGACTTTTTGCTTTTCCTCTCCATTGCACATAGCTGATTGTATAGCAAATTATAACAACCAACTGGATAACAAACAAACAAATCTGATGCTCCCTGAGTCAACTGTTTATGGTGATGTGGACCTTAGTAACAAAATCAATGAGATGAAAACCTTCAATAGTCCAAATCTGAAGGATGGGCGTTTTGTCAATCCATCAGGGCAGCCCACTCCTTATGCCACCACCCAGCTCATCCAGTCAAACCTCAGCAATAACATGAACAATGGCAGCGGGGATTCGAGCGAGAAACACTGGAAACCATCAGGACAGCAGAAACAAGAAGTGGCACCAATTCAGTACAACATCATGGAGCAAAACAAATTGAATAAAGGTGAAGAGTCTTGCTTTTAGTTCCATCCTTTTCTGTTTCAAGACCTTTGACCCTTCAACACTAGATCTATACTAGATGTGGAAACTTGTCTGGGCCTAGGAATAAAATCTTGCTTTTTGTTATCCCTCTTTGGTGTCAGCATTTCCAGTGTCAAAGAGTAAATTAGCAGTACAACTACCTTTGAAAATTGATTTTATAATATTATATAAGTATTTCAAATGGTTTAGAGATTGATTTAAATTAAATAGTGGATGAGGAATTGGTTAGGACTATCTTTTATTCATAATGCAGGTGTACAGTTATCACAATACCTCACATTTTAAATAAATAGACTCATTCTTTCTACTTGAGATAGAAGATAATTTCTTGGACATGGTCATATAAATGAATGGCATTTTTGTATGAAACTGAGGGAAAAATAATTAAATTAAGTCTGAACTTGATAAGTGGTTTAGTTTGTTGTATTTCTCCTACCTCACGAGGTTACTAAGACTGCTACAATTTATAATTTTAGATGCTAAATTTCTTTGGTTGACTTGACTGAAGTTTGTCTGTGAAGAACCTAAAATAAATTGAGTTTAATGTTAACTTGAAGCAGCAGAATAGAATTTTATGGCCTGAGGGGAATGTTTCTCTAATGTAATGTATATGAATTGGAAGAGATAAGTATTTGATATTTTCATAGTTCTTCAGGCTACTGCTTTAATAACATGACTTGCAAAGTTATACCTATAGGAAGAAGTATTGCTCTAATTTGAATAGAGCAGAGCAATTTTATACAAGTGCCCAGGTAAAAGATATTTTATTGTAGATAATTGAATACATAGATTTTTTTGTACTTGCAGTTGGGCTATTTTATTTTATTATTTTTTTTTTTTTAAAAAAAGCTTACTAAATTTATGCTTTTGAAGATAACAAAAAGGTAACACAAACACTTCATTTGATATATTGTTCTATGTTTTAATTTAGTAATAGTCCTGTTAGCATTTTGCATATTAAAAAAACCTTGATTTTTATAAAATCCATTAAAATATATTTATTAAGACTACTGTATAAATTCATGACAAAGGCTGACAAAATGAATAAGACAGTTTCTGCAAATCATAGAGTTAATAGTGTGGATCAAAACTATTGTTACATTTTTCCTCCATAGTGTGCGGCCTTACTGTAGACAGACTCTGGAAAGCTCTGACAGTCCATTGTACAAATATTTCAAGACTGTTGATTTATTGTTTATACTGCTTGTAAGAAGATTTGCTGTGTCAGATCCTGTAACACAACTAGACTGACAGATTATTACTCACTACATTCCAGTGTCAAGTTTATCATTTGGCTTTTCACCTTAGTCTGTGAAATCATCAGAAGCATTTTGGTGGCACGTTGAGATACTCTTCTTCCTTTTCATGGGCATTATATATATATATTATCATACTAATGACTATATTTTTAATGTTAAGAAGTCAAGCAAATTGAATTTCTGCCATAGCTAATTTTAAACTATTTAAAAGGGGAAATAGCCCATCATAGGTTTTTCAAACAGAATGAAAGTCCTGAGTCTCAGTATTTTCAATTGGTATGTTAAAGCACGTTTGAAAGAGAAGAGACATCCTGGACTTTACACTGTTTTTTCTTTAGGAGGAAAAAGACATAAGTGATTAAGGTTAAACAGAATTCATGTGTATGCTATTACTACATAAGCATATATTTATATTCATTTGAAGTATGAGCCTTTTCATATCCTGACAATCTGAATACAATTATGAAAGAGGAAACAAAAATGAAAGAATTAGTTTCTTCAATTCTGTGAAATCCTCACAAAGAGAAAATAATTATTTTAATTTTTTCCTATCCAAAATGTCTAGATTATCGAGCAAATGAAACCATTCCCCCAACTATCCCTTACAACCAGTCATATGACCAGAATACAGGAGGATCCTACAACAGCTCAGATCGGGGCAGCAGTACCTCTGGTAAGTGAAGGGAACCTAAAACAAAATTAGTTTCTATTTTTAAGTGATAGTATATTCCAAAATTCCAAGTTGAGTACTAATGGTCTGAAGTTTATGAGATGTCTGATTACTTTCTTTAATTTGGATCTGCTAGGTATGTGTCTTTGCCACGATAATAAGGAACCATGACTGTACATTTAAGGAACTGTCTATTCACTAAGTCCTTTTAAGTTCAATTTGATAACACAAACCATATACCTGTTTTCCTCCTTGGTGGTGAGCTTCAGTGAAGCCAGAAGCATGAACTAATCTTCAAAGACAGTTTTAATGTCTTTTTTTCCCTTGGCCAAAATATAACTAAAAATGTTAAACGTATAGTTAATCTGTTAAATACACTCCCATTTGAAACTAGGCTACAAAAGTATACAATTTTTTTTTTAAATAATACTTTATTGAGTTTTTGTTAAAATTTTACACAGAAAGTTAGGTTCCTATTTGACAATTTCCACACAAAGTATTTGGTAACATTAGTGACATTTATCACAATATGTTAGCATTCTCTTTATTTATGTTCAGTTTATTACCTTTCCAGTACTCTTCTTTCCCTGCCCCCTTATCTTCTCTCATCTTTGCTTTTGAGTAATTGTTATCCTTTCGATCTTAAACTAATTGTATTTAGGTAGGGCACTGAAAGTATTTAAGTTCTGCTCCATATTTTTCTCCCACATTGTCTGTAACAACTGTTGTGGCCCTAGTCAGAATGATCAGTGATTGTATCTGGACACCATCTAGTTCTTCTGGTGTTAGGATAGATGAGATTGTGGCTTTTGTAGACATTTTCATGTGCTTTTTGTTACCTTCTTACTGTTTTGCTACTGGTGAGTTGTTGTTGTTGTTATATGCTGTCGAGTTTGACCCAACTCATAGTGCCCCCTCCTTGGGTTTCGGAGGCAGTATCACTACAAAAGTAGATTGCTCAACCTTCCTTCTGAGGACTGGCTGTTGGGTTTGAACCACCACCCTTTTCTTTAGGCACTACACTACTAGAGCTCCTTACTGGTGAGTAGAGACCTGTAATTGTGTCATAAATGATTGCTCACTAACTTTTAAGACCCTGGATGTTCCACACTTAACTAGGACACAGCTCACGACTTTAGTGAACTCTATTATGCCATCTGACTTATTTATTCCATGAGACTATGGTCCTAAGCCTCCCAATCCTGAAAACTAATTTTTGAAGTTGTTTGGTTATATCTGAGAAGTATCCATATTTGTGTCTTCGGAGAATATATGGGCCAATACTCACATATTTGTATTTATACTAACCTACAGATACTTCTATCTTCTCTCACCTAAAAAAGTACATAAAATTTGAGTACCTTTGAGCTGAGTCAAAAGCCTAAGAGAGAGATTCAAAATGGAGTCTCGTCAGTAAGCACCACACTATTTCTCTCTAGCATCTAAGTGATTGAAAAACTAGGTACAGCAGTTTGAATTAAGGATTTTGGTGCTCTGAACAGCTCACTGAATCAGAGTGCACCCAACATAGAAGAGCAGAATTAGAGGAAAGGCACAGCGAGATTATTTAAGAAAGAGCTACCTGGCAGAGGATGGATGGGCAGCTGAGAGAGGCCATTAGAAACTTCCCTGGGACGGTCACTGACTGGCGGGCGAGGACGGCCACCTGGGATCCCTGTGAGCCAGGAAAGAAGACACCCTGTGTTAGCATGCCAGCGACCACTCCAGTGTCCCAGGGGGTAGCCCCAGGGATTTGCCTCCGGCACCTGATTTTGTCGGTGATTTGTGTCATCTGGGTGCAGGCAGGCACGCACACCACTGCTGAGGTTTGGGCAGAGACCTCACTGTTGTGCCAGGGAGGCAAGCTCCCTCCCCTCTCAGAGGGTCACTGGGTGGGCTTGGGTCTGCCTGGGAGACATTGTGCTTATCTTTGTCATGGATAACGGGACTGCAGTTTGCTGGTAGGTACTCTCCCAACTCCAACACAGCTGAAATTGCATGCATCTTTGGCGCCACAGGTGGGCGGTATCACAGACAAACCCCAGAGCCATTAGCAGTCTGGCGGAATTGCACCAGCACCGCGGGCAGACGGGGTGGGGAGAGAGAGGGGGCTGTGGCTGAGCGCGGTCCCGGGAATTTGACTTGGATCAGCTCTTTGGTGCTGGGGTGCCTCGGAGGCAGGGTCTTTGAGTGTGCCTGAGCCTGGTGGAGGGATGCAACTCCCTAACGACGGGAATCTTTCCTGGGATTGAGCCGCGGTCTTGTAAATAACTACGTCAGCAATAATAGCCTGCCCAAAGCCCTAGAAACCAACCCTAGCGACACCAAGCTTTCCTTCTTCTGCTCCCACCTTCTCCGCCAATAACTTCGCTCTTTCAATAGAAGAAACCATATTCAGCCAATTACCACAAAACTTCCCGCTTCGAACTCTAAACTCTCTTTACGACAAACAGAAACATATATCCACGTTCCACACAGTGCTTCCACCATCACAAGGAGAAAAGAAGAGAGACCCAACATACCTGATTCAATAATAAAATAAAATATACCAGCTTCACCTTTTCAAAATATGAAACCATAAAACCAAGACAAAACAAATCAACACGTAACCAGCATCTAGAGACAACTTAAAGAGACAGCGCTCTACCAGATTCCAGGGGCTTAAGAAGAGGTTCTGCTTTTCAGTAACCCCAAGAACTCTCTGGACCTGCATGACTGAAAAGGTCCTAGTTTACACCTTTTTTTTTCTTTTCTTTTCCCAGTTCTTGATTAAAAATTTTCTTTTTTTTTTTTCTTTCTCTCTCCCTGCCCCCCGCTTTTTTTCTCTCGTGGTTAACCCCGTTCCTGGTTGGTTTTTCTTCTTCTTCTTTTTTTTTTTTTTCATTTTTTTTCCCTCATTATTATCCTTCTCTGCCTTTTTTTCTTTAGTGCCCTATCCCCAGATATTGCAGGTTTTCCTGTTTTCTTCTTCTTTTTCTTCTTTTGGGTTACTGTTCCTGTGTGATTTCATGGTATATTTTTTGTCCATGTACTTTTAGTTTTTTGATGGTTATTCAATTGTAATTTTTGCCTAAATGAATGGGAGACAGCAACAGTCCCCATAAGATAAAAGTATACCCACACCTCCTGTAACTTCACTTACTGAGCAAGAGCCAGCACCTCCTTCTCCACCAACAGGCCAATGATAAAAAACCATCAAGAAGAGGCTGAATCACCCTTGGCTGCTCTTCACAAACAGTTAACAGAGATCTTAATACAATACCACGATTCCTTGGGGACAACAGACCATCACAGTCGACACAAAGAAGCAAGATAAAGTGGTAGAAACAAGGGAAAAGGATACAGACCTGAAGAAGAAGCAGTATTAGAACTCTCTGATAAGGAATTCAAAAGAATTATCTTTAGGTATCTTCAAAGGATTGAGACACAGACCAAAGAAAACACAGAAAAAACCCTAGAAGAATTTTGGAAGAAAATACAAGAACAAAATGACAAAATAAATGAAAAATTAGAAATGATTCTAAATCTACAGATAGAAATCCAGAAGATTAATACTAAATTGTCAGAAATAGATACCACATTGGAAGGGCAAAGGAGAAGAATTGATGCAATGGAAGACAGAATTAATGAGATTGAAGAAAAATACCTGAATACTTCTTTAGAAAGGGATCAATCAGAAAAAAATCAAAACAAAATGAAGAAAGCCTAAGGTTCATGTGGGATACCATCAAAAGCAATAACTTACATGTCACTGGAATTCCAGAACAGGAAGAGAAAAACAAAATCATTGAGAAAATTGTCCAAGATTTGCTAGAGGAGAACTTCCCTGATATGATGAAAGAGGAGAACATATCCATTCAGGAAGTCCCATGAACCCCAAACAGGATAGACCCCAAAAGAAAATCACCAAGACATATCATCATCAAATTCACCAAAACCAAGGGCAAAGACAGAATCCTGAAAGCAGCATGGGAAAAACAAAAGTTACCTATGAAGGACAGCCAGTAAGAATAAGCTCTGATTTCTCAGCAGAGACCATGCAAGCAAGAAGGCAATGGGATGGTATATATAAACCCCTGAAAGAGAAAAATTTTCAACCAAGAATTATATA
>NW_006921609.1:14461526-14462174 GCF_000298275.1 Orycteropus afer afer | reverse complement strand
AGAGAATGTTTGTTTAATAAATGGTGCTGGCAAAACTGGAGATCCATTTGCAGAAAAATGAAACAAGATTTCTACCTCACACCATACACAAAAACGAACTCCAGATGGTTCAGAGACTTCAGTGTGAAACCTAAAACTATAGAGTTCCTCAAGGAACAACTAGGGGCAAATTTAGGGCCCCTAATATATTGCAGGGAGCTCTGGTGGCATAGTGCCTAAGGCACTTGACTGCTAATCAGAGGCCTGGTGGTTCAAGTCCACCAGCCACTCCTCGGAAGGAAGTTTGGGCAATCTACTTCTGTAGTGATACTACCTTGGAAACCCAAGGAGGGGTCGCTATGAGTCGGGTCCAACTCGACGGCACATAACACCACCAACGACAGCAATATATGGCATAAATAGACTTTCAAACATAACTCAAAATGCACAAACAGCAGAAGAGAAACCAGATGATTGGGACCTTCTAAAAATTAAATTTTTATGTGCTTCGAAAGACCTCTCCAAAAGAGTCAATAGAGAACCTACAGATTTGGGGAAAAAAAAATTGGTAATGACATATTTGATGGGACTTATCTCTAGAATTTATAGAAAACTCCAATACCTCAATAACAAAAAGACAAACAATCCAATTAAAAAATGGGCAGAAGA
>NW_006921609.1:14445960-14460726 GCF_000298275.1 Orycteropus afer afer | reverse complement strand
AACTATGGTACATAACACAATGGAATACTATGCAACCCTAAAGAATAATGTAGAATCTGCAAAACACCGCATAACATGGATGAACTTGGAGGACGTTATGCTGAGTGAAATAAGTCAATTACAAAAGGACAAATATTGTATTAGTCCGTTATTGTAAAAGTCAAGGAAATGCTTATCTATGGAAGGACATTTTCTTTGTTGGTTACCAGGGGTGGGAAGGGAGGGGAGGGGCTACTCTTAGATAGATAGAGATAAGTTTTGATTTGGGTGAAGAGAAGGGCAATGTACCAAATGTGAGAGATCAATATAGTGGCATTGAGGAAGACAAAGATATAGAGAGGTACGTGGAGAGTACAGACAACAAAGATGAACTCTTTTGTGCATATAGTACAGCATGGTCAGTGAAGGCAAACATGGGTATATGGGTGGAGAGATGGGTGGACAGGCTGAAATATTAGGTATGTCTATGAAGGGGGAGTGCACCCAAGAACATGCATAGGGTTGGCAGACAGTGGTCCTATAATTTTATTTGTATGATCTGAATTCCCAGGTGTATAATGGGGCTGACAATGGGCAAGGTTGTAATCACTGCTTGGTCACAGCCAGCTACCCAGACGGACCGAGTAGTTGAACCTGTGGGCTCGGGACCATAGTCGCAGAGGACAACAAGCTCAATAGGTATAATATACTACACAAAACATTGTTCCACCTCCTACTGTGGCAAGTAGCGATTGGGATCTTAAAAGCTTGCAAGCTGCCATCTAGATGCAACGATGAGTCTCTCCTCATCCAGAGCCAAGAAGAATGAAGAAAGCCAAAAATTCATGGAAACAATTAGTCCTAGTGATAGGTACACCATCCGATCTGCAGCCTATATGACTATGAGACCAGAAGAACTAGATGGTCCCTGGCTACTACTGTCAACCACTTGGAAGAGGATCTATGTGGTAGATCCTGGATAGACAGGGAGAACAATGTGAAACAAAACTCAAAATCATTTGGAAAAAAAAAGAGGGAGCACCAGGTTCGCTGGCCTGATGGAGCCTGGTGGAATCACTGAGACTATGGCCCCTAGCTGCCCTTTAGGTCTGGAATTGAATGCACGCCTTTGGCTTCCAGCCAAACAATAGACAGGCATATGAGTTGAACATTTACCTGAGGTAGATACACTCCTTGGAGAGAACAAGCATGGGAAAAAGAAGGATTGCTTATGCACAGGGAGACAGCTCGGGGCAGGAGTGCATGGATGGATGGACACAGGGAAGAGGTAACTATCAGGAGGAAGTAAGAGGGGAGATGTTGCGTTGTGGTAAATTGTGGTCAACATCATGAGACAAAGAAGTGTATGTGAACTGCTGTATAGAAAGTGTATTTTCTCTGTAAATTTTCAACCAAATCAAAATAAAAAGAAAAGAAAAAAAGCCTAAGAGAAGTTACATAAGATCAAGGTGCAGCAGGAACCTGTCTTTGTCTGTAATCTCTCTCTTCTATTCTTCTGTTCTTATGCTCTAAAACCCCATAAAGCAGCCTCCCAACTTAAGTCTGTAAGGCTCAGAAGGCACATTAAATTCTCTTCCCTGTGGTCTTCATGCTGTTGCTGCTGTGTGCCAGCTGTTTTACTGATAGAGGATACAGATGGGAATTTGCTGGTACTTAAGTCATGTTTTTCTAATTAAGGGTGGTTCATTATTAGAACCAAACATGTGGCAAGTCACACCACAATAAGAACGAAATGAATTGATCTTGACTCTAGTGTATTTCTCCAGGAAAGTGTAGAACATGACACCTCCCAGCAATTGGATAAAAGTTGTTGCTAGGAGCTTTCCCAAAACTTTTTCTATGCCTCTTCTGTTATGAATATGTCATTTGCATTTTACTTTGTCCTCTTAAAACTCAGACTTGTTGATTAGCATTTTTTAGCCTGTGTTGCATCCCTGATTGAAAGTATTTCTATCTTAATTTAAAAGAACTTAAATTCACTCCACCTTTTTAGATCTACCATTTAGATCTATTCTGTCTCTACTGTGTGTGTTTGATATAATTTTACAATTAAAATCTTACTCCATGACTCTTTTCTTTTTTTAAAATAAGTAACTCCTGAGTTAAAAATTGTTCGAGTATATACTCTTGAAAAAAATCACATATTTTAATATTTACTATCTCACACCATTTGATCTTTGAATTCTTAGTTATTTATAAAGCAAATCATACCTTAATGTTTCTGTGTTATTAATATTCAGTTAACCTTCTCCATCCTTTAGCTTAGAAACCTGGATTCTTATCTTTTGTTATTTATTATTTGCTACTTTGTAAATATTTGGTACAAATATATAAAGATGTGAAATCTGGTGGTAACTAGGGGAGAGAATGAAGGAAGTAAATGGTGTGTAGTAGAGATTCATGATGTTAGGCCTCTCAGGACTGATGGAACCAGTACATTTGACATGTGCCGGGAGGGCAAGAGGAAGGTACTGGGTATTCTCAGCTTTATGTTCTGTGCACAGTTGTCCAAAAACTGGACAACTGAGTCCAGGAAGAAAGAATGGAGACAGACAAGCATAGGATTGGCAGTCATAATTTATTAACAATAGCCTGCCCCTCAGCCCATACTTGATGCACTAATACACCAATAAAAGAAAATCTGGCTTAAGAAACACTGCCATTTGATTGAAACTTATCCCAAATGACCTTAAAAAAAAAAAAAAAAGACTCATTGAATAAGTTAGGACCTCTGGTAGCATAGTGCTGAAGGCACTTGACTGCTAGCCAGAAGGCTGACAGTTCAAACCCACCAGCCACTCCTCTGAAGGAGGGTTGGGCAATCTACTTCCGTAGTGATACCACCTTGGAAACCAAAGGAGAAGTTGCTATGAGTCAGGTCTGACTTGAGAGCACATAACAACAACAACACAAGATGTGTTTTCATGTACCATATAACTTGGAGCAGTTTCAGATGGAGGAGGTGAGAAACCAAGATACTTCACTGATGTCAAGGGATCATATGAGAAAACTAATTACAGTCTCATATGAATATGGAATGTATGACATTTTATTAACAGATAAAAATGTTTTATTCCAAAATATCTTTGAACTCAAAGTTATTTTAAAATCAATATTTGTTGTTTTTATGTGCTGTCGAGTCGGACCCGACTCATAGCAACCCCTCTTGGGTTTCCGGGGTAGTATCACTATGGAAGTAGATTGCCCCATATTCCTTCCGAGGAGTGGCTGGTGCATTTGAACCACCAGCCTTCTGATTAGCTGTCCAGTGCCTTAGGCACCACGCTACCAGAGCTCCCTGTATATCAATATTATACATTAAAATACAGCTCCTTATGTGTAAAGAATGTGCCATATCTAAAATCAGAAAGCTGGAGCATTTGGATAACTGGTCTATTTCAAACTACTAAGAATGTTCAGGTGACAACATTTTACAATAAGCCATAATAGAAACACATTTATACAAACGGGTTGAAAACACTTCAGTTCTTCTTTAAAATCATTTTTTCTGTTTCTTCTGTCAGTAGTTGTATTGGTTCTTCCAGCATTTGTTTTCATCTGCACCTGCCTTTCTGATGAAAACCAGTAATTTCATTGTGCCTTAAAAATTTCAATGGACAAGTACAAATTATATATATTCAGTAATTTAATGCAACAGTGGAACTCTAATAGATCGTATCTGTATCATATTGTATTTTAGGTTCCAGCAATTAAATAATAGAAAGGCACCCCAGAAAATATGTCTACAGCTCATTTGTTTTAGATGATAATCCATAATGCAATTAATTGCTGTAGAAAGATCACTATTAATGATATGACTTGTAAAATTAATTTATGGTTTTATTGCTTTTTTGCTATTTATTAGAAGCTAAACTTGGGAGTACTTTGCATTTTTTCATATTGTACATAGTTCTGTTTAAAATTAATAAGTCAAGTTATATATTTGTGTGTACATATATGAATTATGGGATTATATTTACAAAAAATAATTAACCTGTGGCTAAAAGAAAAAATTTTAAAGGCCAGAAATAAAAGCCTTCCATTTTTTTTTTTTTTTCCTTTTCAAGGGAGTCAAGGGCACAAGAAAGGGGCACGAACACCCAAAGTACCCAAACAGGGTGGCATGAACTGGACAGACCTGCTTCCTCCTCCCCCCGTGCATCCTCCTCCACACAGCAACAGTGAAGAGTACAGTATTTCTGTGGATGAAAGGTAAGTGAAATTTCAGAGGGGATGTAAGTAATAATAGTGTTGTTAGGTGCCTTACACCTGACATACCCTGTATACAACAGAATGAAACATTGCCTAGTCCTGTGCCAGCCTCAAAATCATTGCTATGCTTCAGCACATCTTTGTAGCCACTGTATGAACCTATCTCGATGAGGTTCTTCCCCTTTTTGCTATCTACTTTACCAAGCATGATATCCGTCTCCAATAATTGGCCCCTTCTGACAACATGACCAAAGTTAACGAGAGATGGAGTCTGGCCATTCTCACTTCTGTGGAGCACTCCAACTCTATTTCCTCTAAGACAAATTTGTTTGTTCTTCTGGCAGTCCATGGTACATTCAATATTCTTTAGCAAGACCACAATTGAAATGCATCAATTCTTCTGTGGTCTTGCTTATTCATTATCCAGCTCTCACATATACATGAGGCTATTGAAAATACCATGGATTGGGTCAGGCATGCCTTAGTCTTCAAAGTGACATCATTAGTCTTCAGAGTGACATCATTGCTCTTGAACACTTCAAAGAAGTCTTTTGCAACAGATTTACCCAATGCAATATATATACATCAGTTGATATCTTGACCACTGTTTGCATGGCATTGACTGTGGATCCAAGTAAAAGGAAATCTCTGACAACTTCAGTCTTTGGTTTATCACGACGCTGCTTATTGGACCAGTTTTAAAGATTTTTGTTTTCTTTATGTTGAGGTATTCATACTGAAGGCTGTAGTCTTTGGTCTTTATCAGTGCCTCAAATCTTCTTCACTTTCAGCAAGCAAAGTCATCTGCATATCGCAGCTTGTCAATGAGTCTTCCTCCAATCCTGATGCAGTGTTCTTCATATATCTTGAATTTTCTCAGCATACAGATTTAATAAGTGTGGTGAAAAGATACAATCCTGATGCACAACTTCCCTGATTTTAAACCACACAGTATCTCCTTATTCTGTTCAAATGACTGTCTCTTGGTCTATATACAGGTTCCTCATGAGCACAATTAAGTGTTCTGGAATTCTCATTCTCACAATGTTACCCATTTGTTATGACCCACACAGCTGAAAAGCTTTGCATAATCAGTAAAACACAAGTAAACATCTTTCTGATATTGTTTGCTTTCAGTCAAGGTCCGTCTGACATCAGCAATGATGTCGCTCATTCCATACCTCCTGAATCCACCTTGAATTTCTGGCAGTTTTCTGTTGATGAGCTACTGCAACCATTTTTTAATTATCTTCAGCAAAATTTTACTTGTGTGTGATATTAATAATATTGTTTGATAATTTCTGCATTCTGTTGGATCACCCTTCTTTAGAATAGGCACAAATATGAATCTCTTCCAGCTGTTTGGCTATTTAGCTGTCCCCACATTTCTTAGCATAAACAAGTGAGCACTTCTAAGACTGCATATGTTTGTTGAAACATCTCACTGGGTATTCTGTCAATTCCTGGAGACTTGTTTTTCACCAGAGCCTTCAGTGTAGCTTGGACTTCTTCCTTCAATACCATTTTAATGACATTTTACTTTCTTCATTTATGATGTCCTTGATTTTATACCACTACTTGTCTGGTCTCCAGTTACTGGTGTTTAACACATCAAATCTATTTAATGTCACACAGTGAAATAACAATATATGATTCTTTAAACCCATATTAAGTAATTGTTAAACTAGGTCATTAAGGGGAAACTGATTTCTAAGCTCCATGGACAGTTGTCTAAATATCAGTGTTGGCAGGTCAGCAATATAAAGAAGCCCTTCTGTTGTTATTGTTGGTTACTGTGGTAGTTATGTTTGTGTGTCAACTTGGCTGGGCCTGGTTGAGTGGCTGGGCAGCTGGTGGTAGTTACTCCCCATGATGAGACTGGCAATCAACTTCACAATGGGATCTACCACAAGCAGCTGAGTGGTCTGCTTCCTGAACATAAGGAAAAGCCTTGGGAATGGTCTCTAGCATATGGCATGCTTGGACCTTGCATTTAGCTGTGTTGTTGCTCAGCAGCCTGCTGTGCTCTGCTGACCTTGGGACTTACAATGGACTTAAGTTAATGGCCTGCCGTGTGGTTTGGTAACATTGGAACTGTGCCTTTTTACTTGTCAACCTTGGGGCTTCTCAGTCTCAGCAGCTAGCAGCTGTCTAAGTGAAGAAATGCCTCTAGCTTCAATGGGCCAGGAGCAGGAGGCAGAGCTGAAGCCCAAGTTTGAGGGGCTTTCACCCAGCCCCTAGAGCCTGGCACTAGGTAACCTGAACAGTTACCATTGAATCAATTCCAATTCATGGTGACTCTTTGTAGAGTAGAAGTGTTCCATGGGGTTTTCAACTCTGTGGCTTTTTGGAAGCAGATCTCTAGGTCTGTTTCCCAAGGTGCCTCTGGCTGGGTTTGAAATGACAGCCTTTTTGGTTAGTAATTGAGTGCTTAATCATTTGTACCACCAAGGGACTCAGTAAACTCTCCTAGATATTGCCAAAAAAATTAAAGGAATCTGTGCTTTGGAAGCGTCTTTTAGAACTAAATATCAGAAGGGATGATAGCTCCATTTAAATATGTGTGTGTGTGTGTGTGTGTTTATACACACACATCCATATACATGCATACAGTTGCCATCAAGTCAACTCTGACCCATGGTGAACCCATGTATGTCAGAGTAAAACTGTGTTCCACAGGGTTTTTAGTGGCTGATTTTTGGAAATAGATCATCAGGCCTTTATTCAGAGGCATGTCTAGGTGAACCTGAACCTCCAGTCTTTGGGTTAGCAGCCAAATACATTAACCTTTTGCACTACCCAGAGATTGTGTGTGTATGTGAGTGTGTGATTTTGTGATTTTCAGATATGAGAATTTTGTGGCATATCTCTTCAAATTATGTGGTTTTATGCCACAAAAATTATAGAAATAAAGGCATACTTACTTCATTTTCCACAGTATTTTCCCTCATTTTGGGGAGAATGAAAGAAGTATGCCTTTATTTCTATAATCATCAGTGAAAGACTGTGTTTTCTGGTAGATTTTGTGTTTACTTTTTGTTAATTCTCTACATCATGTGAATTCTCCTAAATTAATCCTACTAGTAAAGCAGCTGTTGTATTTTGCTTTGGAGTTATCATGTCCATTTCTACAAATTCTGGAGTGGGGAGAAGTATACTGACTTTATAATTGTCACCATGTGTATTATTTATACTTGTTAAAGCTGTGTGAAAAGTAATTCAGTAAAATTTAAATTCCTCCAGACAGTTTTCAGCATAATGTAATTATATCTAAGAACAGTTTTAAGGCTATTGCAGTATTCATATATTATGATCTTTTTATAAAATTTATTTGTATTTACATATTTTTCCCAAATAAGTATTCTACAAAAATATATTTAGTTTTTAAAATTCATCTTTTAGATTATAGTAACACTACATTTATTTCTGTTTTAGTAAAAAAAAGTGACTAAAATGAAATAAATTGATAAAGGTTTTAAGGAAAAAAAAGCAACAGAGCTTACAACTGTACACCAAAGAGAAAGACTAATTGTAACTGGGAAGAAAGGACAGGTTTCTTGATCTGCTGGCTTTTGACCTTGACCTTAACAAATGGGAAATTTCTCAATCTGCAGAGGGATAGTAGAGGAAGGGTTTTTTGGATGTTGGGCCACACAGAGGAACTGATGTGAAACACATGGTAGGGACATGAGAAGCAGCTTGGAAAGTAAGTGGAAACTAGATTATAGAGAAGAGCTCTGGTGGCATAGTGCCTAAGGCATTTGACTGCTGATCAGAAGGCTGGCAGTTCAAACCCACCAGCCACTCCTTATAAGGAAGGTTGGGCAATCTACTTCCGTAGTGATACCACCTTGGAAACCCAAGGAGGGGTCATTATGAGTCGGATCTGACTCAATGACACTTCATTGTCTTATTAGAGAACCATTTATTACTCTGGAGGAAATTAATGACATAACAGTGATGTATATTATAATAAAGTAATTTTGGAAGCAATATGAGCATGGAGAAGGAAGAATGACTATAGGCAGAGAGATCAAATAAAAAGTTATTACAACAGTACATATAGCAGAAAAAGAAGAGGGACTAGAATCTAGAAACTTTTTAGAAGAGAAAGTAATATGTCAAAGATGACTACATGATTCCTAATTTTCATGAGTTGGTAAAATGACAAATGAAACATAAGAAAGAATGGCAAAGATAGAATGGAATTAGGAGAGTAAAGGAAAATAGAAAGAAATCTTCAGTTCAGGTAAACCAAGACAGGTGGTAGAGAATGAACAAGAGTTGCAATGTGAACAAATTTATATACTGCAGACATTACTGACCCTCTAATTAAAAAGTGAATGCCCTGGGGTAAAAGAAAAGAGAAGGCATGGATATTCCCCAAATCCATCTTGGTTCTCACACAGCTCTAGGAGAAGGGCAGAGAGCCTCTTGCCGTTTAAAGTATAAATTTTTCATTCAGTATTCTAAATTGTGATCAACTAAATAAAAAGTGATCTATCATAATTCCAAAGGCAAATGGGGTGTATTGGACTAATTAAGTTGATCTCCAATCTATTTCCCCCTTAAAGGATTTTTAAAAGTAATTTTCGCAGAGGCTTAGAACGTCACCTCTGAGTCACCAGTAACACCACCCTTAAGTCTTCCTTTCTAGAGCATGTTGAGTTAGAAGGATAAAATGTATATTTGTGAAGTTGTTGCTGCCAAGCCCATTCTGACTCGTGTTGATCCCATGTGTGCACAGTAGAACCGTGCTTCATAGAATTTTGAAGGCTGTGAACTTTCAAAAGCCGATCATCAGGACTGTCGTGTGAGGCCCCTCTGGGTGGGTCTAAGCCACGAACATTTCAGCTGGTAATAAAGTACTTACTGTTATTGCTACCTTTGGGAAGTATTATGTAAAAGTGAGTTAAATGTTTGTTTTTCTTTTTGCATGACTTTTTTTTTTTTTTTTAATTTTTGTTGTGATTTGGGTGAAAGTTTACAGAGCAAATTCACTTTCCACACAGAAGCTCACATACACTTTGTCTCATGACATTGACTGCAATTTCCCACAATGCAACACTCCCCTTCAACTTCCTTCCCATAGTTACCCTTTCCCTGTGTGTTTCCCTCCAGTGCACTCCCCCGCTCCAGTGGTCTCCCTGTGCATGCACAGCTCTAGTATTCTTCTATTCTTCCATGATTGATCTCTGCAAGGAGTGTATCTACCTAATGTAAATGCTCAGCTCATATACCTGTCTTTTATTTGGCTGGAAGCCATGGGAGTGAGTTTAATTCCAGACCTGAAGAGCAGCTAGAGACCATAGTCTCAGTGGTTCCATCAGGCTCTGTCAGACCAGCAAACCTGCTCCCTCCCCCCACCCTTTTTTTAATGATTTTGAGGTTTGTTCCACATTGTTCTCCCATTCTGTCCTTGATCTCTTACATAGATCCTGCTCCAAGTAGTTGACAGTGGTAGCTGGGTACCATCTGGTTCTTCTGGTCTCATAGTTGTATAGGCTGAGGATTGCATGGTGTACCAGTCACTTGCACTAATTGTTTCCATGAGTCTTTGGTTTTTTTCATTCTTTTTTGCTTTGGATGAGGAGAGACCTATTGTTGCCTCTAGATGGCCACTTTCAAGCTTTTCAGATCCTAGTAGCTACTCACCAAAGTAGGATGTGGAGCAATGTTTTTGTGTAGTATGTTATGCCAATTGAGTTTGATGTCCCCTGTGACTGTGGTTCCGAGCCCACATGTCCAACTACTTGTTCCCTCTGGGTGGCTGGCTGTGGCCAGGAAGTGACTACAACCTTGTCCCTTGTCAGCTCTACTATATATACCTGGGAATTCTTACAAATTCTTACAGAACATACCAGTACACTTGTAGAAAACTTGTCTGCCAACCCTATACATGGTCATGGGCACACTCCCTCCTGCACAGACATACCTAATAGTTCACCCTATCCACCCATCTATCCACCCCTAGATCAATGTTTGCCTTCACTAACAACACAGTACTGTATGTGCAAAAGGGTTCGTCTTTGCTGTCTGTACCTCCCATGCACCTCTCCATGTCTTTCTCTTCCTCAATGTCACCGTGTTGATCACTCATATTTGGTACATTGCCCTTCTCTTCACTCAATCAACACTTGTGTCTATCTATCTAAAAGTGTTCCCTCCCCTCCCCTCCCACCCCTGGTAACCAACAAAGAAAATTTCCTTCCATATATAAACCTTTCCTTGACTTTTTATAGTAACAGACTAATACAGTGTTTATCCTTCTGTAATTGACTTATTACAGTCAGCATAGTGTCCTCCAAGTTCATCCACATTATGTGGTGTTTTGCTGATTCTACATTATTCTCTAAGGTTGCATAGAATTTCATTGTGAATGTACCATAGTTTGGTTATCCATTTTTCTGTTGACGGGCATCTAGGTTGTTTCCATCTTTTTGATATTGTAAATAGTGCTGCGATGAACATGGGTGTGCATATGTCTGTTCTTGTCCTGGCTCTCACTTTTTTAGGATATGTGCCTAGTAATGAGATTGCTGAATCAAATCGTATTTCTAATTCTACCTTTTTAAGGAATTGCCATACTGCTTTCTACAGTGGTTATATCATTTGACAGTCCCACCAGCAGTGTATGAGAGTCCCAATCTCTCTGCATCCTTGCCAGCATTTGTTATTTTCTGTCTTGAACTTTACTACTAGTGCTGGGGCAAGATAATATCTCATTGTTGTTTTGATTTTCATCTCTCTAATGGCTAATGATTGTGAATATTTCTTCATGTGTTTGTTGGCCACCTGAATATCCTCATTGGTGAAGTGTCTATTCATGTCTTCTGCCCAGTTTTTAATTGGATTATTTGCCTTTTTGTTGTTGAGGTGTTGGAGTTTTCTATAAATTCTAGAGAAAAGTCCCTTGTCAGATACGTCATTGATGAATATTTTTGCCCAATCTGTGGGTTCTCTTTTTACTCTTTTGGAGAAGTCTTTTGAGGCACATAAAAATTTACTTTTCAGAAGGTCCCATTCATCTAGTTTCTCTTCTACTGTTTGCACATTTTGGGTTATGCTTGATAGTCTATTTATGCCACATATTAGGGCCCCTAAATTTGCCCTTAGTTTTCCCTTGAAGAACTTTATTGTTTTAGATTTCACATTTAAGTCTTTGATCCATCTGGAGTTAGTTTTTGTGTATGATGTGAGGTATAGATCTTGTTTCATTTTTCTGCAAACGGATATCCAGTTTTGTCAATACCATTTGTTAAACAGACAATCTCTTCCCCCATTTAATGGATTTTGGCCCTTTCTCAAAGATTGACTGACCACAGGTCGATAGATCTATTTCTGGGTTCTCTATTCTATTCCATTGGTCTATGTGTCTGTCGTTGTACCAATACCCAGCAGTTTGACTCTTGTGGCTGTATAGTAGGTTTTAAGATCTGGGAGTGTGAGACCTCCTACTTTGTTCCTCTTTTTCAATAATGCTTTGCTTATCCGAGGTCTCTTTCCTTTCCATATAAAGTTAGTGACTGATTTTCCATATTCTTAAAGAATGTTGATGGGATCTGGATTGGGATTGGATTGAATGTATAGATTGCTTTGGGTAGAATTGACATTTTCCCAAAGTTCAATCTTCCTGTCCACGAGCTTGGTATGTTCTTCCATTTATGTAGATATCTTATGGCTTCTTGAAGCAGTCTTTTATATTTTGTTTGTATAGGTCTTTTGTGTCCCTGGTAAGATTTATTCCCAAATATTTTATTTTTTTGGTAGTTGTCGTAAATGATATTGATTTTCTTATTTCTTTTTCAGCAATCTCTTTGCTGGTGTACAGGAATCCAACCGATTTTTGGATGTTGATATTGTATCCTGCCACAATGCTAAATCTCTCAATTAGTTCCAGTAGATTTTTGAATGAGTCTCTTAAATTTTCTAGATATAGCCTCATATCATTAGCAAACAGGCATAGTTTTACATCTTCGTTATCAATTTGGATGCCTTTGATTTCCCTTTCTTGCCTTACTGCCCTGAGTAGGCCTTCCAATACAATGTTGAAAGAAAGTGGTGATAGAGGTCTCCTGTTTGCAAGGGGAGAATGGTTTCAGTCTTTCTCCATTGAGAATTCTGTTCTGGTTACCTAGTGCCACTCTGACAAGAATATACCAAAAATGGGATGGCCTTAACAAACAGGAGTTTATTCTTATAATTTGGAGTCTATTAAGTCCAAGTTCAAAGTGCCAGGCTCTAGGGGCTGGGTGAAAGCCCCTCAACCTTGGGGCCCAGCTCTGCCTCCTGCTCCTGGCCCACTGGAGCTAGAGGCATTTCTTCACTCAGACAGCTGCTAGCTGCTGAGGCTGAGAAGCCCCAAGGTTGACAAGTAAAAAGTCACAGTCCCAATGTTACCAAACCACACAGCAGGCCATTAACTTAAGTCCACTGTAAGTCTCAAGGTTGGCAGAGCATAGCAGGCTGCTGAGCAACAATATGGCTACATGCAGAGTCCAAGCGTGCCATAAGCCAGAGACCATTCTCAAAGCTTCTCCTTATATACGGGAAGCAGAGCACATACCCAAAGGCAGCTACTCAGCTGCTCTCAGTAGATTCCACCATGGAGTTGATTACCAGTCTCATCACGGGTAATACTACATCCCACTGCCCAGCCACTCAACTTGGCCCAGCCAAGTTGACACACAAATATAACCATCACAATTCCACCCCTTGTCAACTTGGCACCTATACAGATCTTGACTCCCTTTAAGAGACTGTTAGGAGAAAGACTGTGGGCTGGGAGAGAGACTGAGCGTTCTTCCTGAACTTGAATTGTAGCCTGGTGCTTCCCTAATAAGCCCCATAATCTGTGAGTTTTGTGTGGCCACTACAGTGAATTATCAAACCCAGGAGAGAGTTGGTGGGTGCTTTGGGAGGAAAGGTTGGTGAAAGGGCTAGAGGGAGGCAGCATGTCTAGCCTTGCAGTAATAGGCCTTGGGCTGTTGATGTTGATAATGTTCTCCTCCTGTAGGGTTAGAAGAGGTCAGAAGATATGTCTTTTTAGCAAGAATAATGTTGGCTCTTGGTTTTGCGTATATGCCCTTTATTATGTTGAGGAATGTCCCTTCTATTCCTATTTTGCTGAGAGTTTTGATCAGGAATGAGTCTTGGACTTTATCAAATGCCTTTTCTACATCAATTGATATGGTCATGTGGTTGTTTTCCTTTGTTTTGTTTATGTGGTGGATGATGTTGATTGTTTTTCCAATGTTGAACCTTCCTTGCATAACTGATATGAACCCCACTTGGTCATAATGAATAATTTTCTTGATATATTGGTGGAGTTTATTGGCTAGGATTTTGTTGAAGGTTTTTGCATCTATATTCATGAGGGATACTCGTCTATAGTTTTCCTTTTGAATGATGTCTTTGCCTAGTTTTGGTATCAAGGTTATGCTTGCTTCATAAAATGAATTTGAGCAGATTCCATCCTTTTCTATATTTTGGAATAATTTTAGTAGGATTGGTGTCAGTTCTTCTCTGAATGTTTGATAGAATTCTTCATTGAAACCCTCTGGGCCAGGACTTTTTTTTGTTGGTAATTTTTTGATGACCTGTTCAATTTCTTCTTTTATTATTGATCTGTTCAACTTTTCCAAGTCAGTCTATGTTAGCTAAGTGTGTTTCTAGAAACCTATCCATTTCTTCCAAATTTTCAAATTTGTTGGAGTACAATTCTTCATAGTATCCTGATATTATCCTTTTTATTTCAGTTGGTTCTGTTGTGATGTCACCCATTTTGTTTCTTATTGTGTTATTTGTATTCTCTCCCTCTTTTCCTTTGTTAAATTTGCCAGTGGTTTGTCAATTTTATTAATCTTTTCAAAAAACCACCCTCTGGTCTTGTTAATTTTTTCTATTGCCTTTCTATTTTCATTTCATTTACTTCTGCTCAAATCTTTGTTCTTTTCTTTTCTTTCTTTCTTTCTTTTTTTTTTTTTTTTCTGGTGACTGTAGGCTTTTCTTGCTGTTCTTTTTCTATTTGTTGGAGATGTTGGATTAAAGTGGTGATTTGGCTCTTTCTTCTTGGTTAATGTGTGCATTTATTGCTATAAATTGGTCTCTGAGCACTGCTTTTGCTGTGTCCCAAAGATTTTGTTATGTTGTGTTTTCATTCTCATTTAATTCATGTATTATCCAGTTGTTCTTAAGGAGGGTGTTGTTCAGTTTCCATGTGTTTGCACTTTTCCCCGTTGATCTTCCTATTGTTGATTTCTAATTTGATGGCATTGTGATCTGAAAAGAGGCTTTGCAGTATTTCAATGTTTGTCAATTTATCTAGGCTTGCTTTATGGCCTAACATATGGTCTATCATGGAGAATGTCCATGTGCACTGGAAAAGAATGTATATTGTGCTGTTGTTGGGTGAAGTGCTCTGTAGATTTCTATAAGGTCAAGTTGGTAGATTGCTTATATTGTTTAGTTCTTCTGTGTTTTTGTTGAGTTTCTTTGCATTTGTTACGTCTTTGATTGAGTGTTGTATTAAAATCTCCTATTAGGAGCTCTGGT
>NW_006921609.1:14443148-14445681 GCF_000298275.1 Orycteropus afer afer | reverse complement strand
CTTGTTCAATTGATCCTTTAATCATTATATGATGTCCTTCCTTGTTTCTTATGGTGGTTTTTGTCTTAACGTCAATTTTATCAGAAATTAATATTGCCACTCCTGCTCTTCTTGGGTTGCCATTTGCTTGACACATGTTTCTCCAAACTTTGATGTTTTAGTCTATTTTTGTCTTTGTCTCTATGGTGTTTCTCTTGGAGTCAGAGTATTAATGGGTTATATTTTCTTATCCATTCTGCAACTCTCCATCTCTTGAATGGTGCATTTAATCCATTGACATTCGATGTAATTATTGACAAGTATGAATTTGTTGCTGTCATTTTGTTATGTATTTTTTCATGGTGTTGCTTATTTCTTTGTTCCATATAATTTTCTGTGCTGAGCTCGTTGTGTTTATGAATCATGTTATCATTTCCTTTGTTGCTATCATTTTAGAATTTGCTAAATATTTGTGCTTGTCCTCTTTTTTATTGTGATGTAAAGGTTTATCATTTTTCTTTGAGGTTACCCTGTGATTTATAATTTTCTTTCTGAGTTTAGAACAGTCCTTTCTATTTTGCAATTATCTTGACTTTCTCACCATTTAGATGTTCTGTAACTACACAGTATTTTCCCTCTTTTTGATTTGTAGTTGTCCTCATTTGCCAATTGATGTCTCTGGTTCCTTGTTTACAATCTCATAAGCTTTTTTTACTTTGGATATGTCCATAGCTATATTGGTTTCTGAGTTATGTCATCTTTGTATTAATGGTTGATTGTTATTTGCTATTATTTGATCTCTGTTCAAAGGACTCCCTTTAGTATCTCTTATAAGGTTGGTCTGGTTTTAACAAATTCCCTTAATTTCTGCTTATTGGAAATCTCCCAGTTTCACCATCATATTTGAGGGACAATTTTGCTGGGTATATCATGTAAATTTTCCTCTTTCAGGGTTCTGTATGTACCATACCATTGCCTTCTTACTTGCATGGTTTCTGCTGAGAAATCAGAGCTTATTCTTATTGGTTGACCTTTGTAAGTAACTTCTCGTTTTCCCTGTACTATTTTCAGGATTATTTCTTTGTCTTTGGTTTTGATGAATTTGATGATGATCTATCTTGGTGATTTTCTTTTGGGGAGAGTCTATCTTTTTGGGGTTTGTTGGACTTCCTGAATGAATATACTCTCATCTTCCATCAGATCAAGGAAGTTCTCTTCCAGAAAATCTTGGCCAATTTTCTCAGTAGTTTTATTTTTCTCTTTTTATTCTGGAATTCCAATTACACATATGTTATTTCTTTTGATATCTCACATGAACCTTAGGCTTTTTGCATTTTGTTTTGATTTTTTTCTGATTGATCCCTTTCCAAAGAAGAATTCAGGTATTTGTTTTCAATATCATTAACTCTGTCTTCTGTTGATTCAGTTCAACTTCTTTGCCCTTTAAATGTGTTATTTATTTCTGAAAATTTACACTAATCTTCTGGATTTCTATCTGTAGATTTTGTGTCATGTCTAATTTTTCATTTATTTTGTCATTTTGTTCTTGTATTTTCTTCCAAAATTGTTCTAGGGTTTTGTCTGTGTTTTGGTTAATTTTGTCAGTGTTTTCCTTGATCTGTCTCTCAATCCTCTGAAGATATCTAATTATAATTCTTTTGAATACCATATTAAGGAGTTCCAATGCTGCTTCTCCCTCAGGGATATGTTCCGTGTCTGTATCCTGGTTCCTTGTTTCTCCTGCTTTATCTTGCTTCTTTGTGTGGACTGTGATGGTCTGTTGTCTCCAAGACATTGTGACTTTATTGTACTTAATTTTGAGATGCTGTTGTCTGTTAACTGTTTTTGAAGACCAGTTAAGGGTGAGTCAGGCTCTTCTTGGTGGTCATTTATCATTGGCCAGTTGAGGGAGTAGAAAGTGGTGTTTCTCACTCAGTAAGTTGAGCTGCAAGAGGTGCGGGTGTGGTTGTGTTGTATTGGTGTGGTTGCTGTCTCGCATTCAGTTAGACAAAAACAATGATCGAAAAACAATCAAAAAAGTAAAAGGAAGCAGACGAAAAATACACTTCATAAACACACAGGAGCAATAACTAAAAAAAAGAAGAAAAATCTGTAATATCTGGAGAGGGTGCAATAAGAGAAAAGAGGTAGAGTAGGAGAAAATGAAGAAATAATGGGAGAGATCTGGCAAGATGGCGGACTAGGCAGAAAGACTGCACAGACCCTCTTCAACAAAGAAAAGGAAAACCAATTAACATAGACACAGAAGATAATCCTGGACCCCTGAGCCTTGAAGGGAAGGATATAGAAGTGGACTAAACCCCCAACTAGCACAAGAATTTGCATAAAAATACCAAAAAAGAAGATATACAGAGCTGTGGTCTGGCAGCGATCCTGATGGCACAGACAGCTTGGAGAATCCAGAGTGGTGGAAGGACCTAAGAATTAACCTAAAAATCACCCTGCTAGCCAAGGACTGCATGGAGGACTGTGCACGGTGGCTGGGGAACAAATGGAGAAGGTGAAGAGAAAGGTGGGCTGAGCTGTGGACTTT
>NW_006921609.1:14425189-14439948 GCF_000298275.1 Orycteropus afer afer | reverse complement strand
ATACTGCCTCGGAAACCCAAGGAGGGGTCGCTATGAGTCGGGGCCGACTCGACGGCACATAACAACAACAACAAGACCTCTACATGTATCATTGTGCTAAAAGTCCTGAAAGATAGACAATTTTATATGTAAACAATTTTCTTTAAACTCCCAGTTGAAAGTAATAAACCTAAAAAAGTTATGAATCTAAAAAAAAAAAAGAAATAATGGGAAAAATGCAAAAATAAAAGCAAGGAGTGGGGAGAAACACAAGAAAGAAAAAAAAAATGGGAACTAGGAATAGGGAAGAGAAAAAAAGCTGAAAACTAGAACCTGGGAAGAGAAGAATAAAGAATTATAATAAAAAGGACAAAAAAAATAAAAAGGAATACTAATAATTTTTAAACAGACAAAGTAAACAGACTGGAAAAAAAAAAAAAAAAAGGGAAGGAAAAAAAATCTGGGCAGGGCACCCAGGCTCCATCGGCGCACACAGACGAGGATGGAATTTCTGCCGCCCCAGAAGTTGGGTGGGAGTGAGAGATGGCCTCACCTCTCACACACTGAGAAAGTGTGGGGTGTAAGAGTAACAAGGGGAATATCACACCTTTCCAGTCATTCATGTCCAGAATGTCCTTCCAGTTCCTGACAAGTGGAGCCTATTCTTGGGTCCCTGGAATCTGAGGGAACACTGTCGCTTTAAATATCTAAAATGGACAAACCGCTTGTAAACATTCAAAATGGCTGTGCCTTCTGGACAGCTAGAATTCCGCAGCTCAACCATTCTCTTCATCTTTGCTGCTTCCCCTTTTATTCACCAGCCACCAGTGCAGTCCTCCGTGCAGCCCCTGGCTAGCCGGGCTGATTTTTAGGTTCTTAGGTCCCAACACCACTTGGCAATATCCAAGCTGTCTGTGCAGTCAGAATTGCTGACAGACCACAGCTCCATATGTCTCCTTTTTTGGTGTTTTCATG
The DNA here is from genome assembly GCF_000298275.1 of Orycteropus afer afer. Lineage (NCBI taxonomy): Eukaryota > Metazoa > Chordata > Mammalia > Tubulidentata > Orycteropodidae > Orycteropus > Orycteropus afer. The sequence goes on along the minus strand of NW_006921609.1, from coordinate 14,438,994 downwards.
CAGATTTTTCTACTGTTGTTGTTGTTATTTGCCGTCAAGTCGGCCCCGACTCATAGCGACCCCTCCTTGGGTTTCCGAGGCAGTATCACTACGGAAGTAGGATTGCCCAACCTTCCTTCCGAGGAGTGGCTGGATTTTTCTACTAGTTGGAGTTTAGTCCACTTCTGTATCCTTTCTTTCAAAGCTCAGAGTTCCAGGATTTCTTCTGTTTATGTGTTAATTGGTTCCCTTTTTCTTTATTGAAGAAGGCCTGTGGAGTTTGTCTGCCTATTCCACCATCTTCAGAGTAAAACCTGCAGTCTTCTTAGAGTTTGTAATAGACTTATGTGAGTCATAATATCTCCAAGAAAATATTATGTATGTTGTTGTTGTTATGTGCCGTTGAGTCAGTCCCAACTCATAGTGACACCACATAGCGGTATCACTACGAAAGTAGATTACCCAACTTTCCTTCCAAGGAGTGGCTAGTGGGTTTGAACTGCCAGCCTGCTGTGCCTTAGGCACTATGCTACCAGAGCTCCTTATTATGTATAGTAATTCACAAAGCTTTGTGACAATACCTTTTTTTTTTTCTTTTTTTAAATGATACCTCCTTAACATGGCCCAGAACAGCATTCAACTTTGAACAGCAATTCTAAGCTCACCTTCCATTTACTGCACAAATAGTTTTTTTTTTTTTTTTTTTTTAATTAACTTGAATTAAGCCTACACGATCTTATAATTTGTTTTAGTTATGACCAGGAAATGTCATGCCCTGTGCCACCGGCAAGGATGTATTTGCAACAAGATGAACTAGAAGAAGAGGAAGATGAACGAGGCCCTACTCCTCCAGTGAGGGGAGCCGCTTCTTCTCCAGCTGCTGTGTCTTATAGTCATCAGTCCACTGCCACGCTAACCCCCTCCCCACAGGAAGAACTCCAGCCTATGTTACAGGACTGCCCAGAGGATATTGGCCACATGCAACACCAACCTGACAGGAGGTATGTTGTTGCCAGCATTCTTTTCTGACAAGGTAATTTCTACTCACAAGTGGCATTTATTTAAAGCTATTCCATGAAGTAATCTTCATGTCACATGGGCTTTTTCTTCTAGTATCATTAAAACACAGGTCATTAACATATAAAGTAATATTGTTGACCAGCATATTAGATTAATTGATGCCAGGGAACTTGCAACCATAAAATAATGTGCATGGATACTCACGTACTTTTGTTAATACCATTCATAAAACACATGGAGCTCATATAATAAGTATATGGGTGGCTAAATCCTGTAACATTTTATTGATAGCCTTGTCTTGTACTTCAGTTTTCCATATGCTTGGGAAAGTCACTTCTTTGGTTGGGAAACATATTTTCTTCTATCTTCTTAAAATAAGACCACATAATGGTTTGTTGTCTCACAGCTGTAGAATTGTGGAAGAATGAATTTGGCATATTCATTTTGTGTTGAGCTTGCATCTTTGTATTTTGATTGAGAAATCAGGTTAAAGAACTTTTGTCTCGTTACTGAAGAATTATGTGTGCATGTGTTTTAGATTTTCTAATCTATACACTGAGCATCACCAACCAATACATTTTTATTATGACAACTACTTCACTTGACATTTCTACCACATAAAAGCTATTACTGCATCATGTTAGGAGCTGTGGTGCCATAGTGCCTAAAACATTTAACTACTAACCAGAAGGCTGGAGGTTCAAACCCACCAGCCACTTCTCAGAATGAAGGTTGTGCAATCTACTTCCATAGTATACCACTATGGAAACCCAAGGAGGGGTTACTATGAGTCAGATCCGACTCGATAGTTGGAAACTCAGCAGTGAGTTTGGTGTTTTTGTTGGTTTGCAATCATGTTAGCTCTTCTCTTGTTGTTGATGGTTTTGTACTATTTTATTGCCCTTGATACATTATCTTACATATATATATATATATATATATATATATATATATATATATATATATATATATATATATATATTACAGTCTGTATTCTTAATACCGTTTTAAACAGATTGTATGTCTCAGAAGATTTTCCTTAAATGTTCTTGAATTAATCACAAACTCTGCTTATCATGGTTAAATTTTTATCTTATTCTAGGTTAAAACAGAACTTGCAATGTTTTAATAGCCCTGCTATCATTTTTTTTTATAATTTACTCTTTTCAGATGAACAATATATTTTTCATTTTAATAATTTTTATATAGAGACATTCATGATATACAAATGTATACTGTAATTTATTTATTTAATCCCCTAATGTTGGACATTTAAATTGTTTCTACCTTTCTGATAATACCTATAATGTGATTACTATCTTTAGTTAAGTCCTTGAATCAAGCCTCTTCCCAAACCCCTGACCTATTCTAATGCCCTACCCCATCAATAAATGACTTTCTCATCCTTCTGCCACTCCCTTAATAAAACATTCACTAGAGATAGGTATTTCTCCACAGATCTCATTCCAGTTTCAGACCATATATCCAAGTACTTGTTCCTGCATATTTTTATGGCATAAGTATCACTCAGAGCAATCCACATATCTTCAGTTATAAAGGCACTTTGCTGGTTCCAACAGCCATTTCCTCTCACCTGCATTATAACAATGGTTCCCTAAGTGGTCTTGTTGCCTTTAGCCTAGCCTCTACCTCAGTGTAATCTCCCTGCTGCAGACTAAGCAGATACATCTTCCTAAAATGCATTTCTGATCAAGTCTTTCCATTCCTCAAAATCTTTCAGTGGCTTCTCATTTCCCTTAGACTGAAGGCAAGATTACTTAATGTATCAGTCATGGCTTTCTGTGATGGGACCCCTGGGCCCCTCCCATCCTCATCCCATGCCACTCTCCTAACTATCTGTGTTTCCTTCACTAAGTTTCTTCTAGTTCCCAGAATGAACAGTGTTCTTTCTCACCTCCAGATCTGTGTACATGCTGCCTCATCTTTGGCCATTCTTGTTGTTATTTCCACTTGCTGTTGAATCACCTCTGACTCATGGCAACATCCTATACAACAGAAGAAGTACTGCCCTGTCCTACGCCATCATCATGATCACTGGCATGCTTGAGTCTATTGTTCCTTTCTGATTTAGGGGCTTATATTCCAGTACTATATCTGATAATGGGACCTCTGGTAGCATAGTGCCTAAGGCACTTGACTGCTAACCAGAAGGTTGGTGGTTCAAATCCACCAGCCACTCCTCGGAAGGGAGGTTGGGCAATCTACTTCCATAGTAATACTGTCTCGGAAACCCATGGAGGGGTCGCTGTGAGTCGGGTCCTACTCAACGGCACATAAGAACAACAACAACAACAACATACCTGATAATATTCTATTGTGGTCCATAGTGTTTTCCGTGGCTTATTTTCAAAAGTAGATTGCCAGGCCTTTCTTTTTAGTCTGTCTTAGTCTGGAAGCATTGCTGAAACCTGTCTACTATGGCTGACTTTCCTGGATATGAAATACTGGTTTCAGAGCTTCTTGCATCATATAACACACAAGTCACTACAGTATGACATACTAACAGACAGGTGATGGTAAATGTCTTATCCTCTCACCTTTTGGATCTAACTCCTATGCATCCTTTAGGAATAAGATTAAGTGGCCAATTCTTCCTACAGACTCTTTTCCTGATGCCCTAACTCTATGATAGGAGCAAATTCTGTGTGTCCCCATAGCACATCCTCTGTCATGCCGATTGATTAACACTGCACTATCATTGCATATTTAATTGTTTTTCTCTTCCACTAGACCCTCTTCAAGCAAGGCTACATTTATTGTATTTAGCTGAATTTCTAACAAAGTGCCTGAGTCCAGTTTCTACTGCTATCTAGCAAACTATTCTAAAAGTTAGTCACCTAAAACAACCACTTTATTTTGCTTACAATCATGGGTTAGGAATTCTGAAAGGACTTATCTCTGTGATTCATCTCTGATTCATGTGGCTTCAGTTGGGCTATTGTACTTGGAGGATTCATTTCCAAGTTTGCTTCTTCACTCATATGTCTGATGCCTCAGTGCTCCTTCTCTCTCTTTCGGCATGAAGTCTCATCCTCCAAGGACTTAGCACAAAGCCTGAGCTTCTCATAACTTCTAGGGTAACTTAAGGTAGTACAACTCCTTACATGGCAGCTGGCTTCCAAGAAGGCAGGAAGAGGAAGTTACTAGGCCAGTTAACTCCTACACCCAGACTGGCATACCCTTAATTCTGCCACATTCTATTGGTCATTGCAGTCACAGAGTCCACCCAGATTCAACAGAATGTAGAAATAAAGTCCGTCACTTGATTGGGGAACAACAAAGTCACATTCCACAAGATTGTTTTGGATTTCAGAAATTGTTATGAGTATCTTTGTAAGCTATAGCCCATCACAATCTGATATATACTTAGCTTTTATTATGTTGTTGTTGTTGTTATGTGCCGTCAAGTTGGATCCGACTCATAGTGAACCCTCCTTGGGTTTCTGAGAAAGTATCACTATGGAAGTAGATTGCCCCACCTTCCTTCCAAGGAGTGGCTGGTGGGTTTGAATCACCAGCCTTCTGGTTAGCAGTCTAATGCCTTAGGCACTATGCTATCAGAGCTCCTTTAAATTGAATCCATACCTATTTTAAAGGATAAAGCACTCTGAGCCCTTGTTGCTGGTAATCAGTTTGGTCTCAGACTCTTACAGTCATCACTAGAGTGAGTACACAAAATATGTTTAAAAAATGAGTACATGTTATTATGTTTATGATTGTTGATTAGCAGCACATATAAATAGTGTTCTACATTAATGACAAAAATTACTGGACAAAAAACATTATGATATAGTAATATTTAATTAGGTAAACTTTTGTGACATGTATTGCCAAGGATGTTGCAACTTTGACATTTTAATGAAATTCTAAGATATTCAATTTTTGTTTAAAATTTGTGTCCAATATAATAGAAATCTCTCTTCTCTTTTTTCAGATAATATCTATGAAAATGATATAATTAAACTTATTTACAATACTGAGTTTACTACAGGAGATTTAGTAAAAATCCCTTGAAAAGTAAAAATCATTTTTCATGTCTATAGTACATTTACTGATATATTATTATTATAGATAAAAATTGAATACGATATAGCTAGAAGGAAGAGAAAGTAAGGCAAAGGAAAATTAAATACCATGTCTATTTACAAACTGTGTCATGATTAATTACACAAGTCTTGACACTACACTCATTTTAGAAACAAATCGCAAAGGTATACATTTTCTCCCTTTTGTCTTCTGCCTAGTAAATGCTATATGGTGGAACTGTATAAACACCTACTTTCATAAATTAATGACACTGTTCCTTTTTTCTCTGGAACATGTTTATGAAGGCATCATTTTTACAGGAGCCTAGAGTGTTGTGATTTGCAGTCATATATGTGTACATTATTTCAGAAGACATTGAAACCCCTCAAGGGGAAAAAAAATCTAAAGAATCGGGGTTCGTTCACAGCAAATCCTATTTAAGTGCAGCATCTTGAAATGGTGTTTTGTTTTCAAATAGAATATATTACATATTTCAAACTGTACTTGTTTATCACACATTCTCTGAGCTTGCCTTATTTACAGATGGTTTGAATAAATTTTCCTTTCTTCAACATTTGCATGGGGTGGTGCTATTAAAAGCCAGCTCTTGTTTAACATGAAGATGCTTTTATTCTACAGCATGTGAATTTCCCAAACACAACAGTGCTGGCATCCTTTCATAGTGAAGTTGTCCATTCTACATCCCTTTATTGATGGTCAAAATAGTCCCCTTACGGCCAAAAAGTTTTATATGTTTTTTTTTTTTTATTAAAAAAAATAAGTTTTTTCTCAAAAGGCAAGCTAAGAGCCTGGCTTTCTAATGAAGAGAGGAGCCAGAAATCCTGCTGTGTAACCTGGCATAAATTCCTTAGCTATCCTTAACTTCAGATACCTCGTTGACAAAAAGGGATGTTAGAAGGGTGAAATGGCTCACATAGGCCTAGCATTTACTAAGTGCTCAATAAACCATTTTTGAAAAATGCAATTATCATTTAAAAGAAAAATAAAGCTGCTTGTGGTATTTTGGGTATTCATGCTGACAAAGACTGTAAATTGGCTTTCAATTTAGTATTTTATTGCATTCCAAATTAAGTAGTGGTTTTCCTCCTATGTGTATAATACAGTCCATATTGCCACAGTTATCCATTTTACTCTCTACAGTAAATTCAGATTTGGGCCCATTCTTCATAGTTCTTTTAGTGAAACATAAAAATGCATAAAAACTACCCAGAAATGAAAAGTAATTATTATATTGAAGAACCATTGTATGTAACAATAGCTTCCACAGAAGGAAGATCATGACCTTGGAGTGAAAATTTTGAGTTGAATTCTGGTTTTGAAATTTACTAGCTGTAGAAACATCAGCAATGTCCCTAATTCCTCTGAATTTCAATATCTTCCTCTGTCAAACAAGAATAAAAAACAACCTAGCAAGTTGTTAACATTGTAAAATATACCTATCTACAAAGTATGTGTTCAATAAATAAGTATAATATTTTTATAATCATTTTTAATGCTTTACATTTGTGTTAGTAGAACAAGTTAATTGAAGTGTCTCGATTCATTGGGAAAAGAACACAAACCATTTTTTTTCCCCTTAAACAATTGCAATCCCCACCCTAAGACTATACTATGTGAAACTTCACATTCCATCTCTAGAATAGGCCCCTTAGTTAGATCTTGGCCAAATCCCATATAACTTTTTCTTCTTTTAAAATATTTATATAGTTTTCATGTAATACTCAGTCCTATTAATTTTAAAAATATAGTCATGCACTCGAAGACATTCCTGCAGATTACATCTGTCATATATGATTGCAAGTGGTAATGGGGACACATTCTGGGTTTAACACCTCCCAACTCCCTTTCCAGATGCATTCTCCTAAGAGTTAAGGCAGGAAGGAGGAATAAACAAACAAAAAAAGGATAAACTGAATGTGGATCCAGTCTTCTCCTTGTTTAGCCCTAAAGACTATTCTGTCTCATTTTACTCTATGAGTATCAATAGTCATGGAAAAGATGGGTTCTAATTTAACCTAATACTGATGAAGACCTCATTCCTAGGCAACATCGCTAGGTATTTGTAGTCCCTGAAAGATTTAGCTGCATCTTCAAGTGGACTCTCAGCCCATGGCATTCATGCCATATCTCTAGCCTCCCAAGTGGTGGTTGTCCCAAGAAGGTGCTAGACCCTAATCCCATTTACACTCCAAAACTACCACACAGTTTGGCAGACTATGTGAAATCTATCTTCTCAAGAGCACAGAATTTGGTTGTCATGACTGTTTGCAGTAGTAGTCCCCAATTAGGTCATCTCTTGAACCTTTCTCAGTGAGCACTGGGGACTTTTCAGCAAGTCCACTGACTAAATAGCCTTTCAGGTAGAAAATACAATATGTCTTCCATTTTTTTCAGGCTAGTAGTTATTCTCTTGGTATTCTCCCCAGTGGGAATCACTGCTTTGTCCGTAACTTGTTTTCCACTAATTTCCAAACACTCTTTACCTTCTTAGTCATCTTATGCTGTGTGTGGTGGTGATGGCTGGTGGTAATAGAAAAGTTGTTTTTTCTTTGTTGTTCTCTATGTCTGTGGAGAGGTGGTTGAAATAATATTCAAACTGTTTTAGATGAATATACAAGTGTAATTTAAAAAAAAAAAAAGATTACTTCCTCTTTTCAAATCGGTATAATCCAAATGGTAAAACATGAGAGATATAGAGAACTGTGTACATTTCCATTAAATTTGAATGAAAAGCCTCTCATTTTTAGGTACTTTTTTAACAACTCAAAATAAAACTTAGATATACACTGATTTACAATTGTTTTTTGCTTTTTGATTTTCTTTTTTTCCTGAAGACATTAACTCAACAGAACCAAAAATCAAATCAATCTACTTGTAATTCCTTTGATTAACTTATTCTTTAGTGTCTTAAATAATGAACTGGACCATATCTGTCTGTTCATCTTCATGTAGACGGCAACCTGTGAGCCCTCCTCCACCACCTCGGCCAATTTCTCCACCACACACCTATGGCTATATTTCAGGACCTCTTGTCTCAGATATGGATACGGATGCTCCAGAAGAGGAAGAAGATGAAGCTGACATGGAAGTAGCCAAGATGCAAACCAGAAGGCTTTTATTACGTGGGCTTGAGCAGACCCCTGCCTCGAGCGTTGGGGACCTAGAGAGTTCTGTCACTGGGTCCATGATCAATGGCTGGGGCTCAGCATCAGAGGAGGACAACATTTCAAGTGGACGCTCCAGTGTCAGTTCTTCTGATGGCTCCTTTTTCACTGATGCCGATTTTGCCCAGGCAGTCGCAGCAGCAGCAGAGTATGCTGGTTTGAAAGTGGCAAGACGTCAAATGCAGGATGCTGCCGGTAAGTCTTTCACTGTCAACCCAACTGGTAAAGAAAATTGTTTTTAGTCACAGATTATCTCCTGTGATCTTATATCCTATGTGAAATACAATATTATTGCTGTCTTTGGTTTTGATCCTTAAACAAACCAAGATCCATGAATACAACATAGTTTCATGATTTCCTTGTTCTTGACGGGGCTCTCTAAATTGGTTTAATTTCTTTATTTTAATCTAATATATCCTGTAATGTAAATGATAGGAAACTACTTGGAGATAAGCGTTGCTCATTTGCAAGATAGTCAAAGCAATGAAATATATATAGTATAGATAGCATGTGTGTGTATGTATAGAGAGAAGCATGGAAATATAGACCACATATATAGAAAATATACATATTTTCACCTAAATTGATATAAATCTCCAGGTATGCACACAGTCAATTATGAGGTTTATATTACTGAATCTATCACATACTTTTTTATAAAGTAGAAAGCTACCAAAAGAAAATTCATTGTGGTTGTTCTCTAATCTCATTTAATTAATTAAGAATTCTCTAGGAGAAACACATAACTATCTAGCTATGGGACACTCAGCCATCAGAAAATTACCTACTTCTCCTCACCCTCATTCTCTTCATGTACTCCCATATTAAAATATGTATTATATTTAACTGGGAAGATCTAAGGATATTTTAAGGACCCCTGGTGACACAATGGTTAATTGCTTGGCCGCTCCCTGAAAGGTTGAAGGTTTGAACACACCCAGCAACTCAGGACAAAGACTTGGCCATCTGCTTCCATAGGGCCCAAAATACCATGGGAAGTTCTATTCTGCCACGTGGCGTCACTATGAGTCAAAATCGACTCCACAGCATCTAACAACAGCAAAGATGTTTTAGTAAGCATATGTTTTCAAGCATAACTGTTCAATACCAAAAGCAGACATTTTTAATATAAAAATTTGGAGAGAAAATTAATCCAAATTCTTATTTTTTGTCTATGTATTTTTCCCTTTTCATTGCCAATCACCCATTTTCAATTGCTGTATAACCATCCTGTTGTTTTAACCCACTTTAGTTATCAGTTCCTCTCAACCTGTTTGGAGAGTAAAATAGAGAAAATAGAGACAGAAAAACAGTGACTTAAAATAGAGGAAAAAAGTCACTTTTATTTCATTTTTTCCATTTCTCTAGAATAAATAAGGGAGCTCTGGTAGCATAGTACCTAAGGCACTTGACTGCTAACCAGAAGGCTGGCAGTTCAAACCCACCAGCCACTCCTCGGAAGGAAGATGGGGCAATCTACTTCTGCAGTGATAATGCCTCGGAAACCCAAGGAGAGGTCACTATGAGTCGGGTCTGACTCGACGGTACATAACAACAACAAGAAGAGAATAAATAAACACATACTGACTCATAATTTTGTATGTGTTGTATATGTATGTATTTCTATTAGCCAAGAAAAATAATGTGGTCACCAAGAAAGAAAAGCATTTAAGAGAAAGAAAAGGCTATAATAACAAATCAATATTTGATATTTTGTCATATTATTTTTCTTAGTTTACTATCACATTAGTAGTTTTTCACATTTTTTTCAGATATTGGAATATTCGTTATTTTTTTTATCAGTATAGACTATATTTAAAGACAATTTGACTCATATCATGAATAAAGTCATTTTTATATATTCTTTACAAAAAATGTGTTGCAGGAAAAAAATAACATCTAATATCTTTCAACCTATTCTTCAGAATGTATAATACATTATTGAATGTGTATTTCAGCCAGGCTTACAGTTTATTAAATTTAACCCAATTTCTTTTTTTTTCCTGCTAGCTATTAAATACAATGAACTAACTATGCAAACTTAAATATCTTTCTCAATATATAAATAATACCTAACTTTATATATAGCTTTTGTTTCTCCTTGTTTTTACTCTGTAAAAAAAAAGTAAGTGAAATTAAGCATCTCAAACTACTGCTTTTTGCATTAGCGTTGTGTTTCAGTTCATTAAATCAATGCAACATAGAAATAAAGTTGAAAATTCATCTGTAAATGATCTTGTGCCTCAGGGTCTATGATCAGTGGATGGCCTTACACAAAAGAATGAATTATGGACTCATTCTCAGCCCTAATTCTCTATTTTCATGGATATGTAGCTTTAATTGTAATAGTTTCCATCATAGCTAAAGAGAGTTAGGTTTAATATTTTATTGTGTTGTAATTTAGTATCACTCTTGGTTTTCATTTGGCTCATAATTAAAATGAACTAAACATGCTTTGGCCTCTGCCTATTAAATTGTTCTTTGGAGGAAAGGACACAACTTATCATAAGACTTTGTAGTTAATATGAATGAATAATCTCATTGCTTCTCACTTGACTGCATTAATGTCTACTGCTTAATATGCTTCAGTTAGCCTCTTTAACTGTGTTGACTTCACCACTGTTATGTGGTTTCTCTCCTGTTTATAGCCAAAACTCATGTAGTCTAGGTTTGCTTGTTTGAAGTTTCTTGTGGTCCAACAGTAAAGTTCTACACTGGTGGCTCTGGAATTTCTAGAAGCCAAAACAATGAAGGTCAAGCATAGGTCCACTCAATTTTCATTGCCATTTTGCATTAAATATGCCTATTGTTATACAGTGTCTGTATAAGACAACCAGAGAATCTGTAAGAGCACTAAAATACACAATACCTGATTAGGACATGAAATCACCACAAATACCTAGGAATAGAGTCCCTCCAAAACCACTTAACCAAATGCTACCTCTGCCACCACCAAAAACCAATAAATATTGCTTATGGAGTACTGAAGTTCCGATAACAGTGATGGAAAAATCACATTGATAAAGGGTAGGTAGCGTTTCACAGCTGATTAATGTAATTGTTGCCAGTAACTTGTATACCTTGAAAAAGCTGATTTGGCAAAAGTTGTGTAATATGTGTTTTTACAACAATGGAAATAAATAAATAAATAAATGGAGTAGCTTCTGAGGCTTCTTATGTACAATCAAATACCTGTTGGGATTTGGTTCTTTAGTTTGGAGTTTTAGGGCCATGGTTTCACAGGACATCCCATTTAATTGACTTAAAATGATTAGTGCTACTGTTCTTAGTTTGTTGTGTAGTGCCATGGATCTTAAAAAATTGCAAATGACCATTCAGTGCACAATTGGTCTCTATTTTTCTGAAGCAACAGAGGAAGAAGAAGCCTCCTTTGCCCTGAGACAACAAGGACTGAATCATACCCAACTGACATTACTGAATGTTTTGATCAGATTCTATAGAAGAATCTGGATAAAAAGGAAGAAAATGCAGAACAGAATATAAAATTGTCATGGAATCTAGACTTTCTGGAGCCATGAAGGCCAAATAAACCCCTGAAATTGTTGTCTTAAGATGATCCTTAAGCCTTAAACCAACCAAGAGTATCCTCTGAAGTCTTATTGAAATCAGTTTAGCTTAACAAGTAAAGGATGTCTGCCTTGAGCATTATGCTATTTTAAGCTCTAACTATATGGGATCGAATTGACAATAGCAACTCAAAAGATTAGATAGGAAACTTAGGGGGCAGTGAGTTTATATTAATAAGGCAAGAACAAGTCAGAAAAGGCAGGTCATAATAGTTACACAATTAAAAGAATGTAGTCAATGTCACTGAATTATACATGTAGAGGTTGTTGAATTGATATATATTCTGCTGTATATATCCCCAATAAGAACAACAAAAATGAAAATAAGTTATATTAAAAAGATCAGATATGGTATGATGAATGGGAATATATCCATGACCATATATATGTTTGGCAGACCATATTGCTACATACATATTTTTAAGTGCTATAAAAATGTCCATATGCAATATAAAGCTAACAGGGAAAAAAGTTAGGATAACTTCTTAGCGACAAGTAAACACTTTGAGGGAGTAAGTCTCTTGACATTCAGGATCCATAGGGGACATCAGTCTCAATTGGCACAACATAGTACACAAAAATGTTCTAGATCCTACCTTAGTGAGTAGCAACTGTGTGTTAGAAGCTTATGAGTGTCCATTTAAGATAAAACTATTGTCCTCTCCTTGTCCAGAGCAAAGAAGAGTGAAGAAAACTAAAGATGCATGTAAACAGTTAGTCTAAAGGACTAATGGACCATGAGAACCTCATCCTATATGACCCTGAGACCAGAAGAACTAGATGGTGCCTGGCTACCAATGCCAACCACTTGGAAAGGGATCACAATTGGAGATCCTGGATAGAGTGGAAGAAAAATGTAGAACAAAACTAAAAATCGTAAAAAAAATATCAGGCTAATTAGTCTGATAAGAACTAGTGAAAGCCTTGAGACTGTGGCCCCAAGTCACCCTTTGGGCCAGAATTGAATGTATTCTCCTGGCCCAGCTCTCAGCCAAACAATAGACAGGGTTACAAGCTGAACCAGTCAACCTTGGGAGATTAGAAGGGCAGCATTTGCACAGGGAAAAAGGTAGGGAGGCAGAATATACAAGACAGACACAGGAAAAGGGTAACCACAAGGAAGAAGTGGTAAGAGAGCTGTTCCATTCTGGGGATTGTCATCTGTGTCACACACACAAACACACACACACACATAAATCTACAAGAAGTCTCTGAAAGGATCACCGGAAGTGTTCAGAATCAGCAAGTAAATATCTTGAGACAGAGAAGGGGTTTAAGTAAATTTTGGTGTGTCCTAATATGTGAACTAGATTAACTGCCAGCTATTTGAAAAGACAATACCTAAAAATATATTAAGCATTGGGATTCTGCCTTGGAATGATAGCATAAATATATATTTAATTAAAATAAGGAATGCAGTTAGTCCTGTTCATTCTTAGAACATGAATATCTTAAGAATTCTGTTTCTCTTGAGAAAGCAACAAACATTCCATGCAAATATATTAAGCAAAAATGTAATCAGTCATTCAATTAAAAATAACATTTCAGTTAAGCTAGTTCCAAAAATAATTGGATTGTTCATTATAGTAAATAGGCATCATGAACTTTAACAGAATCAAAGTACAGGTATCCCTCAGTTTTTGAAAGTTTGCTTTATCTCACTTACATTTACCAAAGACCTACATTAGTACTTGTTTCAGCTAACCAAAAGAAATCCAGAGAGGAGTTTCCCTTTTACGAAAACAGATGAAAAGTACAGCTAGCTTTCAGTGTTTGTTTTAGAGCAAGCCATTAAGGAGGCAGCGTGCCCAGAGCCCTTACCCTAGGAAATACATTCAGCATCTCTGGATCAAGCCACCATAGCTTTCAACTGTGCCTGTGAACACTGTGTTGTTGTTGTTATGTGCCGTCGAGTCGGCCCCGACTCATAGCGACCCCTCCTTGGGTTTCCGAGGCAGTATCACTACGGAAGTAGGATTGCCCAACC
>NW_006921609.1:14419761-14424748 GCF_000298275.1 Orycteropus afer afer | reverse complement strand
ATGGTTTATTTTGTTCTTCCTGTTATAATTATATTCATTGTTGAGTTTGGCTTTGATTTTTTTTTTCCTCAGGCCGCCGACATTTTCATGCATCTCAGTGCCCTAGACCCACAAGTCCTGTATCTACAGACAGCAATATGAGTGCTGCCGTAATGCAGAAGGCCAGACCAGCCAAGAAACAAAAACACCAGCCAGGACATCTGCGCAGAGAAGCCTATACAGATGGTAAGTCCATTGAAATGGATGAAAACATCTATGAAGCTTGTGCATTTGCCCTAGCTCTCTATAACTAGAAAATGTGTCCACTGATGTTAAAAATTCATTCCAGGAAGCCTCACATTACTTATACTAGCAATCGACTTCCATAGCTTATCAAAAATCTCTACTCCTGCAATTTTCTAATAAGCTGATTATTTAATACACTAAAATAATGTATACTTTTAATGTGTTTTAAGAGGCTGTTTTATAGTCTTAAATAGACATTGCTATAGTTGAAATAATGATATAGGCTTAACCGTCATCATATTCGCTAATAAATCCTCGAAAGTGTCCTCATTTTTCTTTTCCTTGTACAATTTTGTATGTAAATAGAAGACAATAAATTTGTTAGAATATTAATTCTAAATACAGTTGTGTTACAAACGGTTATTCCATGCACCAAAAGGTAAATCCAATCATCTGTTTCATGCCTTCACAAATGATATTGACTCTTGCTGAAGAGGTAACGCTTATATTCTCAAGGGAACATGGGAGGATAATGCAAACATTGTGTTGTCTAGAGCATGCCTTTAATGAAAATGCCTCAGGTGGCCTAACATTTATTAAACTGCTACCTTCTCATTTTATAAGGGGGAAAAAAAAAAAAAACAAGGGCTTTGTTGGAAATTCATGTAAGATAAATTCTCTGAGATTCACCCATCTTGTCAGGTTGGCAAAATTTGCTAAATGGGTGGGAGAAGAAGGGTGTCACAGGCATCGTCCCTTACCTCCTGGTCCTCTGTAACCACAATCTGATTAGGACTTTCATTACCAGTCAGCAATTTTTCAAAAAGGGCATTATTTGCCATTTTCATATGAAAGCCTAATATTATAGATCGTTATCCAAGGTTACAAGGAGGGATTTCTGAGGCACTTCTCCTTATGATTCCTGCCACTTGACAGAAAAATTTAATACAAAGCTCACAGCATGATGAGCACAAGTAATTTTGCAATGAGTGGCTGTCCAGGCTATTATCTGTACTTTATTCTGAGTATTTTTTCTCACTAGCATCTATCTGATACTAGACTACATTAAATATTGGCAGGACATGGGGCACCTGGGCCTCCTGGCTTCAGCCCAGGACTCTTTTGTCAGTGAAACTGAGCTGTCAGAATATTATCTGATTTGAACAGTTATTACACTGGCTTTGTGCATGTTTGCTTCTGGAAGGGACAAACACTAAGTGTAAATCCCCAAACTCTACCAGCAATATTACGTTTATGGGACCCCTGTAATGGCATCTTACAGGTTTATAGCTGTTTTATCAGTTTTTATTACCTGGAAGAGAGTGCTTCTAACTGAGGGTGGGGGTTGGGTGGGGAGGGAACTGGCCAAACATCAAACCTTGATGTAAACACATCTAGGTTGAATACATAGGGAAGAAAATCTGGCCCAAAGACTTGGTAGACCTTTCCTCCTTTTATTTATACTTGTTCTAAGGGATTTTGGCATTGAGTGATTTTTTTTTTTTTTTTAAATACTTCAAATAATGTAAACATACCAAGTTAAACAGCATAGCATCACAGTTAAAAATTACTCTACCCTTGATAATTGAGATCTATATATATTGTGCTACATTCTGCAGTACATATTTATTTCAGTGTGTTCAGTAATTAAATACACATTCCAACTAATCCTTGAATTTTGTTGTTGTTGTTGTTACTTGCCGTCGACTTGAATAGTAACTGTTAAACTAAGTGATGAAGTGCCCAGCTGTTTTTAATTAATTTCAATAATAACAAAGGAATATATTGAATATGTGTACAGCCTGAAAAAATAATTTGTATTATTTGGATTTCTAATGGTTTGTTACAAAAAAAAATGAATATGCAAAATTATCATAGTATATACTGTATTATTTTGTTGTTGTTGTTGTTATGTGCCATCGAGTCGGACGCAACTCATAGCGACCCCTCCTTGTGTTTCTGAGGCAGTATCACTATGGAAGTAGATTGCCCCATCTTCCTTCTGAGGAGTAGTTGGTGGGTTTGAACCTCTAGCCTCCTGGTTAGCAGTCAAGTGCCTTAGGCACTACACTACCAGAGCTCCCTGTAATATGGGGGGAGCTCTGGTAGCATAGTGCCCAAGGCACTAGACTGCTAACCAGAAGGCTGGAGGTTCAAACCCACCAGCCACTCCTCGGAAGGAAGATGGGGCTTTAAGTCACAAAAATAGATAAAATGGGAGAAATGATTAAAGGGGTATCTTAAATTATTGCTTTCACTTTCCTTCAGTATTTTGATAACCAGCTATCTTTAAATTATGCTTATTATACTAAAAGTCTTGAATTTAATACTAGATGCTAACTTCTGGGTATAAGAGAAAAAAAATAAAAACAAAGCTATGTGTGATTTTATACATGCCTAGTAATGTATATTAATGAATTAAATCATATAAATGCAGATGATTCTTTTTTTTAATAGTGATTTGGGTGAAAATTTACAGAGCATATTTACTTTTCATACAGCAGTTCACATATACTTTGTCTCATGACATTGACCACAATTTACCACAATGCAGCAGCTCCCCTCCCACTTCCTCCTGATAGTTACCTCTTCCCTGTGTCCATCCCTCCATGCATTCCTGCCCCCTGAGCTGTCTCCCTGTGCATAAGCAGCCCTTCTTTCTCTCATGGTTGTTCTCTCCAAGGAGTGTATCTACCTCAAGTAGATGTTCAACTCACATGCCTGTCTTTTGCTTGGCTGGAAGCCACAGGTGTGGGTTCAATTCCAGATCTGAAGGTCAGTTAGGGGCCATAGTCTCAGTGGTTCCACCAGACTCTGTCAGACCAGCAAACTTGGTCGGGCCCCCCCCCCCTTTTTTTTTCTCCAAATGATTTTGAGTTTTGTTCCACTTTGTTCTCCCTCTCTGTCCAGGATCTCCTACATAGATCCCCTTCCAAGTGATTGACAATGGTAGTCGGGCACCATCTAGTTCTTCTGATCTCATAGTCATATAGGGTACAGATCGGATGCTGTACCAGTTGCTAGGACTAATTGTTTCCATGAATTTTTGGTTTTCTTTATTCTTCTTTGCTCTGAACAAGGAGAGACCCATCATTGCATCTAGATGGCTGCTTGCAAGCTTTTAAGATCCCAGTCACTACTCACCAAAGTAGGAGGTGGAGCAATGTTTTATGTAGTATGTTATGCCAATTGAGCTTGATGTCCCCTGCGACTATGGTCCCAAGCCCACAGGTTCAACTGTTGAGTCCCTCTGGGTAGCTAGCTGTGATCAAGAAGTGACTACAACCTCTCCCCTTGTCAGCTCTACTATACATCTGGGGATTCAAATTAAATGCAGACGATTCTTAATGCTCCAAATAAAAACAATGCACATATTCTTGCTACCTGTTTCCTGACATGGAAACAAAAGTCACTTTCTCAGAAATTATTTTCTCAAATTCCTGTGCTGCATTTTTTAAAGTAAATATAAAGGGAATATTTCATGAATAAATTCAATGGCAGAAATAATTTGTATAATTATTAAAAAGAGAGAAAGGGAGGAAGATAATTTAAGGAGCTGCCAATTATTAGTATGTGAATTAAACATATTAGTAAGACATGAGAGGATTTTTATATTTTAAGGAATTAAATTTATTAACTATGATTGATGAATTTGATAATTGTCAATAGACTGTTTGAATTGTGTTCAGAATATGGTATATCAGTCTTGAGTTTATAGTGTCTTTACTTCATAAATTTTGTTCAAATCAGGAATTTCTTTGGCAGATTCTTTTTAGACTATGTAAGGAAGAATGAGCAACTATGCCTGGATTGATAAAGAGCAATTTGGTATGATCCTTGTTAGCCAGAGCATCGTGGCCATGCCTTGCTTTGTAAGTAAATACTAGACCTCAGAAACATCCAGGGAGTACTCAGTGCGAAACAGAGTTCTTCATGCTATGTCACACCAACAAGCAGAATCTAATTTATTATTATTATTATTTTTAATATTTGCAGCTTACAAGTATAACTCAGATGAAAGATAGGATTAAAATATATGAATATTTATCAGTCGGCATCTTATCGCATTGAAGGCAAGCATAAGTGCATTTCTAGGGCCTTCTAATAAGATTCTTCCCACCCCCCCTTTTCAACCCTTCCAATGCATTTACATACTTGATTTAAAAACCAAATCTATGTTATTTCTCCAGTCCTACTTTTCATAAATTATAAATACATTCACCACCCTCTATGGAATGATGTTATTTTCACTTGATTTATCATTAATTACTAGGTCTTGGGACTTTAAACATTTAAATAGAGTGCTAGATGTCTATAGTGAGCTAATGCCTGCAAAGTTGTCTGCATGCACAGGTTCTTTTAAGTACTTTATATGCATTATACTGTTATTTGGAAATTGTTGTTTAAGGAATGGGTGTTCATATGATTAAATACAGAGTTTGGATATGTATATATAACAAGTCTGCAATCGCCAATGTTAAATCTAATTGGAATTGTTTGTGGTACGAACTGGATGACAATAGTACTTATCAGTATATGAAATATAAAGCTGTTTATGCTATGGTAATTCCTGTTTTGATTTGTAATTATTTTATAATCTGTAAAAAAAGTATTTACTTGGCATTTTTGGTTTTGTTGTTGTTGTTATGTGCCATCGAGTCAGATCTGACTCATAGTGACCCCTCCTTGGGTTTCCGAGGCAGTATCACTACAGAAGTAGATTGCCCCATCTTCCTTCTGAGGAGTGGCTGGTGGGTTTGAA
>NW_006921609.1:14408349-14419661 GCF_000298275.1 Orycteropus afer afer | reverse complement strand
GCAATATATTTACAATAAGAAATCAAATCTTCCCACATTTCCCCTAATTGTCAGTCAGGTGCAGTGACAATTATACATAGGAGTTCTGGAGTTTAGAATCTTAAGATTACCATTGGTTTCCCTTCTCCTTTTCTACTTGTTATAGATAATACCTATATAGAACTTCTGGTAATAGATTTATAAAGAAGAATAAAGAGTAACTATGCTGAACTAGCAGCTCTGGTAGCACAGTGATTAAGGCATCTGACTACTGACCAGAATTTTGGAGATTTAAACCCACCAGCCACTCAGCAGAAGCAAGACTGGGCAATCTACTTCAGGAAAGATTTACTGCCTTGGAAACCTAGTGGTGATTGCTATGAGTCAGGACCGACTTGATGTCAGTGGGTTTGGTTTGATTTTTATCCCTGAACTGATAAAGAGTAATTTGGTATGATCCTTGTTAGTCAGGACATTGTGGCTATACCTTAGGATCTTATGATAGTGGCAGCTTTGATTCCTGATAAGCCTAGATATATTTCATGATTTGATGATAATAGAAATCATAAGTTTCCTGCTAATCCGTATTTGTGCAAAATGAGCCACTGATTCCTGCTTCTGGTGCAGTCTCAATTAGACATTTCTCCTCTTCTCTTTGTCTTAGGTTCAGTCTTACCATAAAACCACTCAGCCTTTAGGCCACTCACTGTATTCTGCTTCTAACTCTGTCTTTTGTAACTCTGATAATGGAAGACTCTCAAGATAGTACTTTTTTTTAAAAAAAGTATTGTTTGATAGAAATCCATTAGAGTAGTAAATAAAGAAGAAAAACCATGTGCTAGTGACAATATTATAAGACAAGACTTTTGGTTATATAGAATCAGGGCAAAATCAATGATTTTGGCTGTGAATCTAGCCACTATTTTTGCTAAAGTTTTGAGTCTTTTTAACACTATGAAACAAAACATGGTGAACTATAAAAACTAACCAAAAAATGTAAGTAAAAGTTTTACTACTTTGTGGCTTTTGAGCTCTGGTGGTACAGTGCTTAAGGCATTTGACTGCTAACCAGAAGGTTGGCGGTTCAAATACACCAGCCATTCGGTGGAAGGAAGATAGGGCAATCTACTTCTGTAAAGATTTACTGCCTCAGAAACTCAGTGGGGTTGCTATGAGTTGGAATTGACTCATGGCAGTGAGTCTGGTGTTTTGGTTTTTTTATGTAAAATAACGGGTAGTAAGATAGCAGCTCAAACATTCTGTTTTTTAAAGACCATAGAATAAACACTAATGGTTTTCTTTTAATATATAATGTCAACAGAAAATTATAGCTGTATTCAGTGCAAGAAAGGATACATTATTTTAACTATATATGTAAGAATAAAAGTGAAAATAACAGACACAAAGGACACATACAGTATGATTCCATATATAGAATATGTCCATAACAGGCCAGTCTATAGACACAGAAAGATTAGTGGTTGCCAGGGGATGGGGAATGACTGCTAATGGACACAAGTTCTCTTTTTGTAGTGATGAAAATGTTCTGAATTAGACAGTGATGGTTATATAACCTTGTAGTATACATTGATCATTGAACTTTACACTGAAAATGGTAAATTTATGGTACGTATGTTAATTATACTCATTTTAAATTATGAGTTTGCAAATAATGTATGTGTGTGTAATACTACTTAAAACTGAGTGCTTCCTGGAACCTTTAATTTGCTATTATAGTAAAATATTTTAAGATATAATTTTAGTATTTAAGAGTTTCTCATACATAAATGATAATCAATGTACCTTTGTCAGTAATAGCAAAATTTGTGAAAATAATATAAATATTTCTTAGTAGAGACTGGCTACATAAATAATCATGTATCTATAAAATAATGCTGTGCAACTTTTTCAAAGGAAGAAGTATATCAGTATGCACTTATGGAAATGTATATGACTATACTGGTAGGTGAAAAAAAGTACAATATCATTTATGTTAATAGAAGAGGAAGGCTCTAGATTTATGTGTAGTGCATTTTATCAGGTTACCACTTATGGCTGGGCAGGAAGGCACAATAGATATTCCCACGTGTTGCCATTTACATGGTTGGTGATATGAATGGTACTCCCTGGAATTTGAATTGACAGCCTGCTCTTTGTGCATAAAAATTTTCTGCACTGATGTGTTGAAAACTATTCAAAATGATGACTCTGGATCATCAATAGTGAGGATTTAGCATGGAGGTGACAAGACGTGAAGGCACTTAACTTCCAGTTTAAACGTTATGTCCTTTTGGATTTTTTTTTTTCATATGAACATTTTAATTTTGTTTGAAATATTAAGGTTAATTTTACATAATAAACACTTAATAGGTGTTTTATAAATGTTTTTTCATTGATATATTTTATCACATAGATAGTACTCTCCAAATGTGAACACATTACCATTTCTAAAGATGTGATTAAAAAATATAACAATACTGATAATTTCCCAATCATTGTATCTCTGGTTCTGATTTCTCTTGAAATTCAGACTTTATATACAACTGCCTGCTGGACATTTCTATCTGAATAACCAAAGGACAATTCCCATTCACTTTTGTAAAACTGAATATATACTCTTCTTGTGCAAACCATCTTTCCTGTCTCCTGCATACCCTATCTATTCCCTGCCTTGTCAATTGTTGTTGTTGTTGTTATGTGCCGTTGAGTCAAACTTGACTCATAGCGACCCCTCCTTGGGTTTCCGAGGCAGTATCACTACAGAAGTAGGATTGCCCAACCTTCCTTCCGAGGAGTGGCTGGTGGGTTTGAACCGCCAGCCGTCTGGTTAGCAGGCAAGTGTCTTAGCCACTATGCAACTACAGCAACAATTCTAAAAGTTATCTTAGATTCCTTCCTTCCCTCCCACCACTGAGCAGTAAATAATATTGATTTTTACTTCCGTTATTTCTGTCAAACAGATCTTTCCATCCCTAAAAACCACCATTATAGTTTCATCACCTCTGTTACTACTCATCCTATTTATTAAAATTATCTCTTGGTCTTCTAGATTCAAGCCTGCTTTTAAATCCATTCTCTATACTACAGCCAGAGTAATACCTATGAGGATCTACTCTTATTCTTCCACTAACTTACCAAATATTATTTCTCTGCACGCCAGAGTCTCATAGAGGTCGTTTTGTAAGATAGCACCACTTAAAGAAAATAAATTTTCCAGATATCAAATTTGATACCTAATTTCATCTCCAAATATTTCTATGATATAATAAATTGAATCATAAAGATATATTTTTAGTACGTATAATACAGGGAGGTCTGGTAGCATAGTGCCTAAGACACTTGACTGCTAACCAGAAGGCTGGCGGTTCAAACCCATGAGCCACTACTTGGAAGGAAGGTTGAGCAATCTACTTCTGTAGTGATACCGCCTCAGAAACCCAAGGAGGGGTCACTATTAGTCAGGTCCGACTCGATGGCACATAACAACAGCAACAATAATATAATACATACTATAACATGTATATACAACATATATAAATTCATGTATGTATGTATATATGTGTATATTTATAATATATATTTTGTAAAAATTTGACCCCTATATTTAAGGTGCTCTGGTAGTGTAGTAGATAAGGCATTTGGGTGCTAACCAGACGGTCAGCAGTTCAAACCCACCAGCTGACCTCTATTTGTATTAGTGATTATCTGATCTAAAAACTCTGAATACATATACAGAGTGAAGAGATTCCATCATGGATGATGGGACATGTGTTAGAAGAAAACAGTATAAAGAACATTAAAGGAAACATTAAGAATCTGAGGGCATTAGTCCTGGCTCTGATTGTATCTAGCTTTGAAACTGAGAAATAATGTAAGGCCTATGAATATGAGCTTCCTTATCTATAAGATAAAAAGTGTTTTAGGCTAGATCAGGGAGGGCAAATAGATCTTAACTCCAGTGCCAACTTCAGTTAATTGGAAATGTTTGCCTAGTGAAGTAAAGCTATAAATCTGGGCCCAGCAACATTAGGCTGGACTCAGTTAGCCAGGCAAGCTATTATTGAGGGGTGGGGAAGTTACAGCACATATGCCCTGTATTAGCTATCCCAAGACTAGATGATCACTAGGTCCTAGCTCTATGATTCAATAGTTTTGTGTGAAATACAGACAGTGCATTAAAGTTGGAGGTTCTTTGTATTAGTTCCCTGGGACTAACATAGCAAAATATCATAGATTGGGTGGCTTATAAGAAATGCATTGTCTCACAGTTCTAAAGGATCCAAACTCACTGCCGTCAAGTTGGATCTGACTCGTAGCGACCCCTCCTTGGGTATCCGAGGTGGTATCACTACGGAACTAGATTGCCCAATTTTCCTTCCGAGGAATGGCTGGTGGGTTTGAACCACCAGTCTTCTGGTTAGCAGTCAAATGTCTTAGGTACTACAACACCAGAGCTCCTGTTTTAAAGGGTAGGAGTTAAAAATCAGGGTATTAGCCATGTTGATTCCTTCAGCGGGCTCAAAGGGAGAATTTTTTCTATGTTTCTTTCCTGGATTCTGGGGATGGTTGTTAGTCGTTGGGAGTTCACATGGCCATCTATGTGTCTGTTTTGGTCCCTCCTTTATAAAGACACTGGTCTGTGGTGTAGTGCCTAAGGCATTTGGCTACTAAGCAGAAGGCTGATGGTTCAAACCCACCAGCCACTCCTTGAAGGAAGATTGGAGAATCTACTTCTGTAGTGATATCACCTTGGAAATCCAAGGAGGGGTCGCTGTAAGTTGGATCAGACTTGACAGCAGTGGGTTTTTGTTTTAGCTCTATATTGAATTATAACACACTCTTCTTCAGCATGACCTCACATTAACTGATACCAGCTTCAAAGACTCTATTTCTGAACAATGTCACATTCCCAGATACCTGATGTTAGAATTTTGAAATATATTTTTAACTCATTCCATCACAGTGCTCTTATACCTTAGTTGCTTTTAACTGTTCAGTTCATTTAAGCTATCTGTATCTCACAGTTGATTATAACTCCAATGATAATTATTATATTTTATAAGTGTCATACATTTATAGTATTTTAAATATTTCTTTTTAGATCTTCCACCTCCTCCGGTGCCACCACCTGCTATAAAATCACCTACTGTTCAATCCAAGACACAACTGGAAGTACGGCCTGTAATGGTGCCAAAACTCCCTCCCATAGAAGCAAGAGCAGACAGATCATCAGATAGAAAAGGAGGCAGTTACAAAGGAAGAGAAGTGTTGGATGGAAGACAAGTTGCTGACATGAGAACAAATCCAGGTGATCTTAGAGAAGCACAGGAACAGCAAAATGATGGGAAAGGACGAGGAAATAAGGCAGCAAAACGAGATCTTCCACCAGCAAAGCCTCATCTCATCCAAGGTACTCACTTATTCAAACAATATGTAAATATAGATTGAACACATGTTCATAAGCGACACCGCTAGGCTTTATAGGTTCATATGAAAGGTGGTAAAGTTTGCTCTTTATGAAAGAGACAGGCATGTATCTAGATAATTTCAATACAATTCATGCCAGCAGGTGATATTATATAAGACTTTCTTCAATAGGTACCATTTTGTTGGGACTTTAAAGGAATCATGATTTTAACACAGGTTAAACAGGGAGAGGGGAATATCACATGTAAGAAATAAGTTGAGAACAGTCATGAAAATGTGAAAGCTAGTGTTAGGTGAACCTTGGTCTTCATTTCCATTGATGAATAGGATCCATGGTGCCAGTGACAAGTAGTAAAAGAAAAAACTGAAAATTTGATTGGGCTAGATTGAAAAGATTTGCAAAAGTATTCTAAAGTGTTAGTAATATAGGTGTGGTGAACCATCAAAGAATTTTTAACAAGGAAATGATATCATCAGATCTGTGTTTTAGGTAAATGATGACTAGTACTGTATAATGAAGGAAGACCCTGGAAGTAGATAGATGAAAGTAGTGAATTAATCTAGGAATAAAGTACAAAAACGCTGAATTAAAATAGTCATGTAATGAAAGAAAATACCTTGGAAAGATATTTCAGATAGATCCAGTAAGACCTGATGATTAATTGAATATAAAAAGTTAGAATGAAATAATAGAGTAAAAAAAAAAAAAACTATTCAAATGTTGATTGTTATTGTTGTTAGGTAGAATTGTATTAGCTCTCATTCTAGAGATGTTATGTATAACAGAATGAAACACTGCCTGGTCATACACCACCCCACAACCCTTGCTATATTTGACACCTTCATATCCTTGATATACTTGAGCCCATCATTGAGGCCACTGTGTCAAACCATCTTATTGAGTGTCTCCACCTTTTTTGCTGACCTACAACTTTACCAAGTATGATATCCTGCTCCAGAGGATGTTCCCTTCTGACAACATGACCAAAGCAGGTGAGATGAAGTCTGGCCGTTCTCACATATAAGGAGCATTCCAGCTTCCAGGAAAGATTTGTTCATTCTTCTGGCAGTCCATGGGTAGTTTCAGTATTCTTTGCCAGCACCACAATTCAAATGTTGGTTAGTAACTCTGAAAAATTAATGGAACACAATTGTGTTCATCAATATAGGACAAAGTTTAAAAAACAGGGAAGCAAGAGTGGCCAGACTTCATCTCTCGATCTTTGGTCATGTTGTCAGAAGGGACCTGTCCCTGGAGAAAGATTTCATTCTTGGTAAAGTAGAGGATCAATGAAAATGGGGAAGACCCTCAGTGAGGTGGATTGATGGGGTTGCTGTGATGATGGCAACAATTGTGAGGATAGCGCAAGAATGAGTAGGGTTTTGTTCTGTTGTACATAGAGTTACCATGAGTCAGAACTGACTTTGTGGCTCCAAACAATAACATACCATACTTATGAAAATGTTGGGGGAGGGAATGTTTGCAAGGTTGGCCAAAACAAATGCATAATGTATAATGTATAACATAATATATAACATAATGTATAACATAAATGTATTATTTGTGTAAAAATAAGGTAATCCAGATATGAAAGATAAAGAAAACGGTGTCCTAGAAAGAATAGAGGAGGAAATTTTAAGGTTTATATTTAAGAAACACAAATATTACAGAGGTTAGAGTTGAATTTGGACCCAGAAAAAAAGGCAAGAAATTAGCAATATGTTTATTTTTCACGGTAATCAAAAGAACTGCTTTCAGTACACCAGTATGCATGGAAGTCAGATTGTAGGGAGTGAAAAAGTAAATGGGAATTGTTTAAAGGAGATTATGAACAAAGACTTTTCAGAAGGTTTGGGATAAAGAGGGGAGGTCTGGGATTGGGTTTGACAAGAAGGCAGAATCATTGGAAATGTTTTAGGATATGGGTTTAGAACATTGTTCTGGACTAAGGAGAATAGACCATTTAAGAAGAGGAGCCAGAAAGAGTGGTGGCTCAATGAGCCTTACTGTATTTTAATAAGTACATTTTGCAAAGATTTAACATTAAACTATTCAGTTTATTACGTGCATCTGGTCATAAACTAACCATCTGTCAATGTGGAGGATGATTTTACTTTGTTCTGTGGCTGAAGTCTGAATTCTTAGTCCAGACATGAACTCAATAGTGAAGTAACCAGTAAAGGTGAACATTTCAGAGAGATGCCTTCATTGTGTTGCCACAAACTAGTTGGTGACATCACCATAATTCAAAGTTTGAAAAACTTAGCTTCCTTTTGTGAGTTAAACCAAAGTCAATATGGTTCTCAGCTTCTGACTCATGGTAACTCTACTCCAAGTTGTGCCTCATAAATAGAAAGTCATAACTTCTATTGTAGAGTTCATATCTAACCTGAAAATATGGATCGAATTCTTGTTCATAAGCTTCCTCCAAAGCAGGTGGAATTCTTAAGGAGAAACTTTGGCAAAGTGAGAAAGATCTTGGTTTATGCAAAATCAGAATTATATGATAAAATGTTATCCTCAGAAATTTAATAAATTGTCTTTGTGTTATAAAGATATCTCTAATTAAAGAACTAAGGCTGCAACCGTAAATCTAGAAACAAAGAACCCTAGTCTGTTGAAAGCACTGAGATATACTGACAAGTTATTATTTTATGTCTTGCTTCTTTTCCAAATTCTTATTTGAACCATAACCCTATGTGTCTGTGTTACTAAATTATCATTTCTAGGCATTGCTATAAGTTTCAGCTTCATAATTCAACTTACATTTATAATGAAAGGCATTAATTAATGGTTATTTTTAATTAAAGAGAGTAGCCTTCCAGACTTGAATGTCTGATCTTTTTCTGACATTTACCTCAATTAGTTTAATTTATTTCTACATATATCAACCACCTACTGTGTTATTAAGCCTTGTACTAAGTTCCGAGATTTATGAGTAAGCATGAACCTTGACCTCAAGGAAGTTGTAGTAAGAGAGGGAGACAGATAATCTATAGATTCACAGATATTTTCCATAATCTGTATAACCTTCAAGGTGCCATGATACTTGATAGTTCAGAGGAGAGACAATTAGCCCAGTCTTGCAGGAGGGACAATATCAGGAAAAACGTCTTGATCTTTCCTGGTGGTATTGACACAAAAACCAAGTGTTCAAGATGAATGGAACTTAGTTTAGATAAGAAAAGGAGATAGATTATTACAACAGAAAAGTCATCATGAGAACCTTTAAGATACATTGGGGAAACTAAGAAATTCAATATTACTGGATAATAAAAGTGACCAAAAATGAAGTTTTTTGGGATAAATTTAGACCTACATTTTAGAGGGCCCATGCATCAAGTAAAGTACAGCTACTCTGTACATGACAGGGATCAGAGGGAAGTAGCTGAGTGAAGATAGTTTAGCAACCCCAAGACAAGAGATGACTAGAATATAAATCATGCTAATTGAACATGGCTGAGTGTGTGGGGAAATTAAAAGATATTTTTCAGTAAAAGTTGGCATTGTTTGAATGTATGTGTGAAAAGGGTACTCATACCAGGTATGGGAAGGTTTTGAAAGATAGGGAAGTATCTAAAACATATATATATATATTTAATTTTGGGTGTCTGCTTTGGTTACTTTGTGCTACTCTAATAGAAAAATGCCACAAATGGGTGGTTTAAACAAACAGTAGTTTATTCTCTTATAGTTTTGGAGGCTAGAAATCTGAGTTCAAAGTACCAGGCTCTAGGGGCTGGGTGAAAGCCCCTTGACCTCAGCCTTCAGCTCTGCCTCTTGCTCCTGTCCCACTGAAGCTGGAAGCTTTCCTTCACTCAGGCGGCTGCTGGATGTTGAGGGTGACAAACTCAAAGTTGGCAAGTAAAAAGGCACAGTCGTGATATTACCAAACCACATGACAGGTCACTGATTCAAGTCCATTAAGAGTCCCAAAATCAGCAGGCAACCTGGCAGGCTGGACTCAAGCGTGCCAAAAGCTGGAGCCTTTCCTCAAAGCTGCTTCTTATATACTAGATAAGTGAAAACTGAAGACTAACATAATCTGAAATTATATAGTCAAATAACCCATTGTTGTTGAGTAGATTCTGCCTCATAATGAGAGCAGAGTAGAACTGGCCCATAGGATTTCCAAAGCTGTAATATTTATGGAAACCAACTGCCACAGCTTTCTTCTGTAGAGCAGCTGGGTTCAAACCATCAACCATTCACTTAGCAGCCGAGCACCTAACCACTGTGCCAACAGAGCTTCTACATAGTGACATACCAACTGTTGTCAAATTGATTCTGACTCATAGTGACTCCATACGGCAGAGCAGAACTTCCTCATCAGGTTTCCTATACTGTAAATCTTTACTGAAGCAGATTGCCTTGGCTTTCTCCTATGGACCAGCTAATGGGTTTCAATGACCAACCTTTTGGTTAGCAGCTAAGTGCTTTAACCACTGCACCACTAAGGCTTCTACATAGTAACATAGTGAATGATAAAACTCAAAGCCAAATCTAACTCTGGGTCTGCAGTCTCTGAGCCTTTAAACTTAATTTGTCTTTGACAATATCAGACCCAAATGAGTTTGAGGTAGACAAGAACTTATGAATAAAATCAATTTAAATTCCTTACCATGACTAGGAAAACAAGGAGGCTTGTTATTTTCATATTCCAAAGCCCAAATCTACAGCAAACTAGTTTCTGTTGAGTTGATTCTAACTAACAGCAGCACAGTGTGTGTCAGTGTAGAACTGTGCTCTACAGGGTTTTAAATAGCTATTATTTTTCAAAAGTAGATTGCCAAGCCTTTCTTCCTTGGATTTCAACTGCTAACCCTTCAGTAGTACTCAAGCACTCAACCATTTGCACCACCCAGGTACTTACTCTAAAGACAGTGCTTTATTATTTATTATGCTTCTGAAATACCGTCCTCAGTTATTCCTCCAAAATCTGCTGACATTTCTCCATTCAGAATTTTTGATAAACTTAAAGAGTGATGCCTTATACAGTGAAAGTATACTCTGATGTTTATGAGCATTTGTTATATTTCCTTACACAGAGGATATCCTACCCTACTGTAGACCTACGTTTCCAACATCAAATAATCCCAGAGATCCTAGTTCTTCAAGCTCAATGTCCTCAAGAGGATCAGGAAGCAGACAAAGAGAACAAGCAAATGTAGGTCGAAGAAACATTGCAGAAATGCAAGTTCTCGGGGGGTATGAAAGAGGAGAAGATAATAATGAAGAACTAGAGGTAATAATGATTTTTTTTCCCTCTAAATTTTTCCATATTGGACTCTAGCTATCAGCCTCAAAATTAGAGACATCCATCAATCTACAGAAATGTTACTGTTTATCCCAAACTTTTTACTACCCAGGTGTCAATGATGAAGGATTTAATGATTTTCTTGAAATATTTTTCAAAGTTTTAAATGTTTATAACTTTTGCTATATATTTAGAGTTCATATTGAAGTGTAGATTTTTATATAAGAAATCTATGTGACAAACTTGACATAAAATAACTAGTGATCTAGATAAATTATAATCCATAGTGTCGTAGTTGGTTACGAAAATTGATTAACATGACCCAAACCCTTGGCCATCAAGTTGATTCTGATCATGGTGACCCCCATTGGTTTTCCAAGGCAGTAAATCTTTACAGAAGTATGTTGCCTCATCTTCCTTCCAGGAAGCTGCTGGTGGGTTTGAGCCATCAAACTTCTGGTTGGCAGTCAGATGCCTTAGTTACTGTGCCACCAGAGATCCTTGATTATGGTGACAGAGAAAATTATATGATTTGATTGAGAATGTTCTTCCTGTATTTTCTGTCACCCTAGTGATCACCACAGGATCTCTGGTAGCGTAGTGCCTAAGGCACCTGACTGCTAACCAGAAGGCTGGTGGTTCAAACCC
>NW_006921609.1:14370796-14407675 GCF_000298275.1 Orycteropus afer afer | reverse complement strand
GACCCTCCACCCTACCAAGCATGACATCCTTCTCCCGGGAATGGTCCCTTCTTACAACATGACCAAAATAGGTGAGATGAAGTCTGGCCATTCTTGCTTCCAAGGAGCATTCTGGCTGCGAAAGTAGGTGAGACAAAGTCTGGCCATTCTCATTTCTAAGGAGCAAGCATTCAAGCTGCAATTTTTCCAGGATAGATTTGTTTGTTCTTAGGGCAATGCATGGAATTTTTAGTATTCTTTGCCAACACCACAGTTAAAAGGCATCAACTCTTCTTCAGCAAAACCATAATTCAAAAGCATTGAATTTTCTCCAGTCTGCCTTATTCATTGTCCAACTTTCACATGCATATGGTGCAATTAAAAATACCATGGCTTGGGTCAGGTGCACTTTAATCTTCAAAGTGACATTGTTCTTTCACACTTTAAAAGAGAACTTTTGCAGCAGAATTTTTTATTATTATTGTGCAGTACAATATGCCAATTTATTTCTTGACCACTGCTTCCATGGCCATTGGTTGTAGAGCCAAGTAATATGAAATCCTTGAGAACTCCAGCCTTTTTCCATTTGTCATGATACTGCTTATTGGTTCAAATGTGAAGGTTTTTGTTTACATTGAATGGTAATCCATTCTGAAGGCTGTTGTCTTTGATCTTTATCAAGAAGTGCTTCAAGTCTTCTTTGCTTTCAGCAAGCACGTTTATATCATCTGCATATTACAGGTTATTAATTAGTCTTCCTCCAATCCCAATTCCATGTTCTTCATATACTCTAGCTTGTCAGATTATTTGCTCAGCCTGTTAATTGGATTGAATAAGTATGGTGAAAGGATAGAACCCTGATACACACCTTTACTGAATTTAAACCACGCAGTAATCCCTTGTTCTGTTAGAAAGACTGTCTCAGTCTATGTACACGTTCCTCATGAGCACAATTAAGTATTATGAAATTTCCATTCTTTGCAATGTTATCCGTAATTTGCTGTGATCCACAAAGTCAAATGCCTTTGCATAGTCAATAAAACACAGGTGAACAACTTTCTGGTATTCTTTGCATTCAGCCAACATCCATCTGACATCAAAAATGATATCTTTATTCTACATCCTCTTCTGAATCCAGCTTGAAATCCTGGAAGTTCCCTGTCAATATACTGCTGTAAGCATTTTTAAATTATCTTCAGCAAAATTTTACTTGCATGTGATATTAATGGTCAATTTCCACTTTCTGTTGGATCACCTTTCTTTGGAAAGGGTGCAAATATGGATTTCTTCCAAGTCAGTTGGCCAGGAATCTGTTTTCCAAATTTCCTGACATTTCCAGCATTTCACCCGTTTGTTGAAACATCTTAACTGGCATTGCTTCACTTCCTGGGGCCTGGTTTTTCTACATTGCCTTCAAATGCAGCTTGGATTTCTTCCTTCAGAACTATCAGTTCTTGATTATATGCTTCCTCTTCAAATGGTTGAACGTTGGCCAATTCTTTTTGGTACAGAGAGTATCCCTTCCATCTTCCTTTGATGCTTCCTGCTATGTTCAATATTTACTCACAGAATTCTTCAGTATTGCAGGTAAGGTTTGAATTTTTTCTTCAGTTCTTTCTGCTTGAGAAATGCCAAGTGTGTTCTTTCATTTCGGTTTACCTAACTCCAGGTCTTAGCACATTTCTTTGTAATACTTTGTCTTCGGGAGCTGCCCTTTGAAATTTTCTGTTCAGCTCCTTTACATCATCATTTCTTCCATTCACTTTTGCCTACTCTTCCCTCAACAGCAAATTTCAGAGTCTCTTCTGACATTCTTCTCCACCCCCCCTTTTTAATGACATTTTGCTTTCTTCTTGTATGATGTCCTTGATATTTTCCTACAGTTCATCTGGTATTCAGTCATTGGTGTTCAATCCATCAAATCTGTTTCTCAGATGGTCTCAAAATTCAAGTGTGATAATTTTTCAATTGAAGTATCAAATTCAAGATCATATTTTGGTGCTCATTAACATTTTAATTTTCATCAGCTTCAGCTTAACCTTGTGTGTAAGCAATCAGTCTCTTCTGCACTCAGGTCAGGCCCTAGCCTTGTGATATACTGAGCTTCTCCATCATCTGTTCCCACAGCTATAGTCAATTTGATTCCTTTGTATTCCATCTGATGAAGTCTACATGTACAGTTGTTGTTTATGTTGTTGAAAAAATGTATTTTCAATGAATAAGTCATTGGTCTTGCAAAATTTTATCATGTGTTTTATCTCTAGTGTTATTCTATCACTAAGGCCATATTTTCCAATAACTGATGCTTCTTTATTTCCAGCTTTTGCATTCCAATTACCAGTAATTATCAATGCATCTTTATTTCACATTCAGTCAATTTCAGATTGCAGAAATTCATAAAAATCTTCTATTTCTTCTTATTTGGCTTTATGGTTGGTGCATATATTTGAATAATAGTTGGATTAACTGGACTTCTTTTAGGTGTATGGATATTACCCTATCCTAAGACACCATTGTACTTCAGGATAGATCTTGAAATGTTCTTTTTGATGACAAATGAAGTGTCATTCTTCTTCAATTTTTCATTCCTGGCATAGGAAACCATATGGTTAAATGATTCAAAATGGCCAATGCTATTCCACTTCAGCTCACTAATACCTAGGATATGGATCTTTATACATTCCATTTCATTTTTGATTACTTGCAATTTTCTTAAATTCGTATCTCATACATCCCACATTCCAATTATTAATGGATGTTTGCAGCTGTTTCTTCTCATTTTGAGTTATGCCACATCAGCACATGAAGATCCCAAAACTTTATTTCATCTACCTTATTAAAATCAACCCTACTTTGAGGAGGCATCTTTTCCCCTATTGTATTTTGAGTGCTTTCCAACCCGAGGGACTCATCTTCCAGCATATATCAGAAAGTGTTCCACTGCTATTTATAAGGTTTTTAATGATCAATTATTTCAGAAGTAGACTTCCACGTACTTCTTCCTAGTCTGGAAGCTTTGCAGAAACCTGTCCATCCTGGTAACCCTGCTGGTGTTTGAAACACTGTTGCATCACAGCAACACACAAGCCACCACAGGAGAACAAACTGTCAAATAAGTGATGGTCATTAAGTTATAAGACTAGGTATATAAAAGATAATGCCCTAAGATTTTAAAAATTAATATTTCATCTTTTACAGGAAACTGAAAGCTGAAGACAACCCAAGAGGCTTGTGAAATCTAATGTGAAAATGATCACTCAAGATGCCTCTTGTCTGATGACACACAACACCAGATAAAACGTTCAGTGCAATCCGAGTGTACAAATTGTCATTTTTATTCCTCTTATTGGAATACACTTTTTAAAGATTTTATTGGGGTTTTATCGTTGTTGTTTGCTCCCTGTCTTAAAGAATCTCCCTAATCCTCCCTAGCTGTTGGAACAAACCATCACACCTTACTTCTAGCAAGGGAAGTGTATTGATTGACTCCATGCTTCAGTCATTGGCTAGCAGGGGAGAACAAAACAGTTCTTTTGCATTTACCCCTGAGATAATGGCATTGCACTGCTTAAGTACCAAGACAATTTACAGCAAAATATTGATCACAGATATAAAGTTGATCAATCAACCTCATGCCAAGGGCTCACAAAATATAAAATCTTTCTATAACTAACTGCTAATGCAAATTAAAACATACTTCATTTTAACATGATGTTTTTTAAAAAAACCATTAATCTTTTCTACCACCCTTTGCTGGGAAAAGCAACAACCACAAACAATTGAATGGGGTAGAACACATTGTAAATATATACACTTTGCAACCCCTGGTGGTACTTATTTTGTGTTCATTTCAATCATTGAAGTATATTCTTATTGGAAATGTACTTTTGAATAAGTAGGAGTAAGCCAGTGGGATCTCTGGTTGT
Organism: Orycteropus afer afer; assembly: GCF_000298275.1. Classification (NCBI taxonomy): domain Eukaryota; kingdom Metazoa; phylum Chordata; class Mammalia; order Tubulidentata; family Orycteropodidae; genus Orycteropus; species Orycteropus afer. The sequence continues at coordinate 14,403,770 of NW_006921609.1, read as the reverse complement.
CTAGTCATTGTTACAAGCCTAGCAAAAACTTTGTTCTATTTTTCAACCAAAAAGCAGTTATAAGTGCATATGACAAACAAATGGATGTTTTTAATGACCAATGGAATAAGGACATCCCTATCTTAACTGGCTCAAATTCCTTCTGGTAGTGTCAGTTCAACTTTCAGAAGTGCCACTTAAGGAAGTTTCTTTGATTTTTGTTATTGTAATGCACTGTTTTTAATCTTTTTTTTTGTTGTTGTTGTTGGTTTTAAAAGCACAATCACTAAACTTTATTTTTAAACCATTGTAACTATTAACCTTTTTTGTCTTATTGAAAAAATGTTGAGAAGCGTTTTTAACCTGTTTTGTTAATGCTCTATGTTTGTATTTGGAATATTTGAATGATGACAGATGGTGAAGTAACGTGCATACTTTATTGTGGGTCACAAACTGAATCGTTCTTAACTTTCCCTGGGCTTAAAGAAAAAAAAATCAAGTTTGTTGTGGCTGAAGACAAACTTACAAGATTGTCTTATAAGTGCAAATAGAGGCACTACTTGCTTTGAATGCCAAATGATGCCCTCTGACTGTAGATTTTTATGTTTTTGTCATTATGTAAACTTCATTGGCTTTATAATTGGTGCTATTTGAAGAAAAAAAAAAAGTAAATTTATTCATACACAGTTATCAGGCCTAGCCCCACTAAAAAATAAAGCCAAGCAAAACTGAACCACACACACACACACACACACACAGGCTGGTGTTCACCAAAAACTAAATGTGTTCATTTAGATAATTTGAAAAAGTTACATAGAAAGGACGTTCAGTACTAAGGGAACAATCCATGTGATTAATGTTTTCATTATGTTCATGTAAGAAGCCTCTTATTTTTAGCCATAATTTTGCATACTGAGAATCCAATAATCAGAAAAGTAATTTTGTCACATTATTTATTAAAAATGTTCTCAAATACATCATTCTTCCTTGTGTTGTTTTCTTTTTTCATTGTGTGCTGATCAAATTTATTCCATTTAATCACGAAGTCTGCTGTCTTAACATTTCACCAATATATTATAAGATAAATAAAAATTCTCAATTCATTTTATGAACAATGAGGTTTTACTTGTGAGGAAAATTCTTGTTTTACTCCTCCTGATTTAAAGATGTCAGAACAACCAAAACCTAAATGTTAGTCAGTTGATCAGGGAGAAACTGTTTAATATTAAGGGTGTACTCAAATTTTTATGTATATCTATCTGAATTCCAGTTAACCAATTCTAAAATAAGCAGGACTCAAGTATGATAAGTATGATTGGTAATTTTTGGGCTACGTATGATCTGTCAACAAGTAAATAATATAAATCCAAAATGTTTTTCATTTAAGCATCAGCTTTCTTGTTACAAATTCATATAAAATTGTAACAATGTAATACCTTTCATTGTTCAGTTCCATTGTTCATTAAAGTCATTGATTCAAAAATTCAACTTTGGATGGGGGAGGAGAGCTTGTAAAGGTTGCTATATGTATACTGCTCTTCTACCTAAATTTGGGATTCATTAAAATTTAAAAAAAAAAAATGGAACAAAAGGGGTGTAATTTGCAATCTGGTTTTACAAAAATGATGTAATCACCAGCATCTACTTAGAGGTGAGTAGATCCATAGATCAAGAATTCAATTTCTAAGCCATTTCAAGGAAAAAATGGGAGGTACATGTTTGGTGGTCTGGTTCTTATCTTCACTGTCTCTCTATTTATAGTATTTGATATACATACAAATTCTGTATATCAGAGGGCCTGGGTATGAGTCTCAGTTTTGTCACAGGCTGTAATTCCTTGGACATGTTACTTAGTCTAAGTCTCAGGTACTTTACCTGTAAATTCAATAATACTACCTCATGGAGCTACTGTCATGGTTTGGTGAGTTAATGTATGTGATACAGACTCTGTAAACTCCAAAAACAATACAAGATACTGTTATTTTTATGGACTAAAATTTATAACACACAGGTAATCTTCATTTTTCACACATAGTTTGTTCCTAAAAACTTGCATGAAATCAAAGAATGAGGGTGGTTCTATATCCAGTGAGTAAAGTTGACGATGAAATAACTAATTGTGGAATAAATGCTTGGTGTTACTGTGTTTCTTTGCTTTTGAATTCCTGAGGGTCACACAATGGGAGATGGTATGGTGTTTCAGTACATAAATTGAGGTGTGCAAACATGTCACTTGTGTTTTTAGTACTTGAGCTTAGTATGTATTTTAGGCTGCTGTTCTGCCTAATGGCAGAAAATATAATCTTAGTTCCAGATGAACTCAGTCATATGTGGCTTTCATGGACATTGAAGATAGCGTCTCAACTGTCTTCTTCCCTCCCTCTCTTCATAGTGGCATTTGAATTCCAGAGGCTTTTCTGATGTGTAGAACGGGGAAATTAGTGGTGGTAGAGGCCTTGGTATTACTGCTGTTGTCTAAGGTACCAGTGGTCTCCATTTGTCAAAATGCTTACTTTGTCACCTCTTTTAAGCCTTGATACCACTTATTATCCATTTACCTTGTGCCGTTACTTCTGAGTCCTTGGAAGTAGATTGAGTGAGGAACATAGAACATAGCAATTTTGTGTGCTCTTCCATTGCGGGGACTCTGGAGAGGTGTGTGTGGGGTCTTCCCTCAGAACCTCAAAGATACCACCATGTGTCCTAAATCAACTTGTCACATTTGTGATGTTCATGAATGGGGAGAACTTGAGGGAAAGGGGAAGAAGTATAATGGCTACTTCTGCAATTTAAAGGAAACCAGCCTGGGTGGAGGATTCAGACCACGTCTACTTGAATCTTGGCTCCTAAGATTATTAGCAGTGAGACATGACTAAGTTACTTAATAAATCACTGCCTTCTTGTTGTTGCTATGTGCCGTCGAGTCAGACCCGACTCATAGCGACCCCTCCTTGGGTTTCCGAGGCAGTATCACTACAGAAGTAGATTGCCCCATCTTCCTTCTGAAGAGTGGCTGGTGTTTTTGAACCACCAGCCTTCTGGTTAGCAGCCAAGTGCCTTAGGCACTATGCTACCAGAGCTCCTAAATCCCTGCCTTAAACAATTTTAAAACAAACAAACAAACAAAACAAAACAAAACAAACAAAAAAAAAACACCTTTCATAGAGTTGATTCCAACTAATAGTGATCCTATAGAATAGGGCAGAATTGCCCCCATAGAGTTTCCAAGCCTGTAAATCTTTATGGAAGCAGAATGCCTCATTTTTCTCCCACGGAGCAGCTGGTGGGTGACCACTAGATCACCAGAGCTCCTTGCCTTAAACATAAAACAATGGTCATAATTTCTATTACCTTACAAGGCTATATTGAGAATTAAATGAGTTGATACATGTAAAGTCCGTGGTAAATGCTCAATAAATATTAGGTATCATTGTACTGGGCTATGTGTGCTGCCTCCCTGAGGTGAACTGGAAAGTGCTGCAGAAGTCCCTTTGCTTCTACATTCCCCAAATCCTACTTAACTAGGTGAGGGGGCACAAGATTCAGAAGCTTTCCCAGCAACACACAAGCAGCCCAGGAATGAGAACCAGTTCACAAGTATTAGAAACAATACCCAACTCCCTTTCCTAAGCCTGTTACCATCAATGAATGTGATATCTTAAAATATTGCCAAAACTTCCACAGACTTTTTTAAAAATTTTAAGTGTCATTTTCCAGTGCATTGCAACCATGCCTTTATACATATTTAAAATATGGAATTCTGTATTAGCAATTCTAATATTAATGGATTTTAACAATTTGACTCAGACACAATTTGCCCTTCCAAGCATATACATCTTTTTTTTTTTCAATCAGAAAAGAACTTGAGAAGTTACTCAAGCTCACAGCATATTGCTTGTTAAGTCAGAGGTTTTAATTGTTTTGCCTAGCCTGGCAATCCTATAGCTCCCATTTCTTCATCTCTCTCTGTGAAAGTAAAATCTTTTGGAGAAGTCTTAATATTTAAAAAATAATAATAATCTCTTCTAAAAATGGGCTAAGACTTTTATAGTAATCCTTTTCTGTTCTGAGTGCTTGAGGTACTTTGAGGAAAAATAGGTCAAGAAAAATAAATTGCTCAGACTAATAATGTACCTATGCATAAGATTAGCATATATTCAGAAGCTAATATATTTTATCTGGATGATTTAATAACAACTATTGTTAATTAAGCCTGCATGTTTCAAGTTTGCATAATTAAACAATCATTTAAAATAAACTGCATTTCTTATCCTACTATATGGTATGGTGCCAAAAGTATGACCACCCAACTATATAAAAAAATTAATCACCCTCTAAAAAAATAATCAAACCTTTGATTAAATTATTAAAAGCTTTTATTTGTACTTCCTATCACGTTTTCCATCTAGACATTTATTCATCAATTCAACAATCATTCATTCATTGAGTATCTACTTGTGCTAGGAACAAATATGAATAAGGTCTGTAAGTACTCACAGTGTAATGGGTCGACTTAAAGCAGCATGCACACATGCACAGACACATTGACATAATAAAGCTTGTTGAAACTGAAAAGACCTTGAGGAAGACATACTAGTTTTGATCTTTGAAGACTGAAAACATGTTACCAATTCACCTATAACATAAAAAGGTTAAATTGTTTCAAAAGTTTATTCTACTTTTTCTTTAATGAGGCATATTAAATACAATATTATAATTCAAATAGATTTAAATGAGCCAAAAATACCATCACTTAATCATGTTTGAGAAAGATAATTCAGATTATTTGACTGTATTACTGACCAGGTTTCATCATTCTCCAACTAAAATATTTTTAGAATTCTAAACGTTTTAAAACTTGGTTAAGGAATTAACCAATAAAAGCATACAAGGATTAAATGGTTAAAAAGATTAAAGAGGATATGGAATTAAATTGTTTTCTTTTATATTTAACTTTTGTCTTTCATATAGACAGAGTGTCAGTAATGAGGTTCCTGAATGCAAGTTACATAAAACCCAATATAAACATAGACAAATAATGGAAGAAATATCCAGCTAAAGGGCTCTATGATCAAACATGGTTTAATCAAGGGTCTGGGTTATTTGTCTCCAAAATTTGTGCTCTGCTTTGCTCCCCATGTTGCTTTCTTTCAAGTTGTTAGCAAGATGGATGCAGCTGACCAAGCCTCAGCCACACATGAAGTTAGAGATGAAAGCCTGTGAACTTCTCAGACCTGTGTCCTTGTTCCTCTTAACTCTAAGACATAAATTAGTCTCCAATCCCGTGGCCTCCTTGCTACTACAAGGATACATCTGACAAGCTCTAGCCTCTGCGTACTTGCAGTTGATACTCATTTTGCTTGAAATAATCTAGTGGCGTAGTGCCTAAGACATTTGACTGCTAACCAGAAGGCTGGCAGTTCAAACCCACCAGCCACTCCTCAGAAGGAAGATTGAGCAATCTATTTCCATAGAGATACCACCTCAGAAACCCAAGGAGGGGTCACATTGAGTTGGAAACAACTGAACAGCTGTGAGTTTGGTTTTAGCACTCCTTTACTTCAAGTCTTTGCATAAATGATGCTTTCAAATTAGACCTTACATGGCCATGCTACCTAAAATTCACCTCACCCACATATTCCATTCCCAAACCCAAGAGGCAGGAAGTGGGGGAAAAGCAGGGGATGAGATAGAGCCCTGGAATCCAGGTAAGGGGAGGGAGACAAGACCCCAAACCCAAGAGGCAGGAAGCTGGGGAAGAGCTACATGATTCCAGTAAGGGGAGAGCAGAGAGGTTTCAAACAGCTAGGGAGACAAACTTGTCTATCAGTTTGTCCTCCTGTGGTGGCTTGCGTGTTGCTTGAGGCTTGAGGCTGTGCCATTGGTGTTTCAAATGCCTGCAGGGTTGCATATGGTACACAGGTTTCAATGCAGCTTGCAGAGTGAGACAGACTAGGAAGAAGGAAGAGACCATCCACTTCTCAAAGAACTGGTCAGGGAAAACCTTATGAAAAGCAGAGAAACACGGTCTGATACATCACTAGGCAACTTTATGAATAGCCCTGAAACATTGTCCAATACAGTGCAGGGAGATGAGCACTTTAGGTCTGAAGGCACTCAAGGTATGACTGGGAAAGAGCTTCTTCCTCTGAGTAGAATCTCCCTTAATGATATGAATAAAGTAAACCACTCGGGACTTCCAGTTGCTGACATGACATGACTCAAATTGAGAAACAGCTGCAAACGTCCACTAATAATGGGAACATGGAATGTATGAAGTATGAATCTAGGAAAATTGGAAGTTTTCAGAAATGAAATGGAATGCAAGATTGATATCCTAGGCATTTGTTGTTGTTGTTATGTGCCATCGTATCAGACCCAAATCATAGCAACCCCTCTTTGGGTTTCTGAGGTGGTATCACTATGGAAGTAGATTGCCTGACCTTCCTTCCGAGGAGTGGCTGGTGGGTTTGAACTGCCAGCCTTCTGGTTAGCATTCAAGTGCCTTAGGCATTATACTACCAGAGATCCTATCCTAGGCATTAGTGAGCTGAAATGGACCATTTTTTTTTTTTTTTTTCCATTTTGAATCTGACGACCATATGATCTAAGTCAAGAAAGACAATTTGAAGAGGAATGACGTGGCATTCATCATTACAAAGGATGTTTCAAGATCTGTCCTGACGGACAATGCTGGCAGTGATAGAATAATATCCATATGCCTACAAGGAAGACCAGTTAATACTACTATTATTCAAATTTACACACCAACCACCAAAGCCAAAGATGAGGAGATTGAAGATTTTTATGAACTCCTGCAGTCTGAAGTTGATGGAGCATGCAATCAAGATATGTTAATTATCACAAACGATGGATCTTCAGTCAAAACAAGGCCAGGAGTGATTGTGGAACAGACCATTAACTGCTGATATGCAAGTTCAACTTGAAGTTGAAGACAATTAAAACAAGTCCATGAGAGCCAAAATACGATCTTGAATATATCCCTCCTGAATTTACACCACCTAAAGAATAGATTTGATGCATTGAATACCAATGACAGAAAACCAGAAGAATTATGAGATGACATCAAGAATATCATCCATGAAGAAAGCAAGAGGTCATTAAAAAGATGAGAAAGAAAGAAAAGACAAAAATGGATGTCAGAAGAGCCTCTGAAACTTGCCCTTGAGTGGAGAGTAGCTAAAGAAAATGGAAGAAATGACAAGATAAAAAAGCTGAACAGAAGATTTCAAAGAGCCGCTTGAGCAGACAAAGCCAATTACTATAATGAAATTCCAAAGACCTGGAGTTAGAAAACCAAAAAGGAAGAACATGCTCAGCATTTCTCAAGCTGAAAGAATTGAGGAAAAAATTTTAAAGTTGCAATATTCAAAGATTCTATAGGCAAAATATTGAATGATGCAGGAAGCATTTAAAGAAGATGGAAGGAATACACAGAGTCACTGTGCCAAAAAGAACTGGGAGATCTTCATCCATATCTGGAGGTGGCATATGATCAAGAAGTAATGGTACTGAAGGAAGAAGATGAAATTGCACTGAAGGAAGTGGTGAAGAACAAGGCTCCAGGAATTGATGAAATACCCATTAAGATGTTTCAACAAACTAATGCCCTGCTGGAGGCACTCACTCAGCTATGCCAGAGATTTGGAAGAGAGCTACCTGGCCAACTGACTGGAAGAGATCCATATTTGTACCATTCCAAAGAAAGGTGATCCCACAGAATGTGAAAATTATAGAACAATATCAATATCACATGCAAGAAAATCTTACTGAAGATAATTCAAAAATGGTTGCAGCAGTATATTGACAAGGTAAGGTGGAGGGTCGACAAAAGAGGGGAAGGCCTTCAACTAGATGGATTGACACAGTGGCTGTGGTGATGGGTTCAAGTGTAGCAAGAACCATGAAGCTAGGGCAGGGTTTGAGTCAGAGATGACTCTATGGCACTTAACAACAACACATATTCTTTTTATCTTTCCATACCCTATTTTTCTCCATATGTCTTTCATATTTCCCTTGTCTAAAATATACATCCCTATCAAAAACAAAGGAGCTCTGGTGGTGTAGTGCATAAGATATTTGACTGCTAACCAGAAGGCTGGCAGTTCAAACCCACCAGCCACTCCTCAGAAGGAAGATTGGGCAATCTACTGCCATAGAGATATGGCCTCTGAATCCCAAGGTGGGGTCGCTGTGAGTCAGCTGCAACTCCACAGCAGTGAGTTTGGTTTGACTTTTTGGGTCAAAAATAAAGCTCCTTATATGCATATTGTTTGGCTAGAAGGTGAGCATTGATACCAAGTAGGTACATTCCTTGGAACAATGAATCATGGGCAATCAGAAGGGCAGGATTTGCACAGGTAGATATCTCAAGAGGACACTAATGCATTGGGAAGAAGGACACAGGTAAAAGGTAACTGCATGGAAGAAGTGGGAAGAGAGCTATTAGAGGGATTGCAATCAATGTCATGAAATAAAATGTGTATGAACTTCTGTGTGGAAAATGAATTCATGCCATAAACTTACATCCAAAGCACACACACACACACACACTCCTCCTCAAGGGCAAGGATTATTTTGTTCACAGTGCCTAGAACAAAAGCTGATTGTGCAATATTGTTGTTGTGTGCCATGGAGATGATTCTGACTCATAGTCAATGACAGAGTAGAAGTGCCCTGGAGAGTTTTCTAGGCTGTTCATGGGAGAAAATTACTGGACTTTTCTCTCAAGAAGTCACTGATGGGTTCAAACCACTGACATTTCTGTTAGCAGCTGAGTGCTAACATTGCATCACCAAGGAAACACAACAAATCCCAAACCCACTGCCTTTGAGTTGATTCTGACTCATAGTGACTCTGTAGGACAGATAGAACTTCCCCATAAGATTTCCAAGGCTGTAAATCTTTATGGAAAAAGACTTCCACATCTGTATCCCATGGAGCTTCTGGTGGGTCCGAACCACCCACCTTTTGGTTGGTAGCCAAGCACTTAACTATTGTGTCAGAAGGGCTCCAGGATTATGCAATAGTTCTTCCAAAAATGTTTATTATGGGAGTTGAATTGATAGCTATACTAAGTACAAACCAAAACCAAACCCACTACCATTGAGTCAATTTTGACTCCTAGTGACCTTGTAGGATAGAGTAGAACTGCCCCATAGTGTTCCAAGGTTGTAAATCTTCACAGAAGCAGACTGCCTCAACCTTTCTGCCATGAAGCAATTGGTGGGTTCTAACTGCCAATCTTTTGCTTGCCAGTCAAATGCTTCAACTACTACCCCACAGAACTGCCTATACTCAGTCTGCTGTTGTTAGTGCTGTCAAGTTGACTCTGATTCATAGCGACCCTGTGTACAGAAGAATGAAACACTGTCTGATCCTGTGTCATCCTCACAATCCTTGCTATGCTACAGCCCATCATTGCAGCCACTGTGTCAATCCATCTTGTTGAGGGTCTTCCCCTTTTTGGCTGACCCTCTACTTTACCAAGCATGATATCCTTCTCCAGGGACTGAATCCTGACAACATGCCCAATGTAGGTAAGATGAAGTCTAGCCATTCTTGCTTCTAAGAAGCATTCTGTGTGCTCTTCTTCTAGGACATATTTGTTCATTCTTCTGGCAGTCCATAGAATTTTCAGCATCCTTTGCCAACACCACAATTCAAAGGTATTGACTCTTTTTCAGCCTTCCTTATTCATTGTCCAGCTTTCACATGCATATGAGGCTACTGAAAATAATATGGCTTGGGTTAGGTGCACCCTCTGGTAGCATAGTGCCCAAAGCACTGCAAACCAGAAGTCTGGCAGTTCACACCCACCAGCCACTCCTCGGAAGGAAGGTTGGGCAATCTACCTCCGTAGTGATACTGCTTCAGAAACCGAAGGAGGGATCACTATGTGTCTGGTTCGATTCAGCAGCAATGAGTTTTTGTTTTGTTTTGTTTTGTTTAGTCTTCAAAGTGACATCTTTTTTTCTTAACACTTCAACAAATCTTTTGTGGCAGATTTTCCCAGTGCAAAATTATGTCTGATTTCTTCACTGCTGCTTCCATGGATGTTGATGGTGGATCCAAGTAAAATGAAGTCTCTGACAACTTTAATCTTTTCTCCATTTGTCATGATGTTACGTATTGGTCCATTTGTGAGGATTTTTGTTTTCTTTATGTTGAGGGGTAATCCATACTGAAACTGTGTCTTTGATCTTCTTCAGTAAATACTTCAAGTCCTCATGACTCTCAGCAAGTAGGTTGTGTCATCTGCATATCATAGGTCATTAAGTAGTCTTCCTCCAATCCTGATGCTGCATTTTTCTTCATATAGCCCAGCTTCTCAGATTATTTGCTCAGCATACTGGTTGAATGAGTATGGTGAAAGGATACAACTCTGACACACTCTCTTCCTGATTTTAAACCAAGCAGTATTCCCTTATTCTGTTTGAACACCAGACCCTTGGTCTATGTGCAGGTTCCTCATGAGTGCAATTAAGTGTTCTGGAATTCCCATTCTTCTCAATGTTATCTATAATTTGTTACAACCCACACAATCAAGTGTGTTTTGTATACTAAACAGAACACAGGTTAACATCTCCCAGGTATTCTTTACTTTGAGCCAAGATCCATCTGACATCAGCAGTGATAGACCTCATTCCACATCCTTTTCTGAATCCTGATTGAATTTCTGGAATATACTATCAATCTAGGGAGCTCTGGTGGCACAGTACCTAAGGTATCTGTCTGCTAACCAGAAGGTTGGTGGTTCAAACACACCAGCTGCTTTGTGGAAGGAAGACAAAACAATCTATTTCTATAAAGATTTGCCACCTGTCAAACTACTGCTGCAACTGTTTTCAAATTATCTTCAGCAAAATTTTACTGGCATGTGTCATAATAATGATATTGTTTGATAATTTCCACATTCTGCTGAATCATCTTTCTTTGGAATGGGTACAAATATGGGTCTCTTCCAGTCAGTTGGCCAGGTAGCTCTCTTCCAAATTTCTTGGCATAAATGACTAAGCACCCTCCAGCATTGCATTGGTTTATTGAAACATCTCAACAGGCACTCGGAAATTCTTTGCCAATTCCTTCAGTGCAGCTTGCACTTCTTTCTTCAATACCATTGATTTCTAATCAGAGGCTACTTCCTAAAATAGTTGAGGATTGACCAATTATTTTTGGTACAGCCATTCTGTGTATTCCTTCCATCTTCTTTTGGTGTTTCCTACATCATTGAATATTTTGAGCATAGAATTCTTCAGTATTGCAACTTCAGGCTTAATTTTTTTTCCCTTCAGTTCTTTAACCTTGAGAACTGCTGAACATATTCTTCCTTCTGGTTTTCTACCTCCAGAGATTTGCGCATTTCATTATAATGAAATTATAATATTATTATAATACTTTACTTTGTCTTCCTGAGCCACCATTTGAAATATTCTGTACCAGTCCTTTTTTTTTTTTCATAGTTTGCTTTTGCTACTCTGCATCCAAGAGCCAGTTTCATAGTCTCTTCTGACATCCACTTTGGTCTTTTCCTCCTTTCCTATATTCTTAATGACCTTTTGCTTTCTTCATTAATGATTTTCTTGCTGCCCTCCCACAATTCATCTGGTTTTCAACCATTGGTGTTCAATGTATTGATGTATCAATCTATTCTTCAGATGATCTCTAAATTCAGGTGGGATATAATCAAGGTCATGTTTGGCTACCAAGGATTTGTTTCAGTTTTCTTCAGCTTCAATTTGACTTTTTGTATGAGCAATTGTTGATCTGTTCCACAGTCAGATCCTGGACTTGTTCTGAGTGATGATATTGAGCTTCTCCATCACCTCTTTCCATAGATGTGGTCAATTTGATTTCTGTGTATTCTATTTAATCAGGTCCACAAATATAGCCACCATTTATGTTGTAGGAAACAAGTATTTTTATTGACTAAGCCATTGGTCTTGCAAAATTCTATCATGCAATTTCCAGTGATATTTCTATCACCAAAGTCATATTTTCTATCTATGATTCTTGTTTGTTTCCAACTTTTGCATTCCAATTACCAGTATTTATCAATGCATCTTGATTGTATGTTTGGTCAATTTCAGACTTCAGAAGTTGGTAAGAATCTGAATTTCTTCATCTTTGGCTTTAGTGGTTGAATAATTACAGTATTAACTGACCTCCCTTGTAGGTGTATGGATATTATCCTATCACTGACAGTATTATATTTCAAGATACATCTTGAAATATTCTTTTTGATGATGAATGTGATGCCATTCCTGTTCAGTTTATCATTCCCAGCATTGTAGACCATATGATTGATTCAAAATGCTCAATACCAGTCTATCTTAGCTCAATAATGCCTAAGATATCCATCTTTATGTGTTCCATTTCAATTTTCTTAGATTCATACTTTGTACTTTCACATTTCAATTGTTAATGGATGTTTGCAACTGTTTCTGCCCATTTAGAGTTGTGCCACATCAGCAAATGGAGGTCCCAAAAGCTTTACTCCATCCACATCATTAAGGTCATCTCTACTGAGGAAGCATCTCTTTCCCAGTTGTATTTTGAGGGGCTCATCATCTGGCACTATATCAGAGGATGTCTCACAGTAATTCATAAAGATTTCCAGTAATATATCAGGCTGTGTTTCATTGTTATCATAAAGGTTTTCAGTGGCCAGTTTTTTTCAGAAGTAGATGGTGCCATCCTTCTTCCCAGTCTATCTTAGTTTGGAAGGTCCACTGAAACCTTTCCAACATGAATGACCCTGCTGGAATTAGAAATACCAGAGACGTAGCCTCCAGTCTCATAGCAACATGCAAGCCACCACTGTACGACAAACAGGAGTGGTGGATATACTATATGCAGTGTAGGCAATAACAAAATGTTATCTAGCAGAAAAACCTTTATTATGGAACTGGTCACTGGAGTAGCTATCTTAATTATGTAAGCATTGAATAAGTAGACACCCATTGTCTTAGATGAAGTGTGATTTCTATACTCTTTTATTTCTGTGGAGCATAGAAAAAACTATCTTCTGAACAGATATGATGAGAGTATGGACAATAATTAAGAAGCCCACATGCCTTCTGGGCAGGAAAGAACAGAGTCCCCAATCTCTGCTCCCTTAAATTAGAAGTAAGTAACACCTACTCAAGTGGATCCTCAAGTGTATATTTGGCATACACATGGATGCAATCTAGCATACATTTAATATAATACTGTTGTTGTTGTTAGGTGCCGTCGAGTTTTCTCTGACTCATAGAGACCCTATGCACAGCAGAACGAAACACCGCTTGGTCTCACACCAGCTCTGTGATCCCTGCTATATTTGAGCCCAATGCCACAGCCACTGTGTCAATCCATCTCACTGAGGGCCTTACCCTCTTTTGTCGACCCTCCACCTTACCAAGCATGACATCCTTCTCCAGGGAATGGTGCCTTCTGATAACATGACCAAAGTAGGTGAGATGAAGTCTGACATTTGGCCATTCTCGCTTCCAAGAAGCATTCCGGTGCACTTCCTTCAGGACAGATTTGTTACTTCTTTTAGCAGTCCATGGCACTTTTAGCATTCTTTGCAAGCAACAAAACTCAAAAGCATCAATTCTTCTTTGGTCTTTCTTATTCACTGTCCAGCTCTCACATGCATATGAGACGATTGAAAATACCATGGTTTGTGTCAGGGGCACCTTGGTCTTCAAGGAGACATCTTTGCTCCTCTGCACTTGAAAGACGTCTTTTGCAGGTGACTTGCCCAGTGCTGTACGTTGTCTGATGTCCTGGCTACTGCTTTCATTGACATCAATTTACAGAACCAAGCAATGAGAAGTCTTTGACAACTTTTATCTTTTCTCCATTTATCATGATGCTGCTTATAGGTCCAGTTCTGAAGATTTTTGTTTCCTTTATATTGAGATGTAATCCATACTGCAGACTGTAGTCTTCAGTATTCATCAGTAAGTGCCTCAAGTCATCTCATTAAGCAAGCAAAGTTGTGTCATCAGCGTATCACTGGTTGTTAATGACTCTTCCTCAAATCTTGATGCCATGTTCTTCTTCATGTAGTTCAGCTTCTTGGATTATTTGCTCAGCATACAGACTGAATAAGTATGGGGAAAAGATACAACCCTGACACAATCCCTTCTTAATTTTTAACCATGCAACGTTCCCTTGTTCTGTTCAATTGACTGCCTCCTGATCTATTTACAGGTTCCCGATGAGTACAATTAAGTGTTCTGGAATTTCCATTCTTCTCAATGTTATCCACAATTTGTTATGATCCACACAATCAAATGCTTTTGCATAGTCAATAAAACACAAGTAAACATCTTCCTGGTATTCTTTACTTTCAGCTAAGATCCATTTGACATCAGTGATGACATCCCTTTTTCCATGTCCTTTTCTGAGTCCAGCTCGCATTTCTGGAAGTTCTCTGTTAATATATTTCTGCAACCATTTTACTGAATTATCTTCAGTAAGATTTTACTTACATGCAATATTAATGATATTGTTTGATAATTTCCACATTCTGTGGGATCACCTTTCTTTGGAATGGTACAAATATGAATCTTTTCCAGTCAGTTGGTCAGGTAGCTCTCTTCCAAATCTCTTGGCATAACCAAGTGAATGCCTCCAGTGGGGCATCCATTTGTTGAAACATCTCAACGGGTATTCCGTCAATTCCTGGAGCCTTGTTCTTTGCCACTCCCTTCAGTGCAGCTTCAACTTCTTCCTTCAATACCATTACTTCTTGATCATATGCCACCTCCTGAAATGGATGAAGATCAACCAGTTATTTTTGGTACAGTGACTCAGTGTATTCCTTCCATCTTCTTTTGATGCTTCCTGCATCATTCAATATTTTGCCCATAGAATCTTCGAATATTGCAACTTGAGGCTTAAATTTTTTCCTCAGTTCTTTCAGCTTCAGAAATGCTGAGTGTGTTCTTCCCTTTTGGTTTACTAACTCCAAGTCTTTGTGCATTTCATTATAGTAATTGGCTTTGTCTGCTTGAGCTGCTCTTTGAAATCTTCTGCTCAGCTCTTTTGCCTTATTTCTACTGTTTGCTTTGGCTACTCTCCACTCAAGGCAAGTTTCAGAGTCTCTTCTGTCATCCATTTTTGTCTTTTCTTCATTTCTCATTTTTTTAATGACCTCTTGCTTTCTTCATGGATGATGTTCTTGATATCATCCCATAATTCTTCTAGTTTTTGGTCATTGCTGTTCAATGCATCAAATCTATTATTAGGCGGTCTTTAAATTCAAGAGGGATATATTCAAGATCATATTTTGGCTGTCATGGACTTGTTTTAACTGTCTTCAACTTCAAGTTGAACTTGCTTATAAGCAGTTGATGGTCTCTTCCACAAGCAGCTCCTGGCTTGGTTTTGGCTGAAGATGTTGAGCTTTTCCATCACTTGTTGCCACAGATGTAGTCAATCTGATTCTTGTGTATTCCATCTGATGAAGTCCACGTGTATATCCTGTTTGTGTTGTCAAAAAAATATTTGCAATGAATAAGTCGTTGGTCTTCAAAATTCTATGATGTGATCTCCAGCATTATTTCTGTCACCAAGGCCAAATTTTCCAATTACCAGTGATTCT
This sequence comes from Orycteropus afer afer, assembly GCF_000298275.1. Taxonomy (NCBI): domain Eukaryota; kingdom Metazoa; phylum Chordata; class Mammalia; order Tubulidentata; family Orycteropodidae; genus Orycteropus; species Orycteropus afer. Next base: position 14,388,172 of record NW_006921609.1, on the reverse strand, counting down.
TCTTTGTTTCCAAATTTTGCATTCCAGTCACCAGTGATAATTAACACATTTTGATTGCATGTTCAGTCATTTTCAGACTTCAGAAGCTAATAAAAATCTTCAATTTGTTCATCTTTGGCTTTGGTGTTTGGTGCATAAATATGAATAATAGTTGTATTAATTTGTCTTCCTTGCAGGCAAATGTATATTATCCTGTCACTGACAGCATTATACTCAGGACAGATCTTGAAGTATCCTTTGTGATGATGAAGGCCACATCCTTCTTCTTCAAATTGTCATTCCTGGCATAGTAGATCATATGGTTGTCTGATTCAAAATGGCCAAAACCAGTCCACTTCAGCTCACTAATGCTTAGGATATCATGTGTTCCATTTCATTTTTGACAACCTCCAATTTTCCTAGATTCATAATTCATACATTCCATGTTCTGATTATTAATGGATATTTGCAACTGTTTCTCCTCTATTTGAGTCATGTCACAACAGCAAATGGATGTCTTCATACAGATACTTATCCGTATCAGTAAGGTTGGTTCTACTCTGATATTGCAGCTCTTTCTCAGTTGTATTTTGAGAGCCTTCCAACCTAAGTGGCTCATCTTCCTGCGATGTATCAGACAGTGTTTCTGTGCTATCCATATGTTGTTGTTGTTGTTATGTGCCCTCGAGTCAGACCTGACTCATAACGACCCCTCCTTGGGTTTCCAAGGTGGTATCACTATGGAAGTAGATTGCCCAACCTTCCTTCCGAGGAGTGGCTAGTGGGTTTGAACCGCCAGCCTTCTGGTTAGCAAAGTGCCTTAGGCACTACACTACCAGAGCTCCTGCTATTCATATAGTTGCCTAGTAATGTAGCAGAGAGTGTTTCTCTGCTATTCATAATGTTTTCCCTGGCCAATTCTTTGAGAAGTGGATGACCTCTTCCTTCTTCTTAGTCTGTCTCAGTCTGCAACCCACACTGAAAACTGTGCAACATGTGCAACCCCATTGGCATTTCAAACACCGGTGGCACAGCCTCAAGCCTCACAGCAACACACCACCACAGTACAACAAACCAACAGACAAGTTTGTCTCCCTTAGCTGTTTGTAACCTCTCCTCATCCCCCTGGCTTTCCCTTCCCTTCCCCCATGCTTTTCTGCCACTAGGAGTGGTGCCTGGGTCCCTTGCCTTACCTGTATCCCTTGCTGCTTGCTTGCTCTGTCCTGGTCCCCCAGCTTTCTTTTCCTTTCCCCTCTGCTTTCCTGCCACTTGGGGGAAGGGGACTGGGTACCTCTCATTATCTGGATCCTTCTGCCACTTGCTCACTCTGTCCTGGTCGCCCTGGGTTTCCTTTCCTTTCCCCTCAGTAAGCAGAGGAGGGGACACTAAAGATGATCAGTTTCTAGGCCTTGAAATGCCTTAATCTGATCCTGTTGTTGCTCTGTTTCTTGGCTTTCTTTACAAATTATTTGTACTTGCTTTCTCCAATTTACCTCCAAACATTTTCTATTGATTATATTTCAGTCTTTTATCTCCACCACTGCACTGAAATAGCTCAAAGTGACCAACGACCTCATGTTACAAAATTGAATGACAATTTCTCATGTCTCATTTTACTCAATCTGTAGGCAAAAATTGACACAGGAAATCATCTATAACAGCTCCTGCCTCTGTCTGACATAAACACATTCAATCAGCAAATTCTGTCTGCTCTTTCTTTAATATATTTACAGACACTGTCTTCCATTTTCACAGCTACATTCCCCCCACTCATCCAGTCATCCTTATTTCTCACCTATATTATTGCAATTACCTCCTAATTGCTATCACCTGCTTGACCTACGTCATCCGCACAGTATATCCCCTACTCATTAGCTAGTGTAATCATGCTTATAAATATGTTAGACCTATCAACCCACCAGCCACTCCTCAGAAGGAAGGTTGGGCAATCCTACTTCCATAGTGATACTGCCTCGGAAACCCAAGGAGGGGTCGCTCTGAGTTGGGGCCGACTCGATGGCACATAACAACAACATCACAGCTCTACTCAAAAGTCTACAATGGCTTCCCAATTCACTCAGAGTAAAAGGTCCAGTTCTTACAGTGAATCACAAAATTCAACACAATTTCCTACACAGGCCACAAGACAATCTGTCCCTCATCTCACCTCCTTTTAGTCTCTCCTTTCCTCACTGCTCCACAACCACACTCCAATTTTATGTCACATGTTGTTTTTCTGAGGGTCATTGAGTTGGTTCCTAAGTCATAGTGACCCTATGTATAACAGACCAAAACACTGACAAGTCCTGTGCCATAGTCACAATTGCTTCTATGTTTGAAACCTTTGTTGCATCTACTGTGTCAATCCCTCTCATTGAAGGTCTTTCTCTTTTTTTTTTTTTTTTTGCTAACCCTCTACTTTACCAAACATGATGTCCTTCTTCATGAATTCGTCCCTCCTGTTACAGGTGTAACCAAGATGAATTCAAAATATCCATTCTTTGAAGAGGCATTCTGGCTCTATGCCATCACAGACAGATTTGTTCTTTGTTCTGTCTGTTGCTTATATTAGATGTCATTGAGTCTGCTTAAACTCATAGTGATCTTATGTATAGAAGAAGAAAAAAAATGCCTGGTCCTGTGCCATCTTCATGGTCTTTGTTATGCTTGAGTTCATTGTTGCAGCCACTGTGTCAATCCATCTTGTTGAGGGTCTTCCAGTTGTCACTGACAATCTACTTTACCAAGCATGATAACCTTCTTCAGGGACTTGTCCCTTCTGACGTGATCAAAGTATGTGAGACAAATCTGGCCATTCTCACTTCTGAGGAGTATTCCAGCTGTACATTTTCCAAGACAGATTTGTTGGCTCTTCTTGCAGTCCATGGTATTTTCTTTGGCAACACCACAATTCAAATGCATCAATTCTTCTTTGGTCTTCGTTATTCATTGTTCAGCTTTCATATGCATATGAAGCTATTGAAAATACCATAGCTTGGTTCAGATCCATCTTAGTCTTCAAAGTCACGTCTTTGCTCTGTAATACTTTGAAGAGGTCTTCTGCAGCAGATTGGCCCAGTGTAATACGTTGTCTGATTTCTTGACTGCTGCTTCAGAACAAGTAAAATGAAATCCATGACAACTTCAGTCTTTTCTCTATTTTTCTTCATGTTTCTTATTGGTCTAGTTGTGAGGATTTTTGTTTTCTTTATATTGAGTGGTAATCCATACTGAAGGCTATAATCTTTGATCTTCTTCAGCAAGTGGTTCAAGTCATCTTCAATTTCAGCAAACAAGGTTGTGTCATCTACATATTGCAGATTGTTAGTGAGTCTTCCTCCAATTCTGTTTCTGCATTCTTCTTCAAATAGTCTAGCTTCTCTGATTGTTTGCTCAGTATTGATTGAACTGAATAACTATGGTGAGAAGACACAATCCTGACACATATACTTCCTGATTTTAAACCATACAGTATCTCCTCATTCTATTCAAATGACAGCCTCTTGGTCTATGTACAAGTTCCTCATGAGAACAATGAAGTTTTCTGGAATCCCAATTTTTCAGAATATTATCCAAAATTTGGTATGATCCACACACTTTGCATAGTCAATAAAACACAGGAAAACATCTTTCTGGTATTCTTTGCTTTCACTTAAGTTCCATCCGACATCAGCCATGATATTCCCCATTCCACGTCCTCTTCTGAATCCAGGTTTAATTTCTGAAAGTTCCCTGTCAATATACTGCTGCAACCATTTTTTAATTACCTTCAGCATAATTTTATTTGGATTTGACATCCTTGATATTGTTTGATAATTTCCAAATTCTGTTGATCACTGTTCTTTGGAATGGGCATTAATATGGATCTCTTCCAGTCAGTTACCCAGGAATCTGACTTTCAAATTTCCTATAATAAATGAGTGAACACCTCCAGCACTGCGTCCATTTGTTGAAACATCTCAGTTGGTATTGCATCGATTCCTAGAGCCCTATTTTTTGGCAATTCCTTCAATGCAGTTTGGACTTCTTCCCTCAATTCCAAAGTTTTTTTATCATATGCTCTTGAAATGGTTGAATGTCAACCAATTCTTTCTGGTATAGTGACTCTGTGTATTCCTTCCATCTTCTTTTGATGCTTCCAGCATCATTCAATATATTGCCCAAAGAATCCTTCAAGATTATAATGCAAGGCTTGAACTTTTTCTTCAGTTCTTTCAGCTTCAGAAATGCTGAGTATGGTCTTTCCTTTTGGTTTTCTAATTCTAGGTCTTTGCACATTTTATTGTAATACTTTGTCTTCTCAAGCTTCCCTTTAAATCCTCTGTTCAGCTCTTTTATCTTGTCATTTCTTCCATTTGCATTAGTTGCTCTCTTTTCAAGAGCAACTTTCTGAGTCTCTTTTGATATCCATTTTGGTCTTTTCTTCCTTCCAAGCTCTTGTTTTTTTAATGAAATTTTTCTTTCTTCAAGTATGATGTTCTTGATGCCATCCCACAACTCATCTGCTTTCCAGTTATTGGTGTTTTGATAGTTAAGGTTATGTGCCAACTTGTCTAAGCCTGGTTTTGAGTGGCTGGACAGGTAAATGTCATTATTTCCCATGATGAGACCGGTAATCAACTTCATGGTAATAGAATATACTGTGATATCTGAGTAGCTGCCTTACGGATGTGCTCTGTGTCCAGTATATAAGTATATTTCTCAACTTTGAGAAAGGTCTCTAAGCTTTTTGGCATGCTTGGACCCTGCCTGTAACATAATCTTTATTCAGCAGCCTTCCATGTTGTCTGCCAATCTTGAGGCTATTTCTGGACTTAAACTAGTGACCTGCCATGTTGCTTGATAATTTGGGGGCTGTGCTATTTAGTTATCAACCTTGGGTTCTCAGCCTCAGCAGCCAGCAGCTGCCTGAGAGATGCCTCCAGCTCCAGTGGGCCAGGAGCAAGAGGCAGAGCTGAAGTCCAAGGTCAAGGGTTTTCCATCAACCCCTAGAGCTGGCACTTTGAACTCAGACTTCTAACCTAAACTCTAAGAGAAAAAAATTCCTATTTGTTCAAGCCATCCACTTGCAGTATTTTCTGTTAGAGTGGCACTGTTGTTGTTGTTATGTGTCGTTGAGTTGGACCTGATTCATAGCGACCCCTCGTTGGGTTTCCGAGGCAGTATCACTATGGTGCCACTCTGTGTTGAAAATCGACTCAACAATACACAACAACATCTAGGGAAATATATTTGAGGCAGTTCTACTCTGTCCTATAGGGTCACCATGAGTTGGAATTGACTCGATGGCAGAAGGTTTCAGTGGTTAGGGAGAACACTGTATTAAAATAGGCTTGGTAGCCCCTTTGAGAATAAAAGCAAGATTATATTTTAATGAAAGTTTGAAATTTGGTTTAAAGTCAGTGCAGTGTTAATGCAGGGTGTGAGGCAGAGGAAGAAACTTGGTTAGGATTGGATAAGGATTATAATATAACAGTTTAAGATTGATGAATACAGCAAGTACAGCTTTGAGGCAAAGATTTCACATAATGTTAGGGTCTAATCTGTCTGTTCATGCTTCCTATTGACAGGTTGATGGGGTCTTTTAGAAAATTCCTGCAATGAACAATAAGTTATTTGCCTGAGCAAGAATTTCTTGGAAAAGTAGGTATGATAATAAAGAAAATGGACTAGAAATGTCATGGTAATGTAGACAGTAAACTCTATAGGAGGTAAGTAGTATCCACACTCAATGATCAAGCTGTGGGTAGGTGTAGTGGTTAAGTTTGTGTGTCAACTTGGCTGGGCCTGGTAGAGTGGCTGGGCAGCTGACTGTAGTTATTTCCCATGATGAGATTGGTAATTAACTCCATAGTGGAATCTATTGGAGCAGCAGAGTAGCTGCTTTGGGTATGTGGTCTGCTTCTCATATATAAGAAAAGGCTTTGGGAATGGTCAAGCTTATGGCTTGAACCTTGCATGTAGCTGAGTCATTGTTCAGCAGCCTGCCATACTCTGCCAATCCTAGGACTTTCAAAGGACTTGAATCAATGACCTGCCATGTGGTTTGGTAACATTGGGACTATTACATTTTATTTGCCAACCTTAGACTTATTATCCTCTTCTGGGCCAGGAGCAAGAGGCAGAGCTGAAGCCCAAGTCTGCAGGGTTTTCACCCAGCCCCTAGGGCCTGGCACTTTGAATATGGACTTAAAGCCTCCAAACTGTAAGAGAACAAACTCCCGTTTCTTCAAGCCATCCCATTTGTGGTATAATCTTGTCAGAGGGTACTGCTGTTGTGTTGCTGTTATGTGCCGTTGAGTCGGACCCGACTCAGTGACCCCTCCTTGCGTTGCCGAGGCAGTATCACTATGGAAGTAGATTGTCCAACCTTCCTTCTGAGGAGTGGCTGGTGGATTTGAACCACCAGCCTTCTGGTTAGCAGTTAAGTGCCTAACTAAAACTCTGGGATACCAAAAAACAAACCAAATTCACAGCTGTTGAGTTGAATCTGATGCATAGCAACCCCTCCTTGGCTTTCAGAAGCAGAAGTTGATTGCTCAGTCTTCCTTCTGAGGAGAGGCTGGTGGGTTTGAACCATCAGCCTTCTGATGAGCAGTCAAAGCCTTAGGCACTATGCTACCAGAGCTCCTGTGGATGGAATAGAGGGTTTGTTTTTCTACCTAAATTGTAGAAAAACTCCTTGAAAGCAGGAATTTTTGTGTGGTTTACTCACTGTGCCTAGAACAAAGTCTGTTTTATCATAAGCTTCGTTACATATAAATGGATGAATTAAGTTGCCAGCTCTACTCAACAGAGGCAATCACAAGAGGTTATCTATTGTTGTTGTTGTTGTTATGTGCCACCGAGTCGGCCCCGACTCATAGCGACCCCTCCTTGGGTTTCCAAGGCAGTATCACTACGGAAGTAGGATTGACCAACCTTCCTTCCGAGGGGTGGCTGGTGGGTTTGAACCGCCAGCCATCTGGTTAGCAGGCAAGTGTCTTAGCCACTATGCTACTCTTTTTATCTTTATCTTGTTTTATTTATCTCTATGACACTTTTGCACATTTACCTTTATATTTACTGGTTTTGCTGTTTGTTTTTTACAAGTTCTCACTAGAATATAACCTCCACAAATGCAGAAAATTCAATCTATTCACTGCTATATCTACAGCACCTAGATAATGCTGGTGCAGCAAATAATAACTGAGAGAGAATTCCAAAACTGAGGTGCTTGAATCATATCACAATGATCAGCCTAGTACTGAGGCCCAATCCCATCTTAGCTTTTGCTTATTTCCTTTAAAAATATCAAACCCTTAGACAGCCTTAAGTATATAACAAAGGAAATTATTTTCTCTATGGTTAAAGATATGGAAAGAATGTTCTTAAGAGAGCCTCTGGATACAAGATCTTTATCAGGAATTTCAGCAGCCTGCAGGAAAGTTTTTAAGATAATTACCTTGTGTTGTTTTTGTAGGTGCCATCACATTGGCTCCCACTCATAGCAACCCTATGTACAAAAGAATGAAACATTGCCCAGACCTGTGTCTTCCTCACAATCCTTGCTATACTTGAGTCCATCTCCACAGCCACTGTGTCAGTCCATCATGTTGAGGGCCTTCCCCTTCTTCACTGTCCCTCTGCTTTACCAAGCATGATATCCTTCTCCAGGAAATGGTCTCTTTTGGCAACACGAGCAAAGTAGGTGAGACAAAGTTTGGCCATTCTCACTTCCAAGAAGCATTCTGGCTGCACTTCTTCCAGGACAGACCTGTCCATTCTTCTGACTGTCCTTGGTACTTTCAGTATTCTTCACCAATACCATGATTCAAAGGCATCAGCTCTTCTTTGCTCCTTCCTTCCTGTTCATCGTACAGCTTTCACAAGCACATGAGGTGATTGAAAATACCATGGCTTGGGTTGGGTGCATCTTTGTCTTCAAGGTGACATCTTTGTTTTTTTAACACTTTAAAGAGGTAGTTTGCATCACATTGTTGTTGTTGTTGTTGTTATGTGTCGTCGAGTCAGCCTCTGACTCATAGCGACCCCTCCTTGGGTTTCCGAGGCAGTATCACTACGGAAGTAGGATTGCCCAACCTTCCTTCCGAGGAGTGGCTGGTGGGTTTGAACCGCCAGCCTTCTGGTTAGCAGTCTGGTTAGCTGTTTGCATCACATTAGCCCAGTGCAATATGATGTCTTATTACCTGACTACTGCTTCAATGGGTGTTATTGTGGATCCAAGTAAAATGAAATCCCCGACAACTTCAATCTTTTTTCCATTTATCGTGATGTTGCTTATTGTTCCATTTGTGAGGATTTTTGTTTTCTTTATGTTGAGGTGTAATCCATAATGAAAGCTGTAGTTCTTGATTTCATTATTAAGTGCTTCAAGTCATCTTCACTTTCAGCAAGCAAGGTTGTGTGATCTGCGTATTGCAGGTTGTTAGTCTTCCTCCAATCCTGATGCTGCCTTCTTTTTCATATAGTTGCTCTTCTCAGATTATTTGCTCAGCATGCAGATTGAATAAGTATGGTGAAAGGATACAAGCCTGATGCATCCCCTTACTAATTTTAAACCAAGAATAACCCCTTGTGTTCAAATGACAGCCTCTTGTTCTATAAACAAGTTCCTCATAAGCACAATTAAGTGTTCTGGAATCTCATTCTTTGTAATGTTATCCATAATTTGTTATGATCCACATAGTCAAATGTCTTTGCATAGTCAATAAAACATAGGGAAAGATCTTTCTTGTATTCTTTGCTTTCAGCCAAGATCCATCTGACATCAACAATGACATCCCTCATTGCATGTCCTGTTCTGAATCCAGATTGAATTTCTGGAAATTCTGTCAATATACCACTGCAACCATGTTTTAATTACCTTCAGTGAAATTTTACTTTTGTGTGATATTAATATTTTTTTATAATTTCCACATTCTGTTGGGTCCTCTCTTTTTGGAATGGGCACAAATATCTATCTTTTCCAGTCAATTGGCCAGGTTACTGTCTTCCAAATTTCTTGATATAAATGAGTAAGCATCTCTAGTGCTACATCCTTTTGTTGAAACATCTCAGTGTGTGTTCTGTCAATTCCTGGAGCCTTTTTTTTTTTTTTTTTTGCCAATTCCTTCAGTGCAGTTTGGACTTCTTTCTTCAATGCCATTGGTTCTTGATCATATGCTACCTCCTAAAACTGTTGAGCATCAACCAGTTCTTTTTGGTGCAGTGACTCTGTATTCCTTCCATCTTCTTTTGATGTTTCCTGTATTGTTCAATATTTTGTATATAAAGTCCTTCAATATTGCAACTGGACTCTAACTACCACCTTGTAAATCCCCCTTTAGTTGCATATTTAAACCAACCAATTCAAATAGCTTACATTCATGTTTCCAACCAATTACTGTAAAGTCCCCAGTTCAAGTTGTCTCACCTCCAGCTTTCGTAATACTGCAACTTCTAATCAGAATGTTGTACCTTTAGTCCTTGATTTTACCTCATGAATATGTCTCTGTTCTTCCATCACTTTGGAATGTTTGATTTCACTTTGTGAGATTAGATGTGTCCGTGATTTGAACTGTTTTTGAGCTTTCCATAAATCTCTTCATATTTATTTTAATAGAGTTCACATTCTTACTCATTGACATGAGCATTCAAAATGTATTTGTTCAATTAATAAATGAAATAGTTAACACTTAAGGAAACTTGGTGGCACAATGGTTAAAGCACTTGGCTGCTAACAAAAATGTTAGTGGTTTCAGCCTACAAGCTTTTCCATGGGTGAAAGATGTGCTAATCTGCTTTCATAAAGATTTACAACCTTGGAAACCCTATATGGCAGTTCTACCCTGCCCTATAGTGTTGCTACGATTCATAATGGAATCAACAGAAGTGTGTTTGATTTTTTGGTTTAAACCTATTAAATCAGTAATATTTACCTTCTTTTATAAATGAGGAAAATGATTCAGGGGATTCTAGTTGCCCTGGGAGCTCTGGTAGCATAGTGCCTAAGGCACTTGACTGCTAACTGGAAGGCTGGCAGTTCAAACCCACCAGACACTCCTCAGAAGGAAGGTTGGGCAATCCTACTTCTGTAGTGATACTGCCTCAGAAACCCAAGGAGGGGTTGCTATGAGTTGGGTCCGACTCAACAGCATATAACAACAACAACAACAACAGTTGCCCTGGAGGAGCTCTGGTGGTGTAGTGCCTAAGGCATTTGACTGCTCAGCAGAAGGCTGGTGGTTCAAACCCACCAGCCACTCCTCGGAAGGAAGATGGGGCAGTCTACTTCTGTAGAGATACCACCAAGTATCAAGAGCATAAGTCATGTAAACACATGACCTTCCTTCAGATCCTACTTCTGTCACTTCCTAGTGCTGTAATTTAGAGCAAGCCACTGTTGTTGTTGTTGTTATTAGCTGCTGTTGAGTTGGCCCCTTCTTCCCGGCAACTCCAAGTACAATGGGAATGAAATGTTGCCAGGTCTTGCACCATCCCCACATCAGATGCATACTGATACTGCTTTGATTCATACTTTTGAGTGGCTGATTTTCAGAAGTAGGATGCCAGGACTTTTTTCTTAATCCATCTTAGTTTGGAAAATCTGTTGACATGGAAACTCAAGTAGGGGTTGCTATGAGTCAGATCTGACTAGATGGCTGTGAATTGGATTGGGTTAGTTGCCCTAGTGATGGAATGGTTTAGTGTTTGGTAGCCGAAAGGTCAGAGTTTGAACACTCCAGCTGCTCCTATGGAGAAAAGACCTAGTGATCTCCCATAAAGATTACAGCCCAGGAAACCCTTTGGGGTATTCTGCTTTATAGGGTCACTTTGAATTGGATTTTACTAGATGGCACACAACCATCAACCACCACCTGCTGGTGTAAGTTTGAATGACTCCATAGCAACAGGTAATGGCTTGCCCTGGAAGTCTCTGGAAAGTGTGATGGTTAACACACTCAGCTGTTAACCCAAAGACTGGAGGTTGGAGTCCAGCCAGAGGCACTTCAGAAGAAAGGCCTGATGATCTCCTTCTTAAAAATCTGCCTTTGAGAATCCTATGAAGCACAGCTATACTCTGACACAGAAAGGGTAGCCATGAGTCAGAATAACCCATAAGAACTGATTTTACTGGCATTGGTGGTTCAGTGATAGAATGCTTTTCTTCCATGCATATGCATATGAATTGAGTTCAGTCTGGGTGCAAGGAACCTCATACACAATCACCACCATCTGTTAGTGGAGGTTTCTGTATTGCTATGATGCTAAACACATTTCAACAGATTTTCCAAACTAAGATGGATTAAGAAAAAAAGTGCTGGCATTCTACTTCTCAAAAGCAGCCACTGAAAAGTATGAATCAAAGCAGTATCCGTATGCATCTGATGTGGGGATGGTGCAAGATCTGGTAGCATTTCATTCTTGTTGTACTTGGAGTTGCTGGGAGTAAGGGGCCAACTCAGCAGCATCTAACAACAACAGTGGCTTGCTCTAAATTACAGCACGGGAAATGACAGAAGTAGGATCTGAGAGAAGGTTATCTGTCTGCTTGACTTATGCTCTCAACGGCTAATACATGCAGGCCTTTATGCTTAAAATATTCTCTTCCTTTTAATACCCATACTAATCCCCATTTCAATTATTTACAGCTGCACTTTTATTGAACTTGGTTTTTTTTCTCTTCCCTCAATTTTTCAAGTCATTTTGAAATTTAATCTAATTGTGGGCAAAGGAGGTGATCAGTGACTCCAGTCTCTCCTCTTTCTCTTTCAATATTTGAAAACAAGTTTGCCTAAAATTAGAAATTTTTCAGATTCAAAAATCCAGAAAGAGGGATGGAATCACCTTTCATTTGATGTGCAAAAATCAATAACATACTAGCTATTTCAAACTTCCCAAACTACTTATTAATGAACTCCAAGAAGGCAGTTTATAATTTTGATTCATGAGTCTAAAACCAAGGAAAATAAAATTAAAGTGTAAAATAACTCCAAGAAAACCAATAGTGAAATACCTACAGAACAATATTTTATTGTTTATCTTTTTTTTCCCATTTTCATATTCTAATATTATTTCCATTGAAGCTAAAATAAATGGAATAAGTAGTTGGCAGCCTATATTTCTGGCAAAAAAAAAATATTGAGACTCATAAAGTAACTCACTCATAATATCTCCTTTCTTTAAGTTAGAATGTTTTTTATATATGAAGAGGAAACATTTTCTTCCAAATGTGAAGATAAAATTTTCTAAATAGGTTAGTATTGTAGCTTCAGATATTAATATAAAACTAAGTTCTTCTCATCTAGTTTTTTATAAAGACTGGCCTAGGTACTTTGAAATGGAAGTTGTAAAGAAAATTTTTATTTAATCCTTTCTGTTTTTTTTTTTTTTTTGGTATTCATTTAACATAACTGACAAAAATTTCACTAAATAGTGGAATATTTTATCTTACTCAATCTTGCCTCAATGGCAATCCATTAAATATCAAATTACATTAGTTTATTCTCCACTATCAACAAATTTTAAAGTCCTATTCTCCAGTGCAATTTGGCATGAAGAATTTAAAAATTCCAAATTGATTTTGAAAATATAATATTAAAAACTTTTAAAGGGAAAGATTTTGCTTTTGGATTACACATATTCTATTTAAGAACTACTCTTTTCACCTCCATGTTCTTATTTCTTATAATTAAAATTCAAGAAATGGCAGGAAAAGTTGGTTGACTGTTGGATTGATTGCCAATAAAAAAAAATTTAAACATGTCTATTGTGCAAAATATTGTGTGCTCAGTACTAATGTAAATCCACAGAAAACATAAAATTAAAATGAATTCCCTGCTTTATGTTATGAAAACTAGACAAATAATGAGTAATATATTATACAAAACAACACTGTATACTGCTGTTGTTATGTGCCATTGAGTCGTACCTGACTCATAACAACCCCTCCTTGGGTTTCCAAGGCGGTATCACTATGGAAGTAGATTGCCCAACCTTCCTTTCGAGGAGTGGCTGGTGGGTTTGAACCGCCAGTCTTCTGGTTAGCAGTCAAGTGCCTTAGGCACTATACTACCAGAGCTCCTATATACTGCTGTAGTAAGTACTAAATTATGTGTTAAAGACAACTTCATAACATACTTGTTTCAATCGCCTCCTCTTTACCCCATTGGTGAGGGAGAAATTCCTTCCCTAAGGTAAAAGGGATGGTTGAATACACAGCACCTGATATTGGACAGATGTGATCAATAGCAGTTTATTACTCACTTATACACACAGTCTGCAGAGGAGGACACTGCACCACACAGGCCACACAGGATTGCACTCAGGAACAGAATAAAGAAGTTAGGACTATGGGAGGTAGGCTTTGTAGTAGCAAGAGGCTGGGTTGATCTCTAGTTCTCATAGCAAGAGGTGATTGTTAGGGAACTCAGTGTGCACTGTGCCTGGTCTCCATGAGAAGAGGTGTTTTTTCACTGGGGGACCTTATCCACAGGAGCACAAAGAGGATAGGCCACCTAGCAGTCAACCAACTTTTCCCGCCACTTCTTGAATTTGAATTATAAGATATAAGAAAGTGGAGGTGGAAAGAATAGTTCTTATCTAGTGGATAGGCCATTCAAGCCTCTTTGATTTTATCCCAGATGTTAAAGCACATATAATATTGGTTCCTAATTTAGACCCACCAGCCACTCCTCAGAAGGAAGATGGGGCAATCTACTTCTGTAGTGATACTGCCTTGGAAACCCAAGGAGGGGTCGCTATGAGTCGGGTCCAACTCGATGGCACATAACAACACCAACAACAACAACTTTAGACCTTATACCACAATATACTTACCATTGAACATGGGGGCTACGGAATTATTGCACTGAGGAATCCATATATTGAACAACTCTAAAGACTGAACCAAAAACCAAACCAAACTCACTGCTGTTGGGTAGATTCTGACACATAGCAACCCCTCCTTGGGTTTCAGAGATGGTATCTCTATGGAAGTAGATTGCCCAATCCTCCTTCCTAGGAACTGCCAGGCCTCTGGTTAGCAGTCAAATGCCTCAGGCACTATGCCACCTGAAGGTGTGATAAACCCAAGCCTTGGTATTTTCAATTACCTCATATGCATGTGAAAGCTGGACAATGAATAAGGAAGACTGACTAAGAATTGAATTGAATTGTGGTGTTGGTGTTGGTGTTGGTGAAGAATACTGGGAATACCACAGACTGCTAGAAGGACAAACACATTTGTCCTGAGAGAAGTACAGCCAGAATGCTCCTTAGAAGTTAGAATGGCCAGACTTCATCTTACCTACTTTGGTCATGTCAGAGAAGAAGGGGAAGACCTCCAATGAAATAGATTAATGCAATGACTGCAATAATTGGCTCAGGCATAGCAAGGATTGTGAAGATGGCCCAGGACTGGGCAGTGTTTCATCTTGTACACAGGGCTGCACTGAGTCAGATTTGACTTGACAACACCTAACAACAACAACAATCAAGACTACAAAATAAGAGTTCAAACAACTATCTTATATATGTGAATGAGGATTCTGTTATAATTAATAAAATGCAGTTAAAAGTGTAAAAAAAATCCCCCACCAAACACATATATCCTAACCTCATACCAAAACTTCACTAAAATAAAATTAAAAGGTAAAATGTAGAATCACATGGTCAAGGAAACAGAAGGCTGAGGGCCAATAATAGATCTCAAACAATTCCTTAAGGATGGAAAACAGATAGTGAAGATAATTGAATTTTCAGATCAGAGAAATACGGAAGCTATATATTTTAAAGGAACATCAACAAAACACAACCTGTCAAATACAGTCTCAGGGTTTTGAACATCCATCTTAATTAGAGAGGACTCATACTTGCCCTTTCATGTGACATAAATTTGTCCTCACTTTGAAACAAGCGAAGCAACACAATACTAGCAACAGATTCTTCATCACAACCACATTTACCACATCACAACCACATTTACTTGTTGCACTTGCCACTTTTAAATTGAAAAGGCTTTGAGCCTTACCTTGCACTCAAGTAAAGCGAAACAAGAATTACATACACTTGTTTTGATTTACCTACAAATTCTTAAGGACACACTTAGGAACAGATCTTGCCTGCAACTGGGGAACTGCCTGTAATAATGTATACACAGAAAACTAAAAACAAAAAGAAAATATGGCTATTATTAATAACAGTTGATTTCAGAAAAAAAGACACAAAAAAAGTGTAAAGGAAGTAAATATAATTCTAGTATACTAAATAACTCAGCTGTGAACAATATTGGTGTGATAGTTGGAGCTGTGTGTCAACTTGGCTGGACCCCAGTTCTGTGTGGTTGTTCCCATGATGAGATCAGATGACTGTGTTCTGAGTGACCAATCTATTCAAGGGGAGTTTCCCTAGGGGTGTGGCCTGCTTCCAGGATATCCAGAGACATCCTGGGAAGAGAGACATTCTTCTGTGGATCGGGATTCTGTTGTGCTGCCTACAACTGTCCGTGAGTGAGCAGTCCACTGTTCGGCCTGGAGATCTTGGATTATACATTTGTTGGAGTCAACAGCCGGTGTACTGCCTGCCAGCCTTGAGCTTCTTGTCCCCTGCGGTTGTGGAAGTTAGGAAAAGCCTCCAGCCTGACGTTTGCTCCAGAGACTTTGAACTTGCCGGCTTCTATACATTTGTGAGCCATTTTCCTAAGATAAATTTCTCTCTCTCTCTTTATATATATATATAAGCTTTGTTGTTTTTTGTTTCTCTAGAGAACCCAGTCTAACACAATTGGTATTGTCAAAATAAGGTAACATTGAATATCAATTTAAAAAATGGAGAATGCATAGGAGGAAGAAAAGTTTGTGTGTTTGGGTGATGGTGAGTTTAACAGAGCTAACTCTTATTTTTAGTTAGTAATTAATTTAATAATTACTTTCTGTTTCAATTACCCATCACTGCCATAACACATATGCCACAAGGGAGTGGCTTTAAAGAATGAGCTTTATTTTCTCACAGTTCAGGAGTTTAGAAGTCTGACTTCAGAGTATGCCTCTAGAGGGAGGTATTCCTTGGCTATTTGAGCTTCCAAACTGCCAGCAATCCTTGTAGATATCATTACATTATATTACATTATTCTGGGAACAGAACTGAAGAAAAAATCAAGCCTTGAGTGGCAATTTTGAAGGATTCTAAGGGCAAAATAGTGAACAATGCAGGAAACATCAAAAGAAGATGGAAGGAATACACGGAATGAGCATACCAAAAGAACTGGTTGATGTTCAGCCATTTCAAGAGGTAGCATATGATCAAGAAGAGATAGTACTGAAGGAGAAGTCCAAACTGTACTGCAGGCATTTTAAAAAACAAGGCTCCAGGAATTGAAAGAGTACAAGCCAAGATGTTTCATCATATGGATGCAAAGCTAGAAGTGTTCACTCGTTTATGCCAAGAAATTTGGAAGACAGCTATCTAAATAACCAACTGGAAGAGATCCATGTTTATGGCTATTTCAAAGAAATATGATCCCACAGAATGTGGAAATTACTGAACCATATCATTAATATCACATATAAACTTTTGCTGAAGATAATTCGAAACCGGTTGCAGCAGTACATAGACAGGGAACTGGTAAAAATTCAAGCTGGATTCAGAAAGAATATCATTACAATGTCAGATGGATTTTGCCTGAAAGCAGAAAATACCAGAAAGATGTTTACCTGTGTTAATATATTAACTCTGCAAAGGCATCTGACTGTGTGGATCATAACAAATTATGGGTAACATTGCCAAGAATGGGAATTCCAGAACACTTAATTGTGCTCCTGTGGAAGCTGTATATAGACCAAGAGGCAGTCATTGGAACAGAACAAGGGAATACTGCATGTTTTAAAAAAATCAGGAAAGGTGTGTGTCAGAGTTGTATCTCTTCACCATACTTATTCAATCTGTATGCTGAGCAAATAATATGAGAAGGTGGAGTATAAGAAAAACATGGCATCAGGATTGAGGAAGATTCATCTACAATCTATTTTATACAGACATAAACTTGCTTGCTGAAATCAAAGAGGACTTGAAGCATTTACTGTTGAAGGCAAAAGACTATAGACTTCAGTATGGATTACAGCTCAGCATAAAGAAAACAAAAAATCTCCCAACTAGACCAATAAGCAACATCTGAAGAAAGAGAAAAGAATGAAGTTGTCAAGGATTTCATTTTACTTGAATCCACAATCCACAATCACAATCCATAAAGGCTTTGGACTGTGTGAATCATAACAAATACGCTTCTATTCCATGGAGTTGTTGTTGTTATGCGCCCTCAAGTCAGACCTGACTCATAGCGACCCCTCCTTGGGTTTCTGAGGTGGTATTACTATGGAAGTAGATTGCCCAACCTTCCTTCCGAGGAGTGGCTGGTGG
>NW_006921609.1:14363307-14364736 GCF_000298275.1 Orycteropus afer afer | reverse complement strand
ACATGTCACCACAGTAGGACAAACCGACAGTCAAGTTTGTCTTGCTGTTGGAGACCTCTCGTATCACCCCCAACTGGGTCCCTGTGGCTGACTGTACCTTTGTCTGGCTTCCTGGCTTTTAATCCCTTTTCTCCTGCTCTTCTGCCCTGCTGTTTTGTGCGTCCCTGTGTTGTCCTTGGGACTACTGCTCCTCTGTTCAGGTTCCTGGCTTTTTATTCCCTTTCTCCTGCTCTTCCGGCATGCTACTCTGGGCGGGCCTGAGTTGCCGCTCCTCACCTAATCCCTTCGGTTGACTGCTCTTCTCTTTGGCTTCCTGGTTTTTAATCCCCTGTCTCCTGTTCTTCCCACTTGCTACTTTTTTCCCCTATTATAAAGCCAGGAACCCGGACAGAAGAGCAGTCAGCCCCAGGGTTACAGGTGAGGAGAGACAACTCAGGGACGCTCAGCCACTATGGTAATTGAAATCTGGAGGGAATTAAGGTTGAATCAAGAAGCCCTAATGGTGCAATGGTTAAGGGCTTTACTGTGTAAAGTCGTAAAAAAGAGGAGAGGACGCGTGAAGAACGGGATTAAGAAAAGTTTATTCTGTACTCCTGGACGAGGTTCACGGGTCCCTAAGGGCCCGCCCACCCCAGAAGTCGCTGCCTTGTGGGGGAGGGAGAGGTTTATATAGCTGCATTTTCTCCCTCCCCAGAGGACCTGAATGGAAGCAGAAGGAAAAAAGACGGGAACCAATCAGGTGGAAGCACTTCATTAGCATAATATAGGGAAATAGTTGGGGACTTTCTATAGAAGTTAAGGGAGAGGGGGAGGGCCTGTGCTGGTTCCAGGAACAAAGGGCTATCTGCATCCAGGATCGACATGGGCTGCGGTTAGGTTCTTTCCTGATTGCCCAGTTTGTAATTTCTTCTTGCATGGTTGGTCAGTTTGTAATTTCTTCTTGCTCAATCCTTTACCCGCCTCACTTGCTGTGTTCCCGCCTGACAGACTGCTAATCTAAGGATCAGCGGTGAGAATCCACCCAGCCGATGGAGAAAAGACTCCGCGATCTGCTCCTGTAAAGATCTCAGCCTCGGAAATACAGTAGAGCAGTTCTTCTCTCTCTGACAGGGTCTCTATGAGTTGGAGTCTATGACACACAGCAACAACAAAGGATAAATCAGAGAACTGGAGATAAAAAAAGGATCTGATGTGAACTGAAATCTTAATTAGGCAATGTGAGAGAAGTAGGCTAGGAATAGAATTGTCTAAAATCAGGGACTGGTGTTAAGATCTTCAGGCAAGGGGGAACTGAGCTTTTTTCAGGAAATGAACGGCCTAAGGATGGCACAGGAGCTCTGGTAGCATAGTGGCTAAAGCACTTGACTGCTAACCAGAAGGCTGGCGGTTCAAACCCACCAGCCACTCCTCGGAAGGAAGGTTGGGCAAT
>NW_006921609.1:14359133-14363207 GCF_000298275.1 Orycteropus afer afer | reverse complement strand
TTGAACCACCAGCCTTCTGGTTAGCAGTCAAGTGCCTTAGGCACTATGCTACCAGAGCTCCTATTCCATGGAGTAGCAGCCAAGAAATCAAAGATGTATTGCATTAGGGAAATCTGGTGCAAAGTTATACCAGTTTAAATTGTTAAAAAGCAAAAAAAAAAAAAAAAAAAAAAAAATGTCACTTTAAGGACTAAAGTGTACCTGGCTCAAGCCATATTTTCAATTGCCTCATGTGCATGTGAAGACTAGACAACGAATAAGGATGACAGAAGAATAATTGTTGCTTTTGAATTATAATGTTCGTAAAGAGTATTGAACATACCACGGTGGTGTAGTGCCTAAGGCATTTGACTGCTAACCAGAAAGCTTGCGGTTCAAACCCACCAGCCCCTCCTCAGAAGGAAGATTGGGCAATCTACTTCCATAGTGATACCACCTCAGAAACTATTGTTCACTGTGAGCCAATTAGAATGGATGGCACCTAACAACAACAACAATAACATGAATGGTAATCTGCTCTACTCAAAGCCAGCTAATCTAATAAATATAACTTGTCCATAAAGGAAATAAATTAGTGTTTGGCCAAACAACTGGGCACCAAATATTAACCAAGGTGACGTATAATATTAACTATTACAATGTCTAAGTTATGAAGGATCAAAAGTACATAAACAAATTATTTAGAAATATGGAATTAAATATGAGAAGAAGTAATGAAAGTATTAGAAGTGGTAATCTCTGAGAAGTGAGACTTGAGTAGAAGGTATGAGCAAGGTATTTATTTTTTTGTTATTATAACCTTGAGCATCATTTACTTATTAGAATGTTGTTAATTTAGGAATTTGATTTTTTTAAAAAAATCAAGCTTTTGGCTTCATCATGTATAAACAATTTTTTTAAGGGAGATAAAATATAATATGGTTCAGGTAGTATCTGGCTGAGGGGGGCAGTGTGGTGTGAAGAAAACATATAATTTATTATTATTATTTTTTTTATTGTTATTTGGGTGAAGATTTACAGAGCAAATTCACTTTCTATACAGCAGTTCACATATACTTTGTCTCATGTCATTGACCACAGTTTACTACAATGCAACAGCTCCCTTCCCACTTCCTCCCCATAGTTACCACTTCCCAGTGTCCATCCCTCCATACTCTCCTGCCCCCTGAGCTGTCTCCCTGTGCACAAGCAGCCCTTCCTTCTCCCATGATTGGAAAACATATAATTTTTATACCTAATGCATGCATTTTAATATGGCCATTTCTACTCCCTAGCTGTGTGACATTGGATTTCTTATTTGACTTCTTTGGTTTTCAATTTCCTGGTGTGTATAATATTAGTTGCTGTCAAGTTGATCCCGATTCACAGCAACTCCACACATATCAGAGTGAAACTGTGCTCCATACGGTTTTCAGTGGCTGATATATGTATTTTTTTTCTTTTGGATGTGGATCACCAGGACTTTCTTCTGAGGGACATGTGGGTAGACTCTAATCTTCAACTTTTCATTAGTGCTGATCATATTAACTGTTTGCACCACCAAGGAAATCCACAGTGTATAATAGGAAGGATACAATCTACTACACACATTTGTACAATATTGATAGAGTAATGGTTCAAATATCTAACACAGTATCTGTTATATGGTTTGAAATGTAAGAAATACTGTTAAAAGAACTCATGATCTGTCTGATCCTATGGTTCACCTTCTCAGAGTCTCTTGTAGGGAATTAAATTTTCAGATAAATAATTAATTTTATCTCCATAAAAGTAAACAACAATGATAATCCAAGTCATTTAACCAAATTTTTCATCTTTTTAAAATTCTTTATAACCACTAATCACAAAATTTAATGCTTAAAACATTTTATTAAGAATCATTTTATCTTGGCCTGAAAATATTTCATACAGTCTTAATGGTTTCTTCACCATTTTAGTATTAACCATGGAGCCCTGTAGGTCTGAAATCAGTATTTAAGACTAGGCGTTTGTGGACAATTTTAATGTTATCTGTATGGCCATCAGTGCAGGAAAATGAGATTGAGGATGGCATTATCCCTTAGGAAAGCTCCTTAAATGACTGAATCATACAATAAATATTAGCTAATGGATGGAAGGAACAATAAAAGAGAAACATGAAAGGAATATGAAAAATAGTATGTGTGTATAGTTTGTAGAACCAAAAGACAATGAGTGAAACAGAAAGGTGATCAAAGGCTAGAAAGTCACCCATTAATAAATGAAAGAACAAGAAGAATATGATAATCATTACACTCATAGACTAGTAAGCAATTGATGTTGCATACTCAATATTCTCCCCAAATCAGTTTATTTCTTTAAAAAACTTGTTCAGTTTTTTTTGTAATATGAGACATAGGGCCAAATAGGCCCATTCCCAGACAACAAAATGAAAGGAAAAAAAAAGAAAACCAAAGGCTTAGGTTAGCACTGAAAATATGTAGACTGAAGCCTCAAATCTCAGGTAATGAGGAAATAACTTGAAATGAATGAATGCACGTGATTCTATGTATGTCTCTTCATATTCTACGTTATACTATGGGGATAAAAAAATTATTAGCAGTTAGTTATTTGTCCCAATGACTTCTATTCTTCCTTTGCTTTTCCTTTTCCTACTTCTCTCCTTTATACTTACAGGTTGGATTAGGGGATTTTCTATCTTCCTCAGGCCATGACAAGTCTTCTGTTGAGTGTTGAGTGCAGAAAGAATAAAATGTTTTCAGAGTCCATGAGATTGTTGTTGCTGTTAGTTGCACTCAAGTCTATTCCTAACCACCCCTTACATTAGCTCACAAACCACCCCTTGTGATTTGTGTTTAGATTCTTTACTTATAGGGCCAGTGGAAGTTACCTTGATCTGTATGTTTCAACACATCTAAAATTCCATGACTGGTCTTGTTTAACTCCATACTGAAGTATATACCTGAGGGTCAAAAACAACTGGAAGGCAGACACTGTAATCCTAGGTGTTTTTAATTTGAAATGAAATTTTATCCTCTAAACAATTATGCAATGAATCACAGTTAAAACAAATTTTCAAAGGTATGTTTCTACCAGCTCAACCTGATTATAAAGGACTAAGTGTGAGCAAAAGATCAAAGAGGTAATTTTCTGCATTAGTGTTTATTCCGATGAAATCTTAAATACAACTTTCTGTTGACTTTACCCTATTTTGCTTCAGAGATTGGTTGGCATAATTTTTATTGTTTTGTTTTTACTTTGATTTGGATTGTTGCCTGGGGCTTTGCAAGAGTGGGAAAAGAAAATTTGCAGTTCCTTCTTTGAAAATCTAACATTAAACATTTATCTTGCCCTAGGGAAGCTGTGAGTACTAAGAACTCAAACTTGGAGAGTGAGAGGCAGAGAAAGAGAATAGAGATGAAGTTGTTGTTAGGTGACATCCACTGGATTCTGATTCATAATGAACCCACATGACAGAGTGAATTGCTTCCTAGCATTTTCTTTGTTGTAATTTTTTAAAGACGCATGTTCACACAAAGCTTCTGGGTGGGTTGAACCCTCAACCTTTCTGTTAGCAGTTAACTGCCTTAGGCACTATGCCACAAGAGCTCCTTTAACTATTAAAAACAAAACAAAACAAAAAACCTCACTTCATTGGGGTCGGATCCGACTCATAGTGACCCCTCTTTGGGTTTCCGAGGCAGTGTCACTACGGAAGTAGATTGCCCAACCTTCCTTCTGAGGAGGGTCTGGTGGGTTTGAACCGCCAGCTTTCTGGTTAGCAGTCAAATAAATACATTAGGCACTAGGCCACCAGAGCACCCTTTAACTATTATAGCACCAGGGATCTAGGGAGGGAGAGAAACAAAAAGGTTCTAATTATGTTTATGATCTTCTTTATAAGTTATAAAAATGTTGTTGCCCATCTTCTCTCTGGGGTGGGAAACAGGACACTGCTCAGCCACTTGTTGTTGTTGTTGTTGTTAAGTGCCCTTGAGTCGTTTCCGACTCATAGCGACCCCATGCACAGCAGAACGAAACACTGCCCAATCCCGCGCCAGCCCCACAATCCCTGCTATACTTGAGCTCATCATT
>NW_006921609.1:14337507-14354628 GCF_000298275.1 Orycteropus afer afer | reverse complement strand
CCTACGGAAGTAGTGATACTGCCTCGGAAACCCAAGGAGGGGTCGCTATGAGTCGGGGCCGACTCGACGGCACATAACAACAACAACAACAACAAGGATGGCACATAACAACAAGAAGTTGCTCAAGCAGGGAGATTGATGGGAAATGGTTTCTGAAGAGGCTGATGAGGAAGGCAGCTTCTGAAATTAAGAAGAACATGCTATGGGAAAATGCCTGAATTTGCCAAGAAGCTGCAAAGGGTGGCAAGCATTAGGGTGAGTTTGTTGCAGTGATACTTGATTTACTACAGAAGAGGCATTGAGCCCGGTTTGAAGCCCTGTGCCCTCACCTGCTGGTTATAGAACTCTAGAAATGAGATTCAGCTTTTCAAGTTCCAGTTTTCTCATCTGGATAATGGGGATAATCGTATCTACTTTGTAGTATAATTATGGATTAAATATTTTTTTATCTGTAAATCCCATAACACAAGATCTGATACAGAGTGCCCTGTTTTTATTCTTTAGGGCTGATTAGCACCAACTATAACCCCTTAAGAGACAGATCCATACATCAGAATAAAGATTCCTTAACATATTATAAGGAGTTCTAGTGGCCTAGTGCCTAAGGCATTTGATTGCTAACCAGAAGGCTGGCAGTTCAAACCTACCAGCCACTCCTTGGAAGGAAGATCTGGGCAATCTACTTCCATAGAGATACTGCCTCTGAAACCCAAAGGGGGTCACTATGAGTCCGAATCCACTCAATGGCAGTGAGCTTATGTGTGTGTGTTTGGTTTAACATATCATAGGAAATGGTTGGTGAACCCCTTGACTTACCGTTCTCTCCCAGAAGAAAAATCATGTTAGAATTTTTAATCAGAAGGTTCCTTGTGAAAGCAGTATAAAATCCAAAAGAATTTCTTTTGTAAGTCAAATGTCAACACGCTGAATTAGAAACTTTAATTCCCACATGAGCACAGGCCTGGCTAGAGCAACCCTACTCCTGGGTTATGTTTGAGGCTACCCTGCCAATTGTCTCACATTTTCCTTTATTTACAAACTGCTGGTTGAGATTTTCTTTTCTTTAAAAATGTTAATTAATTCTATTAGATTGTATAAGACTGAAGCCTTTTGCCTTTTTAAGGTTACTTTGCATATATCTGCTTGGATGCTTTGAAATGTTGCTATAGTTTAAGTCTCCCTAGATAACATTGTTTCCTGGTTCTTGTCCACATGCCTCCCACTATTTGCTCTGCGTTTATCTAGGCCTTCTGTAAACTGTAATGCATTAATGTTATTTTTTATCAAATTGGCTACATGCCTTTATTTCCTCCCACAACAAATGTCCTTGTTTTCTACAGAACAGTCATCCCTTGGTATCTGTGGGGATTGATTCAAGGACTTGCTTGAATACCAAGATCCGTGCATGCTCTAGTGTCTTACATAAAATGGTGTACTGTTTGCATATTATCTACGCATATCCTCCTATATACTTTAAATCATCTCTAGATTATTGGCAGGAGCTCTGATAGCGTAGTGCCTAAGGCATTTGACTGCCAACCAGAAGGCTGGCAGTTCAAACCCACCAGCCACTCCTTGGAAGGAAGACTGGGCAATCTACTTCTGTAGTGATACTGCCTAAGAAACTAAAGGAGGGGTCACTATGAATCGGATCCCAGTCTATGGCAGTGAGTGAGATTATTTGTAATACCTAATACAATGCAACGGAAGGAAGGTTGGACAATCTATTTCCGTTGTGATACTGCCTTGGAAACCCAAGGAGGACGGGTTGCTATGAGTCAGGCCGACTGGATGGCACATAACAACAACAACAACAATACAATGCAAATGATATGTAAATAGCACTTTACCCCTCCTTTTAGTGTTTGAGGAATTGCTTTTTTATTTTTATTTTTTTGGTTGAATATGGGGATTTGGGATCCACAGATGAGGTATCCCATCTATTATATGAGGGATCCATGCCTATTATAAAGTCTAAATTCCTGTCTTTTATATTGAAATGTCTTTTTAACCTATGGCTCAGACCTAATAATCCAATCTTATCCCCACTCTTTCTAACAAAATACCTGTGTTGTTGTTGCTCGTTGCTATCAAGTTGATTTTGACTCATGGAGACCCCAGGTGTGTCAGAATAGAATACTATTCCATAGGGTTTTCAAGGCTGTGACTTTTCAGAAATAAGTTGTCTGGCCTGTCTTCCCAAGTGCTTTCGGGTTGGTTCAAACTACCAACATTTCAGCTAATAGTCATTACTTAACCATTTGGACTCTACAGGTGAAATAGAAAGGAAACCAAGCAGCACTCAGGAAGAGAGACGCAGGCAGATTTATTCACACTAGCAGACCAGCCCATGCTAGTGCACTAAAACAGCTGGCCCTGAGGATAGGGTCTTCGGGGTTTTTACAGGGTCTGTAGGTTTGTGTGCAAAACTAGGTGCGGTTGTGGTGGCAGTCTAGACAGGAAAGGGTTTTGAGCCAGGGGCAGCTTGAGCTGGGTGCTGGGTGCTGGGTGTTAGGTGCAAAAGAGGAACTCCCAAGTGGGGAAGGGGAAAATGATGGAGGAGGGTAGTTGAAGTGAGCATTAAGGGGAGCTTGGGGGTGCTTTTCTTCTTCACAGGGACTCCTACAAGAAAACTAGGCTTCTCAAGATCACTGAACACAGCATGACTCCTTGTTACTGAAACTTCTTCCACCTGTATTACCCCCGCCACACTTTCCTTTAACATGGTTAGCCACTTAACCTGCCTTTCTTCCTACTTTTAGCCACTTATTTGTTTTTTTGCCAATCATTTTTAGCGCATAATCACTTATTGTTTATACTATTACCTTATTATCTCTTTACCTACCCTTTTTCCAAAGAAAAAATTAAGTCTTCTTTTGGTTACTGTTCCTTTTGGCACACAAAAGAGTGTAAAATAACACACACTTATTAGGCAATCAATGAGATCCCTGTGTGGCATAAGCCACCAGCATTGAAAATTGCTAATTTAAAGGTTGTCAATTCCAACATACCTAGTGGCACCATGAGAGAAAGTCCTAGCAATCTGCTTCCATAAAGATTATAGACAAGAAAACTCAACTGAGCTCTGTTCTACCCTGTAACACATCAGGTCACTGAGAAATGGATTCCTCTAGTCAGCAATGGCTTTAGGTGCTCAATAAATATATTTACCAGTGAATTAATTTGAATGGTCTAGTTTTTAGAAAATTCTTCTCTTGCCATTATGAAAAATATATTTTAGCGTAATTAAAATTATTTCCCTAAAGTAAAAACAAATTATATGATAAACAATTTGAGATTTAATTTTTGTTTTGTTTTTTAATCTTTAGAAACTGGGTTTCTACAAAGGAAATATTTGCTCTTCTATTTTCTAGAGTCACTTTTAGAAAACTGAAAATAAAACACATTTTAGAGATAAGAAAATTGCTTTTCTGCTCTGACTCATTTTGGCATAAAGAGCTATGAGGAGACGCAAATTTAAGTGCATTTTGAGTGGAGGCTACTGCAGAGTTGGCTGTTCAGTTAGGACTCTCAGATCTCTAGGTCAGGCCATGAGATTGTATTTAACTGGGATAAAGAGGGGCCTGGGAATTAGCATTTTAAATGCCTCCCGAGTGATTACAGTAGTAAACACGGCTGATAATCATTCCTTGGAAAAAGAAAAAATGAATCGAAACTTCCACCTTCTCTTAGAAGGGTTTGTTTAGCACACACATGGTTTAAGCAAGACCTGTTATTGAGGCCACAGCAGAAGCAAGCTGTTTCACCATTGGGCTGCAGTGTTTCTTATTCTTCCTTGCTGTTTCAGGAGAAACTTCTGCCCCTTATCTGCCAAAGCTTTTGAGCTCCAACACACTTCTGAAAACAAACAAACATATTACAGTCACTCATTTAATACAAGGTGATAAATATGATTGGTACCCAGGTTTTGCAAATGATTTGTACTCAACTAAGGCATTTGACAGGAGCTCTGGTAGTATAGTGCCTAAGGCACTTGACTGCTAACCAGAAGGCTGGCAGTTCAAACCCACCAGCCACTCCTTGGAAGGAAGGTTGGGCAATCCACTTCCGTAGTGATACCGCCTCGGAAACCCAAGGAGGGATTGCTGTGAGTCAGACCCGACTTTGCGATAGTGGGCTGGGCAACTAAACTAAAGGTTGGTGATTCGAACTCACCCAATGACAGAATGGAAGGAAGACCTGGAAATCTGTCTCCATAAAGATTACAGCCAAGAAAACCCTTTTTATTCTCTGTAATAGATGGAGTCACCATGAATCAGAATCAACTCAAGGATAAAGCGTTGGTTTGTTTTGGTTCAACTTGGAGATGACGGATGAGGACTCAGACCTTATGACAAGAAATCCATTCTGAGCCCATCATTGCAGCCACTGTGTCAATCCATCTCATTGAGGGTCTTCCTTTTTTTTGGCTGACCCTCTACCAAGTATGATTTCCTTCTCCAGGGAATATCCCTTCTGACAATATGACCAAAGTAGGTGAGATAAAGTCTGGCCATTCTCACTTCTAAGGAGGATTCTGGCTGCACTTCTTCCAGGACAGATATGTTAGCTCTTTTAGCAGTCCATGATACTTTTCAGTATCCTTGCCAACAGAAATTACTCAACATTATAAGCTCTTCTTTGGTTTTCTTTATTCATTGTCCAGCTTTTACAGGCTTATGACAAAAACCCCAAACCAAACTTACTGCCATTCAATCTATCCTGACTAATAGTGACCTCTCCTTGGGTTTCTGAGGTGGTATCTCTACAGACATAGATTGCGTAATCTTCCTTCCAGGAGTGGCTGGTGGGTTTTGTGTAAGGGAATAAGTTAGAAACATAATAGTCTTAGTTTGTTACTTAAGTTAGAAACATAGTAGTCTTAGTTTGTTACTTAAATATCCAGCTTATTACTTAGAGTATATAACAAGCTTAATAGAAAAATCTTAAGTATTGAAATTTGTTTTATTGACCACTTAGAAACTGCGGAAATGCATATGTAAGTTAAACAGCAATCATATTTACTCAAATGACTTAATAACTAGCTTAAGTTTCTAGCTTAACTGGTTTAGTGCTATTAATTTAGGTAAGGCTCAAGGTATAACTAGGCCTAAGTGTCACTTCCTCTAGCTTAAGTTTAAGTTTACCAGAATATACTCAGTTATAAGAAATCATGAGTTCTTAAGCACCAATCAGAGAGGACAGATTCTGGAATGTCCCAAGGGAGGACCCCTTCCCCAACAGAATCTGGAAAGTCCCGAGCTTGCACCAATGAGTCGCCGCCAAACAGCATAGCTTGTCCCCTGCACCAATCATTGATGTTCAGCCCTACCTTGTGGAACTGCCCCTTAAAAAATCTTATAAAGGTGTAAAACAGGAAGAGCCGGGTGTCTTTTTGCCCAAGCTGTTGCACTGGTGTAAGCAAAGACCCCAGCTCGAGCTTGGAAATAAACTTTTCCTTTGCTTTTGCATTGTTGTGTCAGTGTCACATTCCTCGCGCCGACACTCCTTTTCCAAATTCGGGTCCAACATTTGGTGCATTGGCCGGGAAAGGAAAGTTCGGAGCGAGACCCGTGACGCACGGCATAGGGAGAGTCTAGGAATTGGAGCCGGCAGGACCAAATTACATCCTTTGCTTAAGGATATTGGTCCATTGGAATAGATCGGAACCCGGCGGATGCGCCAGGGAGCTGGGGAAGGAGCCCCTTCCCCCAGCTGTTGGGCAAGCTGTGGGTGCCGTTTGGTAAGAGCGGTTCCCCTTCAAGGGGCACTAGATGCGTCAGTGACTGGTTTTCGGCCGATGTTTGTTTGTCCTTTGTGTATAGAATATTTGTTTCATCAATAATAGTGTCTGTAATTGTGTGGCCACTTGTCTTTTACTTGTTCTGTGTTTTTTTGGAGGTTGTAGAAATGGGGCAAGGCCAGACTACTCCTCTGTCTCTAATGGTTGAACATTTCTCAGAGTTCAAAAGTAGAGGATCAAATTTATCTGTGATAGTGAAAAAGAATAAACCAATAACTGTTTTGCTCCTCAGAATGGCCCACTTTTAATGTAGGGTGGCCACGAGAAGGCACATTGGACAAGAACATTGTGGCAGCTGTGCTCGACAGAGTCCAGATTCCAGGTCCTCATGGACACCTGGACCAATTCCCATATATTTTAGTGTGGCAAGATATGGTAGATAACCCTCCCCCATGGCTAAAACCTTTTCTCCCAAATCTTTCTGTCAAGGTACTGGCATCCGCACTCGGAGCAAAGAAGAAAGAGAAACAGAAACCAGAGCAGCCAGCATCCTGTGCAGTTCTTCCACCTGTTTTATCTGATTCCCAACCTCACCCTGATCTCATTGACTTAGGGGTGGAAATCCCCCCACCTTCTTATGCCCCGACCCCCCCTTCTCACCCTCTCCAGGTTTCTCAAGTTTCAGGAGGAAGTGGGGCGAGTGGTCCGAGTGCACCTGCCATTACCGGTCCAGCCTCCGGCCTCCACCCATGTCAGAGAGGCACCCTGGAGACTGAGGCCCCCACATCTACTGCCCAAGCCCTACCCCTCAGAGCCACAGGCCCTCCTCAAGAGGATGGAAGCAGAACATGGCAGTACTGGCCATTTTCAACCTCAGACTTATATAATTGGAAAGCGCAAAACGCTCCTTTTTCTGAAAATCCCCAAGGGTTAATTAACTTGTTAGATTCAATCTTATTTACCCATAATCCCACCTGGGATGATTGTCAACAGTTATTACAGGCCCTGTTCACCACCGAGGAGAGGGAGAGGATACTGAATGAAGCCAGAAAAAATGTACTGGGAGATAATGGACAACCTACCACACTTCAGAACCTCATTGATGCTGGGTTTCCTCTCACTCGTCCTGAATGGGATTTTGAGCAATCAAAAGGTAGGGAACATCTCCGAAACTACCGCCAGATTCTGATGGCTGGTCTCCGAGTGGCAGCAAGAAAGCCGACCAATTTGGCCAAGGTAAACTCAGTTAGACAGGAACCCACAGAAAGCCCTGCAGCATATTTAGAAAGGCTTATGGAAGCTTTTAGACTGTACACACCTATAGATCCACAGGCAGATGAGAGTAGGGCAGCAGTAGTTTTATCTTTTGTAAATCAAGCAGCCCCTGACATTAGGAGGAAACTTCAGAAGATAGAGAGACTAGGAGAACAGACATTACAAGACTTAATGAAAGTGGCTGAAAGAGTATATAATACTAGAGAAACTCCAGAGGAAAAGGAAAAAAGAATAAGGAAAGAGGAGCGAGATTTTCAAGCTAAAGAGAGTAGGCATAATAAAAAAAAAAAACTAGCTAAAATCTTCTTTACCAGAGTTAGAAGGAAAGTAGGAAGACGTAGGGAGAGAGGACAAGAGCAGCATGACAGGCCCCACCAAGGCCCTCCCCTAGCCCCGGACCAGTGTGCCTTCTGCAGAGAAACCGGACATTGGAAAAGTGAATGTCCCAAAAATCCGAGAAGAGGGGAAACTCAGAAATATCATAAACCTGCCCCCACAAGAGCATTAATAAATGCAGGAGACAGCAATTAGGGGGGTCGGGGCTCAGAACCTCTCCCTGAGTCTTGGATAACGTTAAAAGTGGAGGGGAAACCAATATAGTTTCTGGTGAACACCGGAGCCCAATTTTCTGTCCTTAATAAGAAAGAGGGAGAAGTCTCTCCAAAGACTAGCTTAGTTTAGGGGGCAACAGGAGCTAAGCGGTACCATTGGACGACAAAACGGCAAGTAAACCTGGGCACCAAACAGGTGTCCCATTCATTTTTAATTGTACCTGATTGCCCTGCACTGCTATTAGGGAGAGACTTATTATCAAAAGCTCAAGCCCATATCTACTTTCATAAGGACGGTATTCAAGTTACAGAGGGGGAAGGCTTCCCGCTGCAGGTTCTAACAGTTTCCTTGCACGATGAATACCGCTTGTACAAAGAAGCAGAGAGCCAGCATGCAGATCCAACAGATATGACTCCATGGCTACAAAAATTTCCCCAAGCCTGGGCAGAAACCGGAGGTATTGGACTGGCGAAACACCAACCACCCATCATTGTGGACTTGAAATCTTCTGTCACTCCAGTAAGAGTCCGGCAATACCCTATGTCCAGGGAAGCTCGAAATGGTATACAACCACATATCCAGAGACTGCTGCAAGCAGGAGTACTGAAGAAATGCCGCTCTGCATGGAACACTCCTCTCTTACCGGTAAGAAAACCGGGAGGAGAGTACCGACTGGTACAGGACTTAAGAGAAGTAAATTGCCATGTTGAGGACTTACACTCAACAGTCCCCAACCCATATACACTCCTCAGCAGTTTGCCCCCAGACCATGTGTGGTATACCACCCTGGACTTAAAAGATGCTTTTTTCAGCTTACCTTTAGCCCCACAGAGTCAAGATATCTTCGCCTTCGAGTGGTTTGATGAGACCAACCAGGCCCTTGGCCAGCTGACTTGGACACGGCTCATCCAGGGGTTTAAACACTCGCCTACCTTCTTCAACGAAGCCTTGAGTGACAACCTGTGTGAGTACCGGGGTCAAAACCCCAACGTGACTTTATTACAATATGTAGATGATTTGTTAATAGCTGCCCCTGATTGAACAGGGTGCCTTAAAGCCACAGAAAGATTACTCATCACTCTAGGGTCGCTGGGGTATCGAGCCAGTGCAAAAAAGGCTCAAATAGCAAGGCAGGAAGTCACATATTTAGGGTATAAATTGAGAACTGGGCAGAGATGGCTCACTGACGCCATGAAGCAGACTATCCTACAAATTCCCAGACCAACAAATCTACAGCAGATAAGAGAATTTCTAGGAACTGTTAGTTACTGCCGTTTATGGATTCCGGACTTCGCTACGAAAGCGAAACCAGTTTATGAACTTAATAGAGAAGGATCCAAGTGGGATTGGACCCCAGAGAGAGATTCAGCTTTTAAAGAACTCAGAGAAGCACTCTTAAAGGCCCCAGCTCTAACATTACCTGATCCAGCCAAACCGTTTCACCTGTTCATTGATGAAAGGAAGGGAATAGCTAAAGAAGTTCTAGTACAGCAACAGGGGCCATGGAAAAGACCAGTAGCATACCTCTCCAAGAAACTGGACTCAGTAGTGGCTGGATGGACCCCTTGTTTAAGAATAATTGCTGCCACAGCACAGCTAGTTAGAGACTCAGATAAATTAACCCATGGGCAAAAGCTGAAAGTAACCACTCCACATGCTATAGATGGGGTCCTCAAACAACCCCCAGGGAAGTGGTTCACTAACACCAGATTAACTCACTACCAAAGCCTACTGCTAGACACTCCGAGAATACAGTTCCTTGCCCCAGCAATACTGAACTCCGCCACTCTTCTACCCAACCCCGACCTAGATGGGCCTATCCACAATTGCTCAGAAATCTTAGCAGAAGTCATCACTGTTAGAAGAGATTTACAGGATTACCCGATGACTAATGCAGACTTTGTCTGGTTCACAGACGGGAGTAGCTTTGTACAAGAAGGGACTCAATATGCGGGGGCTGCAGTAGTAGATGCCGAAGGAAAAATAATATGGGCTGATGCTCTACCTCCGGGAACTTCCACCCAAAGGGCCGAGTTAATCACCCTCGCTGAAGTGTTGGAGAGAGCAGAGGGAAAGAAATTAACGGTATACACCGACAGCAGGTATGCCTTTGCCACCCTTCATATCCATGGGACAAATCTACCGGGAGCGGGGATTCAAAACTTCAGAGGGAAAGGAGATAAAAAACCAAACTGAAATCCTCCACTTACTCTCTGCTGTAACAAAGCCCTGAAAAATAGCTGTAGTACATACTCCAGGACATCAAAGAGGATATACTATTGAAGCTGAGGTAATCGAATAGCTGATCTATTGGCAAAAAAGGCCGCTGCAGGGAACTTGAGAACTGTTGTCCACAACTTTGCACTCGAACTACCTTGTCCCCAGTTGGAGCCTCTTCCTTCCACCCCAGATTATTCTGAGCAGGATATACAATGGGTTGAAAAGTCTTTACAGGTGATGAAAAACCAGGATAGATGGTACATAGACCCGGAAAAGAAACTGATTCTCCCAGAAGAACTAGGAAAGCATCTCCTCACACATCTTCATCGAGTGACTCATCTTGGAGAGCGAAAAATGTTGGAGTTACTAAATAAAGGACAAGTTCGCATACATCACCAAAGACAGATGGCTCAGGAGGTAGTGGACCGATGTCAGACCTGTCAACTTATGAGAGCAGGAAAAAAGAAGAATGTCCACGCAGGTACGAGGATACGGGGGAGGGAACCGGGCCAGCATTGGGAAATAGACTTCACAGAAGTTAAACCAGGTAAATATGGATATAAATATCTTTTAGTGTTAGTAGATACTTTTTCAGGGTGGGTAGAAGCTTACCCCACTAGGAGAGAAACAACAGCAGTAGTAGCCAAGAAAATTTTAGAGAAAATAGTGCCTAGATATGGAATGCCTAAGACACTTGGGTCAGATAATGGGCCAGCTTTTGTAAGCAAAGTTATCCAGGGATTAGCCTCGGCTCTAGGGTTAAATTGGAAATTACATTGTGAGTATAACCCTCAGAGTTTGGGACAGGTAGAAAGGATGAATAGAACATTAAAGGAGACTCTGTCCAAATTGGCAATAGAAACTGGTGGAGACTGGGTGACACTCCTTCCTTTTGTGCTCTACTGAGCTAGAAACACCCCCTACACATTAAATCTAACCCCATTTGAAATAATGTATGGATCAACACCCCCAATCATATCCAACCTAAAAAATTGTCCTGAAGACCTCCCAGCAGACCTGATTCTAGGAATGAAATCACTATATCACATTCAAAGAGAGCTATGGCCCAAACTCCAGGCTATTTATGAAAGCCCTCTTAATGATTAAGAAGTTAACCATGAAATCGAACCAGGAGACTCAGTGTGGGTAAAGAGACACCAGAAACATACTCTTGAACCCAGATGGAAGGGACCTTATACTGTTGTTCTTGTGACCCCCACTGCCCTTAAGGTTGATGGAATCAGTGCTTGGATATATCACTCCCATGTCAGAAAAACCAATCAACAGGAGCAACTCTCTGCAGGAGTGAACTGGAAAGCATCTACAGATCCTGAGAATCCACTGAAAATTAAATTAACTCCATGCGATGGGAACCTACACCCTCATCCTCATGTTAAATGCCTGCCACCTAGTGGCCAGTGCAAGTAACCACCAACCCTTCAAAGTCACGTGGTCCGCCCGCAATGGAGAAACCCATGAAACTATAAACTCAACCACCTCAACTACCCCTTTAAATGTATGGTAGCCTGATTTGTATTTTCTACTCACATACCCTTCCTCGAACCCAGGATTAATACAAGCCGCTAACAGTCCCGGTCGGGTCCGCAGGAACGGATTTTTTGCTTGCCCAGGATATAAGCGGAACTACCGGCAATGTGGAGGGATGACATGGTATTATTGTAAGAGTTGGAGCTGTGTAACCTCCAATGATGGGCACTGGAAATGGCAAGTAACCAATAACGATTATGTAACCTTCTCTTTTGATCATTCTGTGAACCCCACTTGTGATAGGTGTGACTTATTAAAAATCAGTTTCACTGAGCAGGGAAAAAAGGAGTTAATCAAGTGGACATCAGGGTTAAACTGGGGCATCCAAATTTACCAAGCAGGTTACCCTTCTGGAATAGTAACCATCAAGCAGGACATAGTCTCAGCAGATCAGCCAGCCATAGGACCAAATCAAGTACTAAATCCCCTAAACAAGAAAAACTTAATCCAGAAAGAAATAACAACACAGGCACCCCCAGATATAATATCAAGCACCCCAGGGATGAAAGGAAAAAAGGGAAAAAAGAAAAAATAAAAAGAAAAAGGATCCCCTTTGGAATATATTACTAGCAGCTTTTCGAGCAGTAACCAAACTAACCCCAACCTCACTCAAGCTTGCTGGCTGTGTTATGATGTAAACCCCCCGTTTTATGAAGCAATAGGCAGTAATACCTCTTTCAGTTATTCTAATAATGGGAACCCAAGCAATTGTTCCTGGAGGGATCGTAGAATAGGACTCACCATACAACGAATAACCAGTAAAGGCATATGTATAGGAACATCCTCTCAAAATCAGAAACGTTGCGCCTCTCAAATAAGAGTAAGCTCATCTTTTACTTGGGTTATCCCCAACAAAGGGAATTGGTGGCTGTGCTCAAAAACTGGACTCGTACCCTGCTTAACCTTAGAAGTACTCAATCAGTCTTCAGAATATTGTGTACTAGTAACTGTGTTGCCCCGAATTCTATACCACCAAGAAGAGGAAATGTATATACACTGGAGTGGAACTAATAGAGTAAAGAGAGAACCACTAACTGCAGCTTTTACCCTAGCCACTTTATTTGGCCTAGCGGGAACAGGGATAGGAATAACTTCTTTAACTATGCAAAGTCATAGCATGAATTCCTTGAGAGTAGCCATAGATGAAGACCTTGAAAGAATAGAAAATTCCATCTCCCATCTAGAGAAATCCCTAACTTTTTTATCGGAAGTAGTGTTACAAAATCGGCGTGGATTAGATCTTTTATTTCTCCAGCAGGGAGGGCTATGTGCTGCTTTAGGAGAGGAATGTTGCTTCTATGCTGACCATACAGGAGTAGTTCGAGACTCTATGGCCAAAGTAAGAGAAGGACTTGACTTAAGAAAAAAGGAGCGTGAAGCCCAAGAAGGAATGTTTGAGTCCTGGTTTAGGAATTCCCCATGGTTGACTAATTTCTACTCTCTTAGGTCCATTTATTATCCTTATACTTATACTTACATTCGGGCCCTGAATAATAAATAAACTCATATCATTTGTAAAAGATAGAGTTAATACTGTACAACTTATGATCCTCAAACAACAATATCAGTCTGTATCTCCTGTGAACTATGATGAAGATTCCTCATAGAAGTCACTAGAAAAAGGGAGGAATGTAAGGGAATAAGTTAGAAACATAATAGTCTTAGTTTGTTACTTAAGTTAGAAACATAGTAGTCTTAGTTTGTTACTTAAATATCCAGCTTATTACTTAGAGTATATAACAAGCTTAATAGAAAAATCTTAAGTATTGAAATTTGTTTTATTGACCACTTAGAAACTGCGGAAACACATATGTAAGTTAAACAGCAATCATATTTACTCAAATGACTTAATAACTAGCTTAAGTTTCTAGCTTAACTGGTTTAGTGCTATTAATTTAGGTAAGGCTCAAGGTATTACTAGGCCTAAGTGTCACTTCCTCTAGCTTAAGTTTAAGTTTACCGGAATATACTCAGTTATAAGAAATCATGAGTTCTTAAGCACCAATCAGAGAGGACAGATTCTGGAAAGTCCCAAGGGAGGACCCCTTCCCCAACAGAATCTGGAAAGTCCCGAGCTTGCACCTATCAGTCGCCGCCAAACAGCATAGCTTGTCCCCTGCACCAATCATTGATGTTCAGCCCTACCTTGTGGAACTGCCCCTTAAAAATCTTATAAAGGTGTAAAACAGGAAGAGCCGGGGGTCTTTTTGCCCAAGCCATTGCACTGGTGTAAGCAGAGACCCCAGCTCAAGCTTGGAAATAAACTTTTCCTTTGCTTTTGCATTGTCGTGTCAGTGTCACGTTCCTCGCACTGACACTCCTTTTCCAAATTCGGGTCCAACATTTGAACTACCAGCCTTCTGATTAGCAGTCTGCAGTGTAGTAAATTACTTAGTGTGGCTTTTCTACCCATAAATCTTTGTAAACTCTGAGGTGGAATTTGTCATGAGCAACTGAGGAGCTCCTGATGCTAAAGTTGCCCACCTGGGGTATTTCTGTTGGGCGTGGCACTAAACAATGTTCTGGGAGGTTCCTGCTCTCTCTCAGGTGTTTAGAATTCTGATGTGATGATTGGTTGGTTTGGTCACTCTGCCAGGCTCAAAAGGAGGCCTCCTAGAGGCAGAACTTTCTCTGACTGCTGGCTGAGGAAGGATACGCCCCTGAGAGACACACGCTGTGGAAAAGAGACATAAGAGTCATGCATTGCTGAGAGAGACACCGAGGGACACGCACTGCTGGGAGACAGACTGTGAGAGATGGTGGGCTGGGAGAGAGACTGAGCGTTTTTCCTGAACTTGAATTGTAGCCTGGTGCTTCCCTAATAATCCCCATAATCTGAGAGTTCTGTGTGGCCACTGCAGTGAATTATCGAACACAGCAGATAGGCTTTGGTGCTGCCGGAGGAACTTTGGTGTAAGGGCTGGAGGGAGGCAGC
Organism: Orycteropus afer afer; assembly: GCF_000298275.1. Classification (NCBI taxonomy): domain Eukaryota; kingdom Metazoa; phylum Chordata; class Mammalia; order Tubulidentata; family Orycteropodidae; genus Orycteropus; species Orycteropus afer. The sequence continues at coordinate 14,340,355 of NW_006921609.1, read as the reverse complement.
ATGTCTGGCCCCACAGGTATGGGCCTTGCACTACTGATAGTGATTCTGCCTTCCTCTTGTGTGATTAGAGGATGTCAGAAGATGTGGCCTCCTTGTCTTTTTTGCACAAATGCATGCATATGAGGTGATTGAAAATACTGTGGCTTGAGTTAGGTGCACCTTAGTCTTCAAAGTGACATCTTTGCTCTTCAGCACTTTAAAGAGGTCTTTTGCAGCAGATTTTCCAGTGCAATACTACCTCTGATTTCTTGACTGCTGCTTGGGGTTCATTGTGGAAATGAAATGTTTATGAATGTATGAAATCTTTGACAACTCTTTCTTTTCTGAATTTATTGTGATGCTGCATATTGGTCCAGTTGAAACCTGCTCTTACCTATTTTAAATAACTATTAGAATTATGGGCAGGTACACAGAAAGGTTAGGAAACCACCCAAGTATTTACCAGGCTACAGTCAGATATAGTACTGGTTTATTAAGGGTTCTATAGGAATTGAAAGGAGCCCTGGCAGCACATTGGTTAAGCTCTTAGCTGCTAAGCTAAAGGTCAGCAGATGGAATCAACCACTAATTCTGCTGTGCAGGAGAAAGATGTGGCAGTCTACTTCCATAAAGATTACACTCTTGGAAACCCTATGGGACAGTTCTAGTCCGTGCTATAGAGTCACAATGATTATCTATGAATCAGAATCAACTTGACTGCATCCAGTAACAACAACATAGGCGTTGGATAAAGAGAATAAGATGTTATAGAATGAACATTAAAGGAGGGGTCCACCTTGAGTCACATAACATCTTATGGAACTCATTCATAAATTTGTTTTTAGATAAAATGACAAGCAGCATTCTGAATAGGACAGTTATATTACTTTCTCAATTATTTTGCTATTGCTCATCTAAAAGACTTCATATTTTGTTAGAATCACTTTTGGTTTATCTGAAGTTTTTTAAAAATAATATTTAATTTTTTTAAAAGATCAATATTGAACTTGAGCTGGTTTCATTTTGTTTCATACTAGATGTAAGATTTCATTGCTTCTCTTTTCTTCAGGAAACAGGCATCTGTGACAGAAGGGCACAGTAATGTAGTTTAGAGCCAGATGATAACAAATCAAATCAAACCTAAGCAGCTTACCTATTTTTTTTTTTTTCTGATGGGTGTTTTGAAAAAGTAGAAGGCTGAGGATATTTCAGGATGATAAGGAAATTGGAAAATTTTACCTGTAACTAAATTCTTTTTGTTTGTTTGTTTGTTAATGATCTTTAGATGAATTTGAGTGTTTTGTATATTAGTTACTGTTGTTGCTGTTATGTGCTGTCCAGTTGGACCTGACTCATAGCGACCCCTCCTTGCGTTTCTGAGGTGGTATCACTATGGAAGTAGATTGCCCAGCCTTAGATTTTTCAAATAGAAAAGAGGGAACCATCTACTTTCTTGTTAATAGACTCATAGTCATAGCAACCCCCATTGGGTTTCCAAGGCTGTAAATCATGGAAGTAGGTCACCCCATCTTCCTTCTGGGGAGTGGCTGGTGAATTTGGACCACTGACTTTGTTAGCAGCCAAATGCCTTATACACCATGCCACCAGAGCTCTTTACAGAATGTTAAGAGTTGGAAACAATCTTGGTAATCATCTAGTCTAGATAATCTTTTTAACTTTATAGATGAAGAAGAATTTTGAGTAATCTGATTCATGGCTTTATCAGTAAGCATAGACTAGATTGTTGTTGTTGTTATGTGCCATTGAGTTGACCCAACTCATAGCAACCCCTCCTTGGGTTTCCGAGGCAGTATCACTACAGAAGTAGATTGCCCAACCTTCCTTCTCAGGAGTGGCTGATAAGTTTGAACCACCAGCCTTCTGGTTAGCAGTCAAGTGCCTTAGGCACTATGCTACCAGAGCTCTCATAGACTATATTAGATGGCAGTAAAAAGCAAATTAGAACCTCAGTTTTATCTAAACAAAAAAAAATATCCCCTTCACAGTAGAGTTAATTCCAATTTATGATGTTACAAGAGTAGAACTATTCCATAAAATTTTCTTGGTTGTAACTTTACAGACATAGGTTACCAGACCTTTACTGAGTGATGCCATTAGGTGGGTTCTAACAGTAAACCTGTACTATAGTAGTCAAATGCAAATGGTTTGCACCACTCAGGAAACAAAGAGTTATTTCTCCCTCCTTCATTCTACATGCTCAAATGGGTTTGATGGGAGAGATGGAAGTTGCAGGGAATATCAGCTCTTTATATTTCCACAGGGGTTGTTGGGGCTAGGGGACAAAGACTGGTAGAGACTCTACTTCAACCCAACTTCCCATGAGCATCATGGCAGAGAAGAGAGCACTGTACTACTATCTAAATGATTTCTCTCAATAGTAACGTCACTTCCATTCCCATATCAGAACCCAATGCAAGTCACAAAACTATATTTGACAACTACAAAGGGAGCAGAGATGTACCATTTGACAACTACAGAGGAAGCAGGGATGTACCATTTGACAACTACAGAGGAAGCAGGGATGTACCATTTATTCTGTGGCCAGATGATAACTAGAATACTTGAGACTATTTTGCTACAAGCCCCAGTGCTTCTGGTCCATCACTTGTTAAAATTTACAAACAAACTAACAAAACAAATGCTGTATTATATAGTCCCTTTGACCAGAAGGAGAGAAAGACACTGTGTTTTTAAAAAGTCATACTTAAAATTATTTTTCTCCCACTATTTATTTTTTTGTCTTCTGCAGAAAAAAGCAGTGGATAAGGTATAAGTCAGTAGAATGTGACAAAAAAAAAAAAAAAAAAAAAAAAAAATATAAAAGGTAATATGTTTTACTCATTTCTAA
>NW_006921609.1:14331097-14337407 GCF_000298275.1 Orycteropus afer afer | reverse complement strand
TCTTCTGCAGAAAAAAGCAGTGGATAAGGTATAAAACAGCAGGAGGATATACATGAAAAAAAAAAAAAAAAAAACAATATAAAAGGTAATATGTTTTACTCATTTCTAAGTTTAAAAAAACAAAAACAAACAAACAAAAAAACACTGCCATCCAGTTAATTCTAACTCATAGCAACCCTGTAGGACACAGTAAAACTGCCCCATAGCATTTCCAAGTGTGGTAGTTAAGGTTGTGTCCCAACTTGTCTGGGCCTGGGTGAGTGGCTGGGCAGCTGGTGGTACTTATTCCTCATGATGAAACTGGCAATCAACTCCATGGTGGGATCTACAACATGCAGCTGAGTAGCTGCTTTAAGGATGGTCTGTTTCCCATATATAAGAAGTAGCTTTGGGGATGGTCTTTTGTTTATGGCATGCTTGAACACTGCATGTAGCTGTCATTATTCAGCAGCCTGCCATTCTCTGCTGACCTTGGGACTTTCAAGGGACTTGAATTAGTGGCCTGATCTTTGTTTGGTAACATCAAACATCAGCTGTTTTTTGGTAACATCAGGACTATGCCATTTTATTTGTCAACCTTGGCCTTGTTATCCTCAGCAGCCAGCAACTGCCTGAGTGAAGAGATTCCTCTAGCTTCAGTGGGCCAGGAGTAAGAGGCAGAGCTGAAGCCCAAGGTCAACGGTTTTTCACACAGTCCCTCAAGCCTGGTACTTGGAGCTCGGACTTCTAGTTCCCAAAAATTGTAAGAATAAACTCTTGTTTGTTAAAGCCATTCCACTTGTGGTATATTCCTGTTAGAGTGGCACTAGGTGACAAAAACAAAAGACTGTAAATCTTTATGGAGGATGACTGTCTCATCTTTGCCCGTAGTGCAACTGGTGAGTTTGAACTGTAGACATTTCGGTTAGCAGCCCGATGCTTTAATCACAGTACCACCAGAGTTCCTCATTTCTAAATAGAATATGAGAGGATGGGGAAGCAGAAAATCCTGTCTGTTTTTGTTTCTTTCTTTGGGTATTAAACCCTGATCATGTAGGAAATCTCCAGAAAATCAGGTTCTTATCTAATGGCTTCACTAAAAGTTTTGCAAGGACAGTATAGAATTTAGCTATGTGACTTATGACCTGAGATTTTATGGATATAAGAATTCAAAGTCAATGAGCAAAAGCTATGGAATGGATAGTGTATGTCAGTGATAACAAGAAAACACTGCCTGAAAGGAGTAGGAGATAATTGCCCACACTAACTTCTTGAGTAGTGATGAGATGTAACAGTTGCATGCATGATAGATTTATAAAAACCTACACATAAAAAGCTTCACAAATTGTGAAATATAGAGTAGGTTATTGTGGTACAATGAATTACTCAACATGGTCTGTCTAATCTTTGTAACTTCCATAAAATGACTGGGTGGAACTATGCAAATGTAAGGTGCTTGTGGCTACCAAGAGGATTGAATAGAGAGCTAATAATGTAAATAAGGTGCATGGCACCCTTGTTGGGGTGGGGCCATACAAATAAGCTGTATAGATCTAGCATGGGAATTGGTCAGTTTTACCATGCCCCCTAGTAATAAAATGAGCCATTCTAGAGGAGGAAAGGTGTCTCACTACTATTAAGAAGGAAGAACCAGGACTGGAGTGTATCCTTGGACATGAGATCCGTGTGCTGAAAGTCCTCAACCTAGGAGACCGAGGTAGAGCTGTAACACTTTGCTGAGACAGAAAGAGGTGGTGAGAGATGATGAGAAGCAGTGGCAGAGAAACTGTAGTAGCAGTGGCAGCAGAAACAAGAAACTGTCATGAGATAGAGTGTTGGGCTTCCTAGCTCATGCAGCTATAAAGCTGAGTGCCTTTAGGCAAGAGGATTGCTGGCAGAATGGGCTGCCTCTCTGGGCACTTATCTTCAGAGCTAAGAGAGCTTTGTAATACTTGTCCGGCTAAGAGAGCTTTGTAACACTTGTCCGAATAGGGCAGAAGAAAAAGGGGCTGCAGAGCCAAGAGGCCAGGGCCAGAGAGAGACCTGCCTGTCTCAGGCACAGCTGAGGGGAGGCTGTCCTGATTGAAGAACTGTATCCTGAGTGTTCCTGATCCTGAACTATAACCTGTTACTTCCTTAATAAACCTTATACTCCTGAGTATTGTCTGTGAGTTCTCTGTGGCCATTAGAATAGATTATTGAACCCAGCAGAGAACTAGAGATTGCTGTGGGAGGGACAGTTGGTGTCAGAATTGGTAAAAAGTTTGGAGTGGAGACATATTTGACCTCTGCCTTATAGGAATCACCCTTGAGCTGTTGATCTTGATCCTTCTACCTTGTGAAGTTAGAGGAGGTTAGACACCATCACCGTACCATTTTTACAGTTCTACTTGCATGTCATAGTGCAAAACTTCTAACTCTTTTATCAAGTCAAATAATAAAAACAAATGAAAGCCACAAGAGCTGAGATAAGTTGGCAACCTCATCGAAGGCCAGGAAAAATGTATCGTCTTCCAAAATGATGACTCACTGTCACAAACAGCAGATCATAGAAATACTCTCTCCCACATGCTTAACATTTTACTAAATGAATGCAGAAAAGAAAACAAACATTAGCTACCTTTCCTGAAATTGCATACATATTAAGAAGCTGAGTTAATACACCCATTTCTCACTTATTGACATGGTTAGGTTCCAAAGACCAAGTCATTATGTGAAAATGGAAGAGGACCACATCAGTTCACAAAATGGAGGATGACCGCACCCTTACATAACTGCCAAGTTATAACATTACGTAACCGCTGAACCACTGAGAATCATGGCCCAGCCAACTTGCCACATAACCTTAACCATCACAGCCAGAGTTATTGTCACTTCATCATATCTCAGCATTCGTTACTGCCAAATGTATGTTGTTAATGGGCAAAATAGTTGGATAGATTCTTTTACTATTGTCATGAATGCAAAATGTCAGCAGATAACAAGACAGTTGATAAGTGAGGGATAGCTTCCTGACTGTTAGTTCAAGGTTATTTTACTTTTTTATTATCTCATCTTTCAACAATTACCTGAGTAATGTATGCCATGGCCAGGGCTAATTTATGCCATTTCTGAAAATCTCCAAGAAACAATGTCCCACAGCTATATTTATGGAATTTCATATCAGTATAAAATATGGATGTAAGTCATATCTTACAGCTTTGAAGATGTATATGAATTACAGAACTGATATAATTATATCATAACTGTAGCAGACTGTCTTTACTTTATCTTAATATATTTATATATTCACACATTTATTGACTATCAGATAATTAATCTTCTTTCCCCAAAATCTGATTATGTAGTTTATATCAGTTTCCTGTAGTTGCTGTAACACATTACCACACACTGAGTGGTTTAAAATAAAAGAAATTGTTCTTCCACAGTTCTGGAGATCAGAAGTCCACAATGAAAATGTAAGTGGAACCCCATTCCCTCTGCAGGCTTTCGAAGAGAACCTATTCTTTGCCTCCTGCAGCTTCTGGTGGCTGCCCTGACATTCTTGGGTGTTCTGTGGCTTGTAGCTATACCATCTCTCCAATCTCTGCCTCAGTCTTCACCTTATCTTCTCCTTATTGGTCTGTCAAATTTCCCTTGTGTATCTCTTATAAGAGCACTTGGAGTGGGATTCTGGATGTACCTGGATAATTCTGGATTATCTCTTCATCTTGAAATTCTCAATTTAATTATATCTGCCAGGACCCTTTTTCCAAATAAGGTAACATTTATAAGTTCCTAGAATTAGGATATGGACATATCTTTTGGGAAGCTATAATTCAAACCACTACAAGATATTTTTATTAACATTACTATGTCTTTATTCAACTGTTATCTTTGGAGTAGGATACCAAACTGTTTCTTAGTTTGATTGTAAATAAATACACATAGAAGGAGTTGAGGAAGAAGAAAAAGTACAAATAAAATGGATCAAAATAAAATTATCTGGTTCTGAGTCCTGAGTTCTTTATTAGTGGTGAGTTATTAATAGGACTGAAACAAAAAGAATAACTAATAAGCCATTGATGAGAACCAGGAGATAAAACATTGTATTAACTAGGTATTGTATTAACTAGTATTATATATTTTATTAACTAGGCAAAAGTCAGAGGATTCCTATTTGATTGATAAAATATAAAGTAGCTTGTCTAACTATCGGGATGAGTTTGCATATTGAAGTTAATGTACAATTTCAAATGAATAGTGAACTTCAGGAAAAGCTATTGTTTTGTTTACCTCTGTGCCGCTCTAACAGAAAATATACCACAAATGGGATGGTTTTAACAAACAGGAGTTTATTCTCTTACAGTTTGGAGGCTTTAAAGTCTGAGTTCAAAGTACCAGACTCTGGGGGCTAGGTGAAAGCCACTCAACCTTGGGGTTCAGCTCTGCCTCCTGCTCTGGGCCCACTGAAACCAAACCAAAAACCAAACTCACTGCCGTCGAGTCAAACCTGACTCATAGCTACCCCTCCTTGGGTTTCTAAGATGGTATCACTTGTTGTTGTTATGTGCCATCGAGTCAACCCCGACTTATAGCGACCCCTCCTTGGGTTTCCGAGGCAGTATCACTACAGAAGTAGGATTGTCCAACCTTCCTTCCAAGGAGTGGCTGGTGGGTTTGAAAGATGGTATCACTAAGGAAGTAGATTGCCCAGCCTTCCTTCTGAGGAGTGGCTGGTGGGTTTGAACTGCCAGCCTTCTGGTTAGCAGTCAAATGCCTTAGGCATTATGCTACCAGAGCTCCTGGCCCTCTAAGCTAGAATCTTCTCTTCATTCAGACGGCTACTGGCTGCTGAGACTGACAAGCCCAATGTTGACAAGTAAAAAGGCACAATTTTGATGTTACCAAACCACACGGTAGGCCATTAGTTAAATTCCATTAAAAGTCCCAGGGTTGGAAAAGCATGGCAGGCTGCTAAACAATGACACAGCTACATGCAGGAATCAAGCATGCCATAAGCTATAGACTGTTCCCCAAGGCTGCTGCTTATACACAGGAAGCAGACCACATCCCTAAGGCAGCTACTCATAGTAGATTCCACCATGGAGTTGATTACCAGTCCCATCATGGGGAATACTACATCCAGTTCCCAGCCACTCAACCAGGTCCAGTGAAAATGACACACAAACTTATTTACCACAGCTATATAATCTCTCTATTTTGAATTTTGAAAGAAGGAAGATCTTCCTACATTGATAGTACTATTATTAGAATTGACCCCAAAGTTGCACCCTCCCTTTTCATAAAATAGACATAACATTACTTATGAGGGCTTGAATTGAGATTTTTAAATTGATTGAGTTCAAATTCTGATGGACCACCTAAGAGCCATTTTGTCTAAATCAAACCACAGTTTATTGTCTATAAAATGGAGATAATATAACAATAGGAAAAACAGTAACAATAACAATAATAATGATGATAGTATCTATTTTTTAGGGTTTTGGTAGAATCTAAATTAGCTGATATAAGGAGAAGAGTTGAATAAAAATGCTCAATAAGTTATTAATATTATCATCATTATAACTTAGATTCATATAAGCTGAAGTGTATTTTAAGAAATTATTTTAGTTATATCATAGAGCTAAGACATATTAATTCTAAGATTAGTACCCCAACTTTCTAAGACTCTGCCTAGAAACCCTTTAGCAGCACTCTGCTATTGACATATGTTTTAGTGGCTTGAAGCATGGCTCTAATACACTTCAGTTCTATTACAATCATTAATTGAGTCTCAAGTATGTACAGTGCACCAACTAGGCATTCAAAAAAATATCAGAAAGTGTTTTTCACTACAAGTTTTCAGTAATTTCATCCTAACTGTAGAGTAATTCAATAAAGACTCAATGTATGAACAGGTTGATTATATTGGAAAGCATTAAATTCAGCAGGGCTTGAGGAGGCAAAAGCTCTTTAGGAAAAAACCATAAATCAGTAAAGTCAAATACAATAAGCCAGTAGTATGATGAAACTAGAAGAATAATTGTAAATATATTTAATAAGCAGATTAAAAACAAAGAGGAAATTGTTCAGGAATTCTTAATGAGTTATGTTGATAGAATGCCTGAATAACAAAGCAGACGATTAATCAAAGACAAGTGTAAAGTAATGTTTGTGATTTGTGGCATGGAATTGGAGGACTAGTAAGACAGAATGGTGGAGTGGACCCACAAAGGAGAGAATGACAGGAAAAAGACATGGGATAAATGTTTCCTTAAAACAGAAGTCTTTTTTTTTTTTTTTTTTTTAATTTATTGTGATGTGGGTGAAGATTTACAGAGCAAATTCA
>NW_006921609.1:14322341-14322856 GCF_000298275.1 Orycteropus afer afer | reverse complement strand
TACTATGCAACACTAAAGAATAACGTAGAATCTGCAGAACACCGCATAACGTGGATGAACTTGGAGGACATTATGCTGAGTGAAATAAGTCTATCACAAAAGGACATATATTGTATTAGTCTGTTATTGTAAAAGTTAAGGAAAGGTTTATCTATAGAAGGAAATTTTCTTTGTTGGTTACCAGGGTGGGAGGAGAGAGGAGGGAAGGCTGTTAGACAGATAGAGATAAGTTTTGATTTGGGTGAAGAGAAGGGCAATGTACCAAATGTGAGTGGCCAATATGGCACCATTGAGGATGAGAAAGACATAGAGTGGTACATGGGAGGTACAGACAACAAAGATGAACCCTTTTGCATATGCAGTACTGCGTTGTCAGTGAAGGCAAACATGGGTACATGGATGGATAGATGGGTGGACAGACTAAACAATTAGGTATGTCTGTGAAATGGGGAGTGTATCCAAGATCATATATAGGGTTGGCAGACAATGGTCCTATAAGTTTATGTGAATGATCA
>NW_006921609.1:14312882-14321526 GCF_000298275.1 Orycteropus afer afer | reverse complement strand
ATGGTCAATGACATGAGACAAAGTATATGTGAACTACTGTATGGAAAGTGAATTTGCTATGTAAATCTTCACCCAAATCACAATAAAACAATCAAACAAACAAACAAAACACAGAAATATTGGTGGGGGGCAGAAATCTCTATGTCAATATAACTCATTATTATTAACTACTAAACCTAGGAGCTCTGGCATAGTGCCTAAGGCATTTGACTGCTAACCAGAAGGCTGGTGGTTCAAACATACCCTACCCAGCCAAGGAAGATTGGGTAATCTGCTTCCCTAGATATACCACCTCAGACACCCAAGGAGGGATCGCTATGAGTAGAATCGACTTGATGGCAGTTTGTTTTGCTTTTTTTTTTGAGCCACTAAACCTACAAAAATTACTTAAAATTTACTTAAAATAACCAGGCTGCTAAAATGACAGAATGCAAACCAAACCAAAAAATAAAATAAAAAAAAAAAGTAGCTCTGGTTGAATAGTGACTAAGGTATTTGACTGCTAACCAGACGGCTGGATACTCAAACCTACCAGCCACAAGGCAGTGATAACTTTATACAATGTCAGCAATGTTGTAATATGCATATGACCCTTCATTTTGTTGAGGCTTACCCAGGCTGAAAGCACTGCCCAGATTCTGGTACTGAATACTCTGATCTACTTCAAAGTGTTTCCCAGTGCCTCCATTTGTTATTTTCTGGATTTCCTTTTCTAAAATGATGCATATTAGACACAAATATATTGTGCACTAATGTTCTCATTCTGCTGAGGTATACTTAAATGAAAAACATGAATTTTTTACATAAATAGTAAAATATAAACTCCACCATTTCCTCAAAAATCAAAGGAAGTATTTCCAGTTATCAGAGCAATCTCTCAGCTAAATCATTACAGCCATTAGCCTTCATGAATTATCTTGTGTATCTCTCTAGCACTAAAAAAATAAAAACTTCAAAAGGTGGAAAAGAAAGTTAAATTTTATATGAAGAATTTTCTTAGTTTCCTCCAAAAGAATCCAAACTCACTGCCATCTAGTCAGATCTGACTCATAGTGACCCCTCCTTGGGTTTCTGAGCTAGTATCACTACCGAAGTAGATTGCCCCATCTTCCTTCTGAGGAACGACTGGTGGACTTGAACCATCAGCCTTCTGGTTAGCAGTCAAATGCCTTAGGCACTATGCTACCAGATCTCCTTAGTTTCCTAGGGCTGCTGTAACAAAACACCACAAAATGGGTGGTTTTAAAGACTAGAACTGTGTTTTCTTCAGATTCTGGAGTCTAGAAGTACAAATTATAGTATCAGCCATGTTGATATTTTGTGAGCGTTCTGAGAAAGGAACAATTCCAAGCTTCCCTCTTAGTTCCTACTGACTGCAAGCAACACTTTGCTGCTTTTAGATACATCTTCAGATGGTGCCTTCCACTGTGTGTTACTCTTCCTCTATGTTTGTTCTCTGTTATAAGACACCATTCAAAAAGGGAAGAGCTCTGGTGATGTAGTGCCTAAGGTACTTGACTGCTAACCAGAAGACTGACAGTTCAAACCAACCAGCCACTCCTTGGAAGGAAGATTGGGCAATCTACTTCTGTAGTGATACTGCCTTGGAAACCCAAGCAAGGGTTGCTATGAGTCAGATCGGACTCAAAGGCAGTGAGTTTGTTTTTTGAGTATCAAAAGGGAGTAGGATCCACCCTACTGTAGCTAACCTAACTGATAACAAAAGAATAATCCTATTTCTAAACAATGTCACTTTCATTATTACAGGGATTAGGACTATCTTTTGAGTAAATAAATATCAATCCATATGAGGAATTATGGTAAAAATCACTCCAAAGGAGAAAACTAACAAAACAAGCTCACTGCCATTGAGTTGTTTCTGACTCCTAGTGCCCCTGGGTTTCCAAGGCTGTAAATTTTTATGGAAGCCGACTGCCTCATCTTTCTTCCACGGAACAGCTGGTAGATTTAAATCACTAATCCTTTGGTTAGAAGCCAACTGCTTTAACCACCAGACCACCAGAAAAATCACTCAGATAAAAAGCAATAATTCATCTTGAATTAAATGCCATAAAACAAGAGTTATGAGAAAAGTGTCTCTTAAAATTTGTCACCTTGAAGTCCTCTTTTTGATCTATATCTTGTTTTCCAAATTGTTCCTGCTAGCCTACCTCCTCAATATTGAACTACCTTTGCTTAAAGAAAAAAAAAAATCTATGCCACATTTCAGCAGCAAATCCTTCTCCTAGATTAGAAATTCTAGGGTCAGGTTTAGCTCAGAAGTGGAGGCCAGTGCACAGTGGGAAGAACATGGTCTGGCTTTTTCCTAGCTTGATGTTCCTTTTCAAAATATTTCTGGAAATGAGCATAGTTCTTTTTGTTATTGTTTTTTAAATTCATTTTTTTAAAACTACAATTTCATAGTGTTTCAAAAACCAAAAATTGTTACAAAGCTTTCCAAATAGGAGGCAAAGAAATAACCTGTCAAAATTCCCCATCATCAACCAAGACATCACTACCTATACCATCTTTATATATTTATTTATTTTATCCCTTCTTTATTCCATTCTGATTATCACCACATTCTACAAATTCTTTCTTGGACAGTTTTGTCCTTGAATGTATACTCAGGAAACTTCACATCACATGGAATTTTAAGATCATCTACTTGTCCTTTTGCTCTAGTTTCTGTCTTAAAATCAGGTGCCAAAATATTCTTCAAACTCCATCTCTTTTCCCAAAAAAATGTAACTTTAATTTGTTGATTTCTTATAGTTAATGCTGCATTTATGCTCAAGAACTTGCAATGAAGCCCATTTCAAATGTTATTATAATATGATTGTATCCAGTTACTACTGATGTTTTTTTCTGTATCTTGGTAGACAAACATGCTCCTACTGCTTCCATAGTACTTGGTGAATATACGATTGCATGAATCACACTGTATATGCATTTTTTTTTTTTCCAAGTATATGTGCCTCTACTACTAAACTGAGATCCTTCTGAGGGATGAGAATGAGTCTTATTCATCTTTATGTTTCAATGGCCCAGACAGTTCATGGCAGATCACCCAGTTTATAAGAACTATTTTAATGATTAGGCAAAAGCTGACAGAAAGCATGTATTAACAGTGCTCCACTCACTTAGGTATCATCCAGTGCCACTTAATGTTTGCCAAGCACTTGATAAGATCCGACAAATAACCTGTGAAATTTGATTATCACCACAGCTTGTGCAGCAAGAACAATACTCCCTATATTATAAAGTTTGAAAAAACTCAGAGTTAAACTGCCATCTACAAGATCAACATGTGGTGATGGGGCAGAGCAGATCCCAGGTCTTAAAATATGCTTTTTATTAAATCTTCTATTAGGGAATATTGCCTAAGGCATTTGACTGCTAACCAGAAGCCTGGCTGTTCAAACCCACAAGCCACTACTTGGAAGGAAGGTTGGGCAATCTACTTCCGGAGTGATACTGCCTCAGAAACCCAAAGAGCGGTCTCTGTGAGTTGGATCAGACTCAAGGGCAGTGAGATTAAGGGAATAAATTGTGCCCCCTCCCTCACCCCACCACCAAAAAAGAATATGTTAAAATTTTAACTCCTGTGCTTATAAATGTGACCCTGTTGGGAAAGAGTTTTTCTTGTGTTAAAAAGCTCATACTATAGTAGGGTGGTTCTAATTCTATCAGTTGATAGCCTGAAGAGAAAAAAAGGGATTTTTTCCTAGGGTGTAACATTCTGCTTATGTGCAGATTAGCTAATAATCAAGGTGAGCATGGTTTATTTGTGCTTATTTACTAATCTGTAGTGTAGTGAGCAATATAGTTTTTGAAGTGGTGAAAAATATGTGAAACTAAACAATACATCCTTGGAAGGAAGGTTGAGCAATCTACTTCCATAGTGATACTGCCTGAGCAACCCAAGGAGGGGTCGCTATGAGCCCGGTCCGACTTGTGGCACATAACAACAACAACAACAACAAGCAATACATATTAGTGAGTAAGCCTATGCTTCCTTCACTGCTGTCAGGATTTGTAAATTTGAAAAGAGGCTTTCATTTTGCAGGAAGGTGCTGCTTTTTTGGGAGAGAGAAAGATGCCAGGCCTACCTAGAAGTAGAATCTTTGATGTGATAGAAAAAATGTGAATTTGCTCACTTCAGATTAGTAAATAAATACAAGTAAACCTGTGCTTACCTTGCTCATTGTATAATCTGACACTGATTCAGCTCCAAACTGTAAATAGATATTTTGCCAGAAATCTTCCACTCTTCTCCCCCCATCATCTGACCTATCAATTTTGGTACAAAAGATGGTAGGAATCTCTTCCCTGTCACGTAGTGTTCAGATTTTGGCACACAAGAATATCCAGCATGTTGCCTGATCTATGGATTTTGGATTTGCTAGTCTCAATTGTGTGAGGCAGTTCCTCAAGATAAATCTTTCTTTTTCTTTCTCTCTTTCTTTATGTGTTGTTTATGTTTCTTTATGTGTTTATGTGTCGTTGTGGCCTGTCTTGTTGATACTGACTCATAGTGACCATATATGACAGAGTAGAATTGCTCCGTAGTGTTTCTTAAACTATAATCTTCACAGGAACCAATTACCAGGTCTTTTCTCCTGCAGAGTGGCTAGTGGGTACAACATGCTAAGCTTTCAGTTAGTAGCCTAGCTAACTGAATCTAATCATTGTGGCACCATATGTGTGGGGTGTGTGTGTGTGTTACTGGTTCTGTTTCTGTCGAGAACCAATTTTCCCACAGTAAACTCTAGTCTAGTAAACAAAGCATCTTATTTTCTTAAATATCTTATATTTACCAATTTTGTATTTCTGTGTAACAGTTGCAGTAGAATGTTGTACTTGAAATATTATAAGTGATCCCATGCACATTAAGTAGGTGCAAAAAGGACAAGGAGGTGACATATTCTGACCTCCTAGGACCCCACAAGAGGCAGACAGAATCACCATCAATAGCCCAAAGCCTATTACTGCGAGGCCAGACATGCTGCCTCCCTCCAGCCGTTTCTCCAACCGTTCCTCCCAAAGCACCCACCACCTCTTTCCTGGGTTCAATAATTTGCTGCAGTGGCCACACAGAACTCACAGGTTATAAGGTTTATTAGGGAAGCACCAGACTACAATTAGAGTTCAGGAAAAAATGCTCAGTCTCTCTCCCAACCCACTGTCTCTCAGCCAAAAGTCTCTCATACTCTCCCTCCCAACAGTGCATGCCCCTCAGTGTCTCACTCAGCAATGCGTGTCTCTTGAGTCTCTTTCCCAGCAGCACGTGTCTCTTCCAGCAACATGTGTCTCTCGCAGCAGCATGTCTCTCACAGGAGCGTGTCCTTCCTCAGCCTGTCAGAGAGTTCTGCCTCTAGGAGGCCTCCTTTTGAGCTTTGCAGAGTGGCCAAACCAACCAATTATAACAACAGAATTCTAAGCACCTGAGAGTGAGCCTTCCATAACATTGTCTTGTGCCATGCCCAACAGAAATAACCCAGGTGGATAACATTTACAATCAGGAGCTCCTCAGTTGCTCATGCCACCACTGAGTTTACAATGACTTATGGGTAGAAAAGCCATACTAAGTAATTTACTACACTGCAGTAGGAGTAAACATATTTTCAAAATATATCTTTGAAGGAAAGTAGAACTTGGGAAAATATTTTTCTACTAGAATGAAAGACTATTTGGAAACAGATTGATGGATAAAATTAAAATATATATCCATCCATCCTCAGATCAAATAAGATTGGAGAATAGAGAGACAAGGATCTTAAAGAGGTATGAAAAAAAAAAAAAAAAAAAAAAGCCATTGAATTGTTTCCAACTCATACCAGCCCCCATAGGTTTTCCAAAGATGTAAATCTTTACAGAAGCAGACTGCCTCGCCTTTCTCCCATGGAGTGGCTGGTGAGTTTGAATCACCAAACTTTTTGTTAACAGTCCAATACCTTAACCACAGCACCACCAGAGTTCCTTAAGGAGGTATCAAAGGTCAGCTGAAAAAAAAAAAAAGAGACTGTGAAAAGAAAGGGCCAAAAGAAACAAGGCAGTGATGAGGACACTTGTTTACCTCAGATGTGGGAAATTTAGAGAGAATAACTAGAACTAGATAGAGGAGAAGAGACCTTGGATTTTTTCTGTACACAGTTTTCAGAGAAACCTCAGTCTTTAGAGAAAAGTTACCTTCCCCTTTTTTAGACCATATACTTTGAATAAAGCTGAATCCACCCAAAGCTCAAGGAAAGGATCAGACAACTGACGTGAAGCCAAAGCGGTCAGTTCATGTGACTCAAATTGGAACAATAAGACCAATAAGAGCAATCAGAAATATGAGTTTTCTTGTGATGAACTGTGTATTAAAAACGTTGTGAGACTGACCATGGACTACTATGCAACTCTAAAGAGTAACATAGAATCTGCAAAACACCACATAATGTGGATGAACTTGGGGACACTATGTTGAGTGAAATAAGTAAATCCCAGAAGGACAAATATTGTATTAGTCTATTATTGTAAAAAATCAAGGAAAGGTTTATATATGGAGGGAAATTTTCTTTGCTGGTTACCAAGAGTGGGAGGGGAGGGGAGGGAACACTCTTAGATAGGTAGAGACAAGTATAGATTTGGGTGAAGAGAAGGGCAATGTACCAAATGTGAGTGATCAACTTGGTAACATTGAGGAAGAGGAAGACATAGTGAAGTGCATGGGAAGTATAGACAACAAAGATGAACCCTTTTGTACATATAGTACTGTGTAGTCAGTGATGGCAAATATTGACCTATGGGTGGATAGATGAGTGGACAGGCTGAACTATGAGGTATGTCTATGCAGGGGAAATTGTGCCCATGACCATGTATAGGATCAACAATGTTTCTACAAGTGTGTTTGTATGTTCTGTAAGAATTTTCAGGTATATAGTAGAGCTGACAAGGGTCAACGTTGTAGTTGCTTCTTGGCCACAGCCAGCTACCTAGAGGTGAGTTGTTGGACCTGTGGCTTCAGGACCATGGTCGCAGAGAACATCAAGCTCAACAGGCATAGCATACTACACAAAAACATTTTTCCACATCCTACTTTGGCAAGTAGCAACTGGGATCTTAAAAACTTGCAAGTGGCCATCTAGATGCCACAATGGGTGGTTCCCCATCCAGAGCAAAGAAAAATGAAGAAAATCAAAGATGCATGGAAACAATTAGTCCAAGTGACTGATATACCATGCGATCCTCAGCCTATCGATGAGTGGACAGGCTGAAATATTAGGTGTATCTATAAGGGAAGTCTGGTAGCATAGTGACTAAAGCCTTTGACTGCTAATCAGAGGGCTGGTGGTTCAAACCCACCAGCCACTCCTTAGAAGCAAGGATGGGCAATCTACTTCCAGTGATCCTGCCTCAGAAACTCAAGGAAGGGTTGCTGTGAGTCAGGTCCAACTCGATGGCAAATAACAACACAACAACGTAGGGTAACTGTGCCCAAAACCATGTATAGGGTTGGCAGACAATGTTTCTGTAAATGTATTGGTATGTTCTGTAAGAATTTCCAGGTATATAATAGAGCTGACAAGGCACAAGTTTATAGTCAATTCTTGGCCACAGCCAGCTACCCAGAGAGAGCAAATAGTTGGACCTGTGGTCTCGGGACCATGTTCACAGGGGACATCAATCTCAATTGGCATAAAATACTACCCAAAAACCTTGTTCCACATCCTACTTTGGCAAGTAGCGACTGGGATCTTAAAAGCTTGCAATTGGCCATCTAGATACAATGATGGGTCTCTCCTTGTCCAGAGTAAAGAAGAATGAAAAAAAAGGTGCATGGAAACAATTAGTCCAAATGTCTAGCACACCATGTGATTCTCATCCTGTATGACTATGAGACCAGAAGAACTAGATAGTGCCTGGCTACCACTGCCAACCACTTAGAGAGGGATCTATGTAGGAGATCCTGGATAGAGAGGGAGAACAATGTGGAACAAAACTCAAAATCATCAAAAAACAATAAAAAAAAAAAAAAAAAAGGAACCAGGTTTGCTGGTCTGATAGAGCCAGATGGAACCACTAATACTATGGTCCCCAGCTACCCTTCAGGTCTGGAATTGAACCCATACCTGTGGCTTCCAAACAAAAGACAGGCATATGAGCTGAACATTTACATTAGGTAGACACACTCCTTGGAGAGATTAATCATAGGAGAATAGGAGGGTTGTGTATACACAGGGAGACAGCTCATGGGGCAGGAGTGTATGGAGAGAAGGGCACAGAGAAGAGGTAACTATGGGGAGGAGGTGGTAGGGAAGCTGTTGGATTGTGGGAAATCTCAGTCAATGTCATGAGACAAAGTGTATGTGAGCTGCTGTATGGAAAGTGAATTTGCTCTGTAAACATGCACTCAAATCACAATTAAAAAAAAAAGACTGAAATTAACAGGAACTTCTATAAGGAGGTCCAATTAGGGAAATTGATGAAACTAGGGAAATATGATCTTGAATATATCCCTCCTGAATTTATGGATCATTTAAATAATAGATTTGATGCATTGAACACCAGTGACCGAAAACCAGAAGAATTGTGGGAGGATATCAAGAACATTGGGAGCTCTGGTAGCATAGTGGCTAAGGCACTTGACTGCTAACCA
>NW_006921609.1:14308583-14310747 GCF_000298275.1 Orycteropus afer afer | reverse complement strand
GCAGGATCAAGCAGTGTTTGGTTCTGCTGTGCATGGGGTCGCTATGAGTCGGAAACGACTCGATGGCACCTAACAACAAAAACAACAGGGAAAGCAGAACTAAAAAATGAAGAGTAAGAATTCAGCTCCTGATGACATCTTTGAAGTCTTGGTGAAGAAATCTTAGAATACATGAATTTGGACTATTAAGTTAAATAGATTTCCTATTTGTTATTATTATATCACATTTACACTTTATGAGAGTTATATGACCTGAGAAGGAGCTCTGGTGATGCAGTGGTTAAAGTATTAACTGCTAACCAAAAGGTTGGTGGTTCAAAGGGGATAAAGATAAGACAATCTGCTTCTATAAAAATTTACAGCCATGGAAACCCTATGGGGCAGTTCTACTTGGTTGGCATTAGTGTTGGTATTAGTCTGAATATATTTGATGGCAGTGAGTTTTCGGTTATGCCCTGGTTCAAGGGAAATTCTTCAGGATTGTGAATTGGAAGAGAGGGACAAAGTAAAATGTAATAGAGAGAAATATACTTGATATTATAGAAGTAAGCACACATTTTTTGCATAAAACTACATGAAATATACATGAAAAGAATATCAAGATGGTGCTAATAATAAGCACCTGAGTTTTAATAAAGAACCAAACTCTGCCATTAAGTCAATTTTGACTCATAGTGACCCCCACTGGGTTTCCGAGCTATGAATCTGTATGGAAGCAGAGTGCCTCGTCTTTCTCCCATGGAGTGGCTGGTGGGTTTGACCTTTTGGTTAGCAGCCAAATTCCTTAACCACTACACTACCAAAGCTCCTTTGAGCTCTAATAATAGCATTAAATAAATGCTAGTTCTCTTCCCTTTCTTGAAATATGGTCCCTTAATTAACTAGAAGAAGTTAATGATAAAGAAAAGCTATTCTCCATAACTGTTATGCATTCGTTTATTTCCTGACTCACCTGGGTGATCTAAGGTAGTACTTTAGAACTGGGATACAGGCATTGCTGTGAATGGGTTACAGGGGAGGTGAAATATTTATTGTGATCTTTCTTGCCCATGTGTTCTAGTTAACGCATTGTTAGAAACTATAATAAATCCCTACATCTTAGTAGTTCAACACAACAGTAGTTTATTTCTTGCTTATTTAACTGTCAAAAGCTAATATTTCTAGTCCACAGGTGGTTATTCTCTTTGCAGGGCAGATACTATGAGAGGAGAGCACAGAGAAAAGAGGGAAACCAAACCAGATGCAATGTATATTTCTAATCGCTATAGCCCTTCCCCCAAAATTTGCTATGCACTTAATAGACCAAACCAAAAAACAAACTCACTGCTGTTGAGTCTAATTCGATTCATAGTGGCCGCTCCTTGAGTTTCCAAGGCACACACACACACATACACAAATCATGTTCCTTGTATTTATCCTCTTATTCTCTGTAGCCTCTGCTTAATGATATCTTTTAGGGTTTCTATATGAGGAGCTCTGGTGGCATAGTGTTTAAGGCATTTGATTACTAACCAGAAGGCTGGCAGTTCAAACCCACCAGCTACTCCTCAGAAGGAAAGTTGGGCAATTTACTTCTGTAGTGATACTGCCTCAGAAACCCAAGGTGGGTGGGGTGGCTATGAGTCGGTTCTGAGTCCACAACAGTGAATTTGTTTTTTTGGTTTATTTTGGGTTGTTACCCATTGCCTTTGAGTTGATTCCTACTCATCACCACCCTATAGGACAGAATAGAACTGCTCCATAGGGTTTTCAAAGCTATAACCTTTATGGAAGCAGACTGCTACATAGCTGCTAGGTTCAAACCACCAACTTTTGAGTTAGCAGACAAGCACTTAAACACTGTGACACTAGGGCTCCTTGGGTTGTATCACACCCACACCCACACCCACACACATACACTGCTATTGAATCAATTCTGAATCATAGTGACCTCCACTGGGTTTTTGAGACTGTAAATCTTTATGGAAGTAGACTGCTTCATCTTCCTTCCACAGAGAAGCTGGTGGGTTTGAACCCCTGGCCTTCTGGTTAGAAACCAAATGCCTTACCCACTATGCCATCAGAGCTCCTTTGGGTTGTATGTTGTTGTTGTTGTTATGTGCCATCGAGTCAAACCCGACTCATAGCGACCCCTCCTTGGGTTTCTGAGGCAGTATCACTACGG
>NW_006921609.1:14300677-14308483 GCF_000298275.1 Orycteropus afer afer | reverse complement strand
GGAAGTAGGATTGCCCAACCTTCCTTCCAAGGAGTGGCTGGTGGGTTTCAACCGCCAGCCGTCGGGTTAGCAGGCAAATGTCTTAGCCACTATAATACTGTGAGTTCCTCACAATTTTATACTTGACTTGTAATTTAAAAAGTCTTGCAGCTTCCATTTTGATTAGAGGTCAGAAAATGTTTTCTTTAAAGGGCAGATAATGATTATTTTAGGCTTTTCTGGTTATAAGGTCTCCAATGAAAATACTCAACTTTCCCATTTTTGTGCAAAACAGCCATAGCTGATACATAAATATCATTTATGGACATTGAAATTTGAATTTTATATACTCTTCATGGATAACAAAGTATTATTCATCTTTTGACTATTTCAACATTTAAAAATGTAAAAACCATTCTCAGTATGTGTGTCACACAAAAATGTTGGCAACTGGATTTGACCCACTGGTTATAGTTTCACCAGTCATGCTGGTGATGTGTGATAACATTGTGTGGTTTTGACCTTCCAAGATACATTTATTGACAAAATGAAAACAAACAAGAGCAACGCAAAAGAGCAATATATCAGGAAACATTAAAGGAGGACAGCATGCCGCAGTTTCTTGAATATTTTAAACAATCAAATCTGGCTTAACAGTTTTAAGTGCACAGTGATAAGCAACCAGCATCAGTTCTAATATACTGAAATTTTAGCTCTTTAAGAAGTCATTATTCTAGGTTAAAAAAGAACAATACAGAATCAATATTTTTTAAGTTAAGAAACTCTCAAAGGAAGTTAATCAGTTATGCTTCTCTTTAAGTAATTTTGCTGCATAGAAGATTTCCAGTCCTTCTAATAAATGCTGAAATCAAGTTTTAGAGGTGCATTTTAGATTTTCTATTTTTATCCTATGTCCCTTGCTACATTTTCACACTTGGCAGCATTTTTTTTTTTTTTTTAGTTTTGTAGAGAACAAGGCTAGAAGGAAAGATAAATGATAGTGTTTAGTTGTATTATTCAGGCACATAGCCATGTTAAAATTATTTAGAAAGTTATAAAAAGTGACATTTTCTGAATTTTATTGTATGGTGGCTGTGATGTTTAATTGCAGTGTAGCTTGGCTAGGCTATGGTGCTCAGCTATTTGGTCAAACACTGGTTTAAGAGATGCTGTGAAGACATTTGGTCTTATCATTTATAACCAGCTGACTTTAAGTAAAGGAGATTATCCTTGATAATGTGGGTGTTTTCATCTGATCAGGTGATGCCTTTAAAGCAAAAGCTAAAGTTTCTGGGAGAGGAAGGAATTTTGCCTCAGGACTGAAACAGAAATCTAGTTTGAGTCTCCAGCCTGGCAGCCTGCCCCACAAATTTCAGGGTTAGGACAACAACATGAACTTTGTCCTGAGTTTCCAGCCTGCTCACCTGCTGTACATATTTTGGAATTGCCACCTCCCATAATCATGTGAGCCATTCTTAAAAATATGTAATTTCTCTTTCTCTCTTCTTTCCTGTTGTTGTTATTGTTGTTAGGTGTCGTTGAGTCGGTTCCAACTCATAGAGACTCTATGTACAACAGGATGAAACACTGCCCAGACCTGCACCATTCTCTGCGATGTTTGAGCCCGTTGCTGCAGGCAGTGTGTCAATCCATCTTGTTGAATGTCTTTCTCTTTTTCATTGCTTTTCCAAGCATGTGGTCCTTCTCTGGGGACTGGCCCCTCCTGATAACATGTCCAAAGTATGTGAGAGGAAGTCTTGCCATCCTTATTTCTAAGAAACATTTGTGGTACACTTGCTTGCTGAAAGTGAATAGGACTTGAAGCACTTACTGATGGAGATCAAAGACTTCTACACAGCCATCTGTTCTCTGAAGAGCCCAGTGATATGGTGGCTTTCTAATAATTTCCCAACACATTATGCAGTCATATTTCAGACTTAAGAACATCCCTAATAATTTTTTGTACTGATATTCTTGTACTATATTTTAAGATCAAAGTTTTCCCAGAGGAAGGACTATAATCAGAAAAGGAAGAAACAAAGCCTTGTCTTCAAATAGTAAAAATGTTTTGGCATAAACCTCTTGGAAACTCCTTTTTATTCCCCTGAGAATTGTAGCTGGAACTTCTTGGAAAGTAAAACAGAATTCTCATAGCATATGTTTACTTGGATTAAAATATCAATTTCTAAAATGCACTAGTGAGCAAATGGCTAGACTGTGCAGACTGTGGTATGGATTATGTCCAATCTGCCTAATTTTAGGAAGGAGAGCTGTTAATTAGGAGGCCAAATGATTCTTCCAAATGATCTTTAAGAGTAATCCTAGATTCGTAAAATCTAAGACAAAATCTAATCTGAAATTTACAAAGGTCTACACCATAACAGTCATGTCTTAATGATAATACTCATCATAAGGTATTATGTGAACCCCATGTGAGGCATTGGGCGGTCTGGAAGATGTCAGATGAAAAGGCTGTGCCACAAACAGTAGGTTGGGTGTGCTCACTTTACTTTCATCATTATATTGAATTCATCTCAAGATAGACTTGCCCTGAGTAAATTAAAATTGATTGCCTAAAAGATACTAAGACTTTATGATTATAAAATTAACATATGCTCATTCCAGAAATTTGGAAAGAAGGAAAACATTAAAGAAACAAGAGGAAAATTGACCTTAATTTCACAACTTAATGGCAACTGTTAATATATTGGCGTATTTCCTTCTAATAATATATATTATTTTTCCTTTATTCATCTCTATTCCTATATGATCTCTTTGTCTTTATTCACCTGAATTAAATATAATCCTAAACCCACAATTAGGCATGTTGGATATTACTGACTATAAATATCTTGAGATAGTTAAATGTATTTTGGTCAAAAGACATGAACATTATAAACATAAAGTTAATGTCTAATGGGTCATGATGTACATGTATCCTATGGAAGAGAAATCTTTGAAAAAAAATGAAGATAAAATTAGTTTGAAAATTGTTTGTGATTAGACATTTAATATACTTTGGATCAGGTAATGAACATATGTCTATGAAAATGGTGTTAAAAATTGTGTATGATAGAAATTATAATTCTAACTGAAAGTTGAAGGTCAGGATAGAGAAATAACCTCCACATATCTTGTAATATATTCTTAGGAGAGAGCATACCTAAATTAGTTATTCACCCATCATGCCAACAAATACTTACCAGGTGCTTATTATATGGAAGATATTATGATTAAGGCTATAGATTCAGATTAAGAAGGGAGAAAATTTGAATACAAAATAGATTCTAATCACAAATAACTATTCTTAGGCATTGGAGAAAAAACAAAACAAACCAAAATCAAATTAAAAAGTTAACTTCTTGATTCATTACGCAATGCCATTCTGCATCTGGAAATATGATCTGTCAGATATATAAATATAAATAAATACCAAAAAGGTGCTTCCTATTGTTTATTGACTATGTAAAAACATTTGACTGTGTGGATCATAACATATTATGGATAACATTAAGAAGAATGGGAATTCTAGAACAATTAATTGTGCTCATGCAGAACCTGTACATAGGCCAAGAGCAGTTCATTTGTTCAAACAGAACAAGGGGATACTGTGTGGTTTAAAATCAGGAAAGGTGTGGGTCAGGGTTGTATCCTTTTACCATACTCATTCAATCTGTATGCTAAGCAGATAGTCCAAGAAAGTGGACTATATGAAGAAGAATGCTCCATCAGGATTGGAGGAATACTCATTAACAACCTGTGAAATGCAGATGACACAACTTTGCTTGCTGAAAATGAAGATCACTTAAAGCACTTGCTGATGAAGATAAAAGACTGCAACCTTCATTATGGTCTTAGTATCAACATAAAGAAAACAAAAATTCTCACAACTGGACCAATAAGCAATATCACAATAAATGGAGAAAAGATGGAAGTTGTCAGGGATTTTATTTTACCTGGTTTCACAATCAACACTGATAGAAGCAGCAGTCAAGAAATCAAAGACCTTACTGCATTGGGAAAATCTGCTGCAAAAGACATCTTTAAAGTGTTAATGAGCAAAGATGTCACTTTAGAGACAAAGGTGTCCCTGATCCAAGCCATGGTATTTTCAGTAGCCTAATATGCATGTAAAAATGAACAATGAATAAAGAAAACCGAAAAGGAATGGATACATTTGACTTGTAGATGTTGGCAAGAAATATTGAAAATACTATGCATTAGTATTGGGGGACAGCAAACTCAACTGGCACAACAAAATACATAAAATCTTTTTCTAGAACCTACTTTGGTGAGTAGCGACCATGATCTTAAAAGCTTTCTAGGGGCCATCTAAGATGCAGCTAATTGTCTCCTATCATCAGAAGCAAAGAAGAGTGAAGAAAAACCAAGGACATTTGGAAACAATCAGCCCTAGGACACGATGGACCTTGAGACCAGAAGAACTAGATGGTGCCTGGCTACCAAAGCCAACCACTCAGGAAGGGATCAAAACTGGAGATCTGGATGGAGTGGGAAGAAAAATGTGGAACAAAATTAAAAAACATGATATTGACCAGACCTACTGGTTGGATGGAATCTGGTGGGACCACCAAGACCATGGCCCTGGGATACATTTCTGGCCTAGGATAAAACACACTCCTAAAGGCTGACTCTCAGCCCAACAGTAAATAAGAGTTACACGCAAAACACTCAATCCAGGGTGATGCACCCACCTACTCTACAGAGATATATCCCTTGGAGCAATTGGCCATGGGACACCAGAGGAGAAACATTCACAGAGAGGAAAAGCTGGAC
This sequence comes from Orycteropus afer afer, assembly GCF_000298275.1. Classification (NCBI taxonomy): domain Eukaryota; kingdom Metazoa; phylum Chordata; class Mammalia; order Tubulidentata; family Orycteropodidae; genus Orycteropus; species Orycteropus afer. The sequence continues at coordinate 14,303,707 of NW_006921609.1, read as the reverse complement.
AAATAGGAGTGCATAACTAAGAAGGGCACGGGGGGGGGCAGTCACTGGGAAGGGAGAGGAGGAGAATGAGTTAGGGTTGAGGATGGGAATTGAGAAGTGAAAAACAAAAAGAAAAAAAGAGAAACTACTATGCATTGCCAGAAGAACAGACAAATCAGTCTTTGAAGAAGTGCAGCCAGAATGTTTCTTAGAAGTGAGACGGCCAGACTTCATCTCTCATACTATGATTCTATTATCAGAAGAGACCAGTCTCTGGAGAAGGATATCATGCTTGGAAAAGTGGAGGGTCAGCAAAAAACGGGAAGACCCTCAATGAGAGACTGACACAGTGGCTGCAATGATGGGCTCAAGCAAGACAACTGTGCAGATGGCACAGGACCAGGCAGAGTTTTGTTATGTTGTTCATCAGGTTTCTATGAGTTGGAACTGACTTGATGGCAGCTAACAAAAAATGAATGATAACTTCATTTCTTCCTGTGATATATCTTCTCAGATGAGATGCTCCTATTTTAGATTAGAAAAATCTCTGCTCTGTTTTCTGCCATGTTGATTATATGTTCAACTGCTACACTAAAGCTTGTAGGTTCAAATACACCTACCCAGAGGTACCTCAGAAGAAAGGCCCAGCAATCTGCTTCCAAAAGGTTATAACCTGGAAAACCCTATGGATCAAGTGTACTCTGTACACAAGAGTTCACCATGAGTTGGAACTGACACAATGATAACTTGTTTAGTTTTTCTGTTTGCTATGTGTAACTTCATTATTGTTGTTGTTGTTCTGTGCCATCGAGTTGGACCCAACTCATAACGACCCCTCCTTGGGTTTCCAAGGCAGGATCACTAAGGAAGCAAATTACCCCATCTTCCTTCTGAGGAGTGGCTGGTGGGTTTGAACCACCAGCCTTCTGGCTAGCTGTCAAGTGCCTTAGGCACTATGTTACCAGAGCTCCTTAACTTCATTATTAGTAAGTCTTAATTTGCTAACTTGTGATTTCTTACAATGTGTTCCAAGTGAAAAGTCTAGTGTTTCCCGTCAGTTTTGCCAATAAGAACAACCTCTGAAGAGGTTCCATGTAAGTAATGCAAGAAGTTAAAAATTCTCTTTGTCATTGATAGAGCATTTGTTGTTATCAAAATAAGGTCTTTTCAGAGTAAATTGTAACACTTGTTTATTCAAAGACATATTTAGTGTTATTGGCAGTACTCAAAAAACTCACTGACATTGAGGTGGATCTGACTCATAGCAACTCCTCCTTGGGTTTCCAAGGCAGTATCTCCACAGAAGTAGATTGCCCAATCTTCCTTCCGAGTAGCGGCTGGTGGGTATGAACGGCCAGCCTTCTAGTTAGCAGTCAGATGTCTTAGGCACTATGCCACCACAGCTCCCATTGGCAGTACTAGGCTCTGACAATTCAGTACTTGTCATGTTCTCTGAACTGGGAACCCACAAATGGATAAACACCATACTACATGAGAGTTGTCAAACCAGCAGAATACAAAAAGTACTATGGAAAATCAGAAGGGCAGATGTAGTGAGGATTTCCTGTAGTACTAACATTTGGGCTAAACCTTAAAGAATGAAGAGACTTTTCTACATAGAAAATGGAATGGATTGGTGTAGGTGTTGTGGATGGAATTGTGTTTCCCCAAAAAATATGTTGAAGTTCAAATTTCTGTGACACGTGAATATAACTTTGTTCGAAAATTGTCTTTGAGGATTTAAACAGTTAAGATGAAATCATACTGGAGTAGTATGGGTCCTAATCCAATATGAGTGATATCCTTATGAAAGAGAAGAAAAGACCCAGATAGACACAAAGAAGGGAAACAGCCATATGAGGATAGAGGCAGTGATTGGAATGATCTATAAGCTAAAGATTGCCAGCCATCACTAGAAGTTGGGAGAGAGTGGAGTGGAACTGATCGTATGAAAACAATAAACCTTTGAGTGATTTGAATCAGAAAAGCTATGCTATCAGATTTAAGTCAAATTTGCCTCTTTTTTCCTACTTTAGTTCTATTCTTGCCTTGGATGCCCAGCACTCTCACTGTGCCTCCAGGCAACCTGTCACACAATCCATTCTGTCATCCACTTTCCTTCTGTGTCTCAATTCCCACATCTCTTCATTAAAAGCTTTTCTCAACCAGGTCCTAAAAAGTAAATCCATAGAAGGTGGCAAATATTGCACATTAGAAGTAGCTTAGTAAGGAAGGTCTGGTGTCGTAGTGATTAAGGTAGTTGGCTGCTAACCAAAAGGTCAGTGGTTCAAACCCACCAGGCACTCCTCAGAAGAAAGATGAAGCAGTCTGCTTCTGTAAAGATTTACAACCTTGGAAACCCAATGGGTTGGAATCGACTTGAAGGCAAGAGTAAGGAAGCATGGTACTCAAGGAGAACTTTCTTTAAGTTTAGCAGGAAAGAGTTTCATGATCCATATTTGTGAGAGAGGGACAAGATTGAAAGGTGACCACAGTTGAAATGACAATAGCTGATGATGGGTTACAACCTCTTGCACATAGCTACATTTTCAACACTATTTCCAAAACTTTAGTCATCCATATAACATTTTCACATTTTTTTTCTTTCTACAAGTGCAATGAATTCTGACACCGTCTACCTGAGATAGGGCCAATGTCACAAGTTAAGGATACAGTCCTCCACAGGATTACTGTCAAGTTAGAGACCAGCAACAAGCTCAGTGGTCCCCAGACCAGCCTCACTTCTGATGGGCTGGTTATAAATTTAGGGGTTCCCACTAGCCTTCAAGTTTGATAACTCATTAGAGTGACTCATAGGAGTCAGTTAAGTACAATACTTATGATTATACATTTATTATAATAAAAACAAAAGAAAAAAGATACAAATCAGAACAAGCCAAAGGGAGAGACAAGTAGGTGAGATCTGGGACAGTCTCAAACATGAAGTTTTATAACAATTGTGTTAGACTTCATTCTTTAGAAAAACAAAACCAGTAAACTTATATATATATAGAGAAAGAGAAATTTATCTTAAGAAAATGGCTCACACAC
>NW_006921609.1:14261917-14300217 GCF_000298275.1 Orycteropus afer afer | reverse complement strand
TATATATATATACATATATATATAATTATATATCACAACAATACATAATTTTATGCCAAGGAGAGGAAAACTATAGTCCACAAGCTGAATCTGTCCTGCCACCAGTTTTTATAATACTATGACTTAAGGATCACTTTTACATTTTTTAGTGGTTGAAAAACATTTTTTTTTAATATTTCATGAAATGTGAAAGATGATAGATGAATTTTAAATTTTGGTGTCCATATGAAAGTTTTAGTGGAACACAACCATTCCCATTCCTTTATGTATTGTCTATGGCTGTTTTTAGGCTACAGTGTCAGATTTGAGAGCAGAGAGTTTTGACCAGCAAAACCTGAAGTATCTACCATTTGGCCCTTTAGACAAATTTTACTGACCCTTGATTTAGGCACACATTTCTGCTTCATGAGAAAATGAAAACAGCAAATTTAAGACACTAAGCTGTTAGTGCATATATGAGTCTGGGCTCATGTTTGAAGCCTTCTTGTTTCACTCTGTCCATGGCACCTTAACACCCATGACATGTTTTGCATTGTCAGCGGCCTGTCTTCTTTCAGGCCGCATTTGGGTTTCAATTTCCCTTAAGTGCTGTATCTTGACCTGTTGCATATCTTGAGCTATTTTTTCAGACTCTGAAGGAGGACTGATGATCTCTCTTGGTGCTCCATCATTCTTGGCATTTTGCAGTCAGTCTTGGTTATCTTTGACAATGTGTGCCTTTTTCCATATTGGCTGCCAAATTATCTTCATGTTGGATATCAATTTCATTTGTCCTTAATTGAGTCTTTCAACACTTATTGCCTTAAAACTATTGTCATGTTTAGACCATCTTTGATTTTGTACAATTATTTAAACAAACAAACAAACAAAAATCTCACATTATTCTCTATATATCATTAGAGTGTAACAGGCTCAGTAAAAAAAATAACAGATGACTTTTAAACAACAACAATTTCTAATAATCTATAAAATTAGACCAAAATTTAAAGAAATGTACATTTAAAATTTCAGCTCTTTGAAATCTTTTCAATGATGTACTTACTATCTTATTCTGCAGGGGGAAGAAAAATCTTAGAGTCAACTATTGTGTCCCATTGAGTGATTCTAACTCATTGCAACCCTACAGCACAGAGTAGAACTACCCCACAAGGTTTCTAAGGCCACGTCTTTCTCCCATGGAGTGGTTGGTGGGTTCAAACTGCCTATTTTTTGATTTGTAGCCAAGCTTAACTATTGCACCAGTAAGGTTTCTTCTGAAGTCAGCTAGGGACTCCTAATGTGAGTTTCTCTTGGAAAAAAAAAAAAAAAGAAAAAACTCACTGCCATCTAGTTGATTCTGACTCATAGCGACCCCCTTTCAGTTTTCCAGGCTGTAAATCTTTAAGGATGTCAGATGCCTTAGGCACTATGCTACCAGAGTTCCTTGATATACTAATTAATGACCATTAATTAATTAATTTCAGAGAAAACCATCTAGCCATTTTTTAATGTGAAATGTTAACAAAAGTTATATAAACAGAAGAATAACTGTACTTACATAGATAAGAGTGTTGCAAGAGTGTCTTTACTCAAGAATACATTCTCCAATAAATTTATGTTCAATTATCTTTAGGGTAACTTTCAGCTTGACACACTATATACAATATGAAACTACATAAACCTTTTAATGTGTCCCTATGAATATACCATAATAAATATATGAATTACTCCACTTTTAAGCAAAATATGAATCAAACGAAAGTGCATGCAAAATAAGTTGTTTACATTGTATTCTTTCCTTTTATTGAACACTCATAGATTTCCTGGGAAATGGAGAGAACAAAACAAAGAGAGTTTCTAATGAAGTCCAAAACTGCTAAAAATAAGGTTATACTTGAATAACTTGCTTGTGTTAAACAATAATACAATAATTTATGCATAAATTTATCTTTCAAGAATAAAGGTCAGGAGATATGCCAATAAGAAGGGAAAAGAAACCATTAAAAATTAACACCCACAGATGTTAAACCACCATCTATCTATCAAATCCTCAAAAACCACTTGTTCACTGTTCTGGAAGTCCTTCCATGAGAGCAAAATTGGAGGAGGACACAGTTTTTGAAAACTGCTTAGAAACAAATGAGAATGTTGGCTTATCCTTTCGTATAACATTTTCTGGCATTATTTAGTGGGTAAGTGAGGACACTGAATTGCATCTGAAATTAAAGAAAAAGCTGGAATCCAAAGTTCTTAACAGGTGTTCCAATTTGTTATAAAAGCTGTTAACACACACCTGCATTTTGAACAGACTGAAGAGTTTGGCTAGTCTTCAAAAGTCCCTCGTAGTGAAAATGCAGTGCTTTAGCAAGACCAAATATGTTTGGCATTAATTATATTACTTGTGGAATAGGAGGATGACTATCAGCTGTGACTCAAAAAAGGACCACTAACTTTTGTGGTGGGCTGAAAAAAAATGACTTCCTCGATGGCAGTGAGTTTGGTTTTTTATGGTTTATAGAGAATATCATTTGGAGGGAAGGTTGGGCAATCTACTTCCTAGTGATACTGCCTCGGAAACCCGAGGAGGGGTTGCTATGAGTTGGGTCCAACTTGAGGGCACATAATCACAACTACAGAGAATATCATAATTTGAATATAGAGATTTTTTTTTGTGTGTATGTGTGTGTGTGTAAAATCTATGGCAAGTGAGTTAAAATTGGAAAATAAGTACCATGCCATTAACTGGAAAATATATTAAAAAGGATGAGCTGAAAATTACCTTATTCTTCTTATAAATAATGATGAACAGAAAAGAGACAATCTGCAAGAGAATGGTAAAGAGACATTTATAAAAGAGCTATGTTCAGATTTGAATTGTTCGAATGCTTCACCACTGTCAAATATTCAGTAACATTTGTTACAAAACAAGGCATGTTTTCTAATACGTGTTTGTTTCTCTGTGTGTGTTTGTGAATCACAAAAATGATCATGAGTTTCCCATCTTAGGTAATATTGCAGGATCAGAAAGGGACGATAACTCATATGCCCAATTGTGTAAATTGAACAAGAAGTAACTAGGAAAAAAATAAAAGCATTTTTCCTTTTCCATAATATCCCCAACCCCAAAGAAATTTTAGGAGCTACTCAGAGGTTTTTGTTGAACTTAAGATAGTGTTCAAAAAATTTTTATTTGGATCCTACTGAGTGATAAACTTCAATTATTTAAAGTACTTGTAGCTAAGAAAAGATATCTCACTAAAAAGCAACCAGGAGCGATGGAACAATTCCCCTGTCATCTTCTCTTTGTCCTGTATCACCAATGTCTCTCTGTATCTCTTTTTTTCTCTTTTTCTCATTCACCTCTCTTTCACTTTTTCTTTTCTCATAAGCCAGGCTGGCATAAATCTTGCTTGATGGTGACGTATAAGTATTTTTATGTTAGTGGCTTTTGTTTGTAATATTTTGTTGAAGAATTTTTGTGTCTATGTTTATTAGATATGGGTCTATAGTTTGCTTGTGATGTCTTTGGCTCTGGCATCAATGTAATATTGTCTTTGTAGAATAGTTGGGGCGTTTTCCTTCCACCTCTGTTTTCTGAAAGAATTTGTATAGGATTGGAATTATTTCCTCATTAAAAGTTGGATGGTGTTTACTGGGAGATGTTTGGACTTCATTTATAAGAACATTTATTACTAATTCAATTTCTTTGCCTTTAATGAATCTGCTCAGATTTTCTACTTTTTTTTTTTAAATCAGTTTGGTAATTTGTGCCTTTCTAGATATTTTGCCCTGTCGTCTAAGGTGTCTAACTTCGTGGTATAGTGTTCATAATTGTATTAGTTTTATAGGGCTGGTAGGGCCAGACTGAGTCTCATGTACTTTAGGAATGTTGTCAGAAAGGACCAGTCCCTGGAAAAGGATATCATGCCTGGTAAAGTAAAGGGTCAGCAAAAAAGAGGAAGACTCTCAATGAAATGGATTGACACAGTGTCTGTGATAATGGTCTCAAACATAGCAAATGATGTAAGGATGGTGCAGGACTGGCCAGTGTTTCATTCTGTTTTGCAAAGGGTTGCTGTTAGTTGGACACACTCAATGGCACCTAACAACAACAAAGCCTGGCATAAAAAGTACCACAAACTGGGTGCCTTACAAGATCAGATGTTTACTATCTCACAGTTCTAGAGACTAGAAGTCCAAATTCAGTGTGTCAGCAGGGTTGTGCTTGTCCTTTTCAGGAAGACTCTAAAAAAAAAAACACCTTATTGCTATCAAGTCGTATCTAACTCAGAGCAACCCCTCCTTGGGTTTCCGAGGCAGTATCACTATGGAAATAGATTGCCCAGTCTTCCTTCCGAGGAGTGGCTGGTGGGTTTGAACCAGCAGCCTTCTGGTTAGCAGTCAAGTGCTTTAGGCACTATGCCACCAGAGCTCCTGAGGAAGGCTCTGGGAGAAGATTTTTTCCTGTCTCCCAGGTTCTGGTAGCATAGTGGCTAAAGCACTTGACTGCTAACCAGAAGGCTGCTGGTTCAAACCCACCAGCCACTCCTCAGAAGGAAGGTTGGGCAATCCTACTTCTGTAGTGATACTGCCTCGGAAACCCAAGGAGGGGTCGCTATGAGTCGGGGCCGACTGGACGGCACACAACAACAACAACAACAACAGGTTCTGGTAGCCCCAGGCACTCTTTGGCTGTAGCTGCAGCATCATGTGTGGTTCTCTTTGTATCTGTTTGTGTTTTGTCTCCTCTTCTATAGAGACACCACTCATATTGAATTAGGACCCACCCAATTTCAGTATAAACTCATGTGAACTGATAAAATCTTTAAAGACCCCATTTCCAAACAAGTTCCCATTCACAGGTACTGGGCCGAGACCATCAATGTATCTTGTTTGGGGACATATTTTAATCCATAACAATAATATTACCTTGTAATATTTTAATTGTTAGTGATATCTGTTCTGTTCTTTCTGATTTTGGTGAATTATGTCTTCTTATACTCTTTGTCAATCAAGGCAAAGGTTTATCATGCTTGTTTATATTTCTAAGAAATTGTTGGTTTTCTTATTTATTGCTATTTTCTAATTTATTGCTTTTGACTTTGATCTTTATTATTTTCACTCAGCTTACTTTGAGTTTAATTTTCCCTTGTTTTTTCAAGAGTCTTAATGTAGGGTATTTAGTTATTGATTTGAGATTTTTCTTCTTTTAGTAACCTAAACCAAACCCACCACTAACTGAGTTGGTTCTGACTCATAGCAACAATATAGGACAGAGTAGAACTGGCCCACAGGGTTTACAAGGCTGCAAATCTTTATGGATGCAGACTGCCTCATTTTTCTGCCATGGAGCTGCTGATGGGTTTGAACCCTGATCTTTCGGTTAGCAACTGACACTTTAACCACTGGGCCACCAGGGCTCCTTCTTATCTAACATGGGTATTTAAATCTCAATTTTCCTGTCAGTACTGCTTTAGTTGTATCTTAGACGTTTTATTTGTATAAGGGAGGGTCTTAATTCAATATGAATAGTGTCTCTATAAAAGAGGAGATGAAACACAGAGACGCAGAGGGAACAACACTATGATGCTGCAACTACACCCAAAGAAGACTGAAGACTGATTGATGCATTTGAATTGTGGTGTTGGTGAAGAATACTGAAAATATGATGGATTTCCAGAAGAGCTGAATGCTCCTTAGAAGTACGAATGAGCAGATTTTGTCTCACCTACTTTAGCCATGTTGAGAGAAGGGATCACTCCCTGGAGAAGGATATCATCCCTGGCAAAGTAGACCATCAGTGAAAAAGGGGAAGACCCTTAACAAGATTGATTGACAAAGTGGATGCAACGATGGACTCAAGTGTAACAAGTATTGTGAGGATGGCACAGGACTGTGCGGTGTTTTACTCTCTTGTACACAGGGTCACTATGATTTGGAGCTGACTTGACAGCACCTATCAACAAAAACAACATACGTTTTGGTACATTGTATTTTCATTTAGGTCAAAATACTCACTAATTTCCCTGTTAGTGGCTTCATTGACAATAGGTTATTTAGAAGTGTGTTGTTTAATTTCAAACACTTTTAATTCTGATTTCTAATTTAATATTGTTTTGGTTGGAGAGCATATTTCAAATACTTTTATTTCTTTTAAATTTATTTATATTTGTTTTATGGCCTGGCATGTAGTCTGTCTGAGTTTTCTAGTGTTGTCACAATAGAGCTACTACAGTGGGAGGCTTTATAGAACAGAAATTTATTTTCTTACTGTTCAGGAGGATAGATGTCTGAATTCAGGTTGTGGTTCAGGGGATTCAGGGGAAAATCATTACTTGTCTATTTCAGCTTCTAGTATAGCTGGCGATCCTTGAATTTTCTGGGCTTGTTGATTCATTTGTCATGAGATGGTGTCTGTCTTTCTGTACGTGTCTTTGTAACTATGCTGCTCTTCATGTAACTAAAAAATGATTAGGTTTAGAATTCACCATACACTGGTATGATTGCAACTGATTGATTAATTACATTGCATTGCTTTATGGAAGGTGATTACATTGCATTGCACTAGATATAAGGCAATTGCATTACTGTAGGTTACATCCACAGATACAGGGGTTAGGATTTCAACACATATTTTGGGGACACATAATTCAATATGTAACATGGTCTATTAGGGAGAATATTTCATCTGCACTTGAAAAATAGTGACTATTCCAAGGCGTGAATTGTTCTAAAATATTAATGAGGTCAAATTCATTGATTGATTCTATTGTCCAAATCTTCTCTATTCTTGTTGATTTACTGTGTAGTTATTCCATCAGTTATTGAGAGTCGAGTATTGACATTTCCAACTATAAATGTGGAATTGTTTATTTCTCCTTTCAATGTAGTTATTGTTTACATATTTATATATGTTTATGTATTGTAATTGCTTTGTATTCATTTTGAACTCTCCTGATATTTCTTGTTTTAGAGTCTATTTTGTCTGATGTTAATAAAGCTACTTCAGCTCTTTTATAATTATTATTTTTATATTATTTTTATAGTTTGTCATTTTCAGGTCATTTGTTTTAGCAAACCTAAAATGTGTCTTTTGTACACAGCAAATCTACAGTGTCTCTTAGAGGCAGCATGTAGTTCATTTTTAAAAATTGAGTCTGACATTCTCTGTCTTTTGATTGGTGTATTTAAACTATTCAAATTCAATGTAATTATTGATATGGTGGGATTTATACCTGCTATTTTGCTATTTGTTTTCTATATGCTTCAGGTTTTTTTATTCCCTTGCTCATACTTTGCTGTCTTTTTTGTGTTAAAGAACTCTGAAGCATAGCATTGATTTTACGCTATCCTTTTTCTTATTTTTCTTTCCTTTTTTATCAGTTATTTTCTTAGTCATTGTTCAAGGGCTTATAGTACACATCTTAACTTATCAAAACTGATTTCATGGTAATATATATTTAATTCTAGGAAAAGTTATCAACTTTGCAGGTCAAATATAATTAAAATTCTTCCCCTTTCCCTTTGTACTATTTGTATTATAAATAAAGTTATATATGTGTGTGTGTGTGTGTGTGTGCTGTATGTGTATATCTACATATATATGTGTGTGTGTATATGTATGTAAGGAACTCTGGTGGCATAGTGGATAAGGAATTTGGCTGCTAACCAGGTCAGTGGTTCAAATCTGCCAGCCACTCCAGGGAAGGAAAATGGGACAATCTACTCTGTAAAGACTTACAGCCTAGGAAAACTAATGGGTGTCACTATGAATGGAATCAACTCAACAGCAATGAGTTTGGCATTTTTTTAAAAAAAATATGTGTATAAATATGTATACAAACACATATATATAAGCATAAGATTTTCTATTCTGAAGAATAGATTTGACATATTGAACCCCAGTGACTAAAAATGAGACAAATTGTGGGATAACATCAAGAACACTATACATGAAGAAAGCACATGGTCATTAAAAAGACAGGAAAGGAAGAAAAGACCAAATAGTTTTCAGAAGAGACTCTAAAACTTGCTCTTGAATAGAGAGTAGCTAAAGTGAATGTAAGAAATGCTGACATATAAGAACTGAACAGCAGATTTCAAAGGGCAACTTGAGAAGACAAAGTAAAATATTATAGTGAAATGTGCAAAGACCTGGAGTTAGAAAACCAAAAGGGAAGAACATGGTTAACATTTCTCAAGCTGAAAGAACTGAGGAAAAAATTCAAGCCTCTGGTTGCAATATTGAAGTATTATTTTGGACAAAATATTGAATGATGCAGGAAGCATCAAAAGATGATGGAAGGAATACAGAGAGTCATTGTATCAAAAAGAATTGGTTGATGTCCAATTATTTTAAGAGGTAGCATGTGATCAAGAAACAATGGTATCGAAGGAAGAAGTCCACACTGCATTGAAGGAATGACAAAAAAAAAAAAAAATAAATAAAAAAAACCTTCAGTAATTGACAGAATACCCACTTAGATGTTTGACAGAATACCCACTGAGATGTTTCAACAAATGGATGCAGCACTGGGGGTACTTAATCATTTATGCCAAGAAATTTGGAAAACAGCTACCTGGTCGACTGACTGGAAGATATCATATGTGTGCCCATTTCAAAGAAAGGTGATCCAACAGAATGTGGGAGTTATTAAACAATCTCATTAATGTTGTTGTTGTTGTTGTTATTTGCCATCGAGTCGGCCCCAACTCATAGCGACCCCTCCTTGGGTTTCCGAGGCAGTATCACTACGGAAGTAGGATTGCCCAACCTTCCTTCCGAGGAGTGGCTGGTGGGTTTGAACCGCCAGCCTTCTGGTTAGCAGTCAAGTGCCTTAGCCATTATGCTACCAGAACTCCCAATCTCATTAATATCACATGCAAATGATCTTGCAGAATATAATTCAAAAATGGTTGTAGCAGTATATTGACAGGGAACTTCCAGAAATGCAAGCTAGATTCAGAAAGAGGATATGGAATGAGGGATATCATTACTGATGTCAGATGGATCTTAGCTGAAAGCAAAGAATACTAGAAAGATGTCTACCTGTGTTTTATTGACTATGCAAAGGCATTTGACTGTGTGGATCATAACAAATTATGGATAACATTGTGAAGAATGGGAATTTCAGAACACTTACTTGTTCTCCTAAGGAACCTGTACATAAACCAAAAGGCTGTGGTTTGAACAGAACAAGGGGATACCAGATAGTTTAAAATCAGGAAGAGTGTATGTCAGGGTTGTCTTAACAATCTGAGAAGCTGGACTATATGAAGAAAAACAAGGTGTCAGGATTGGAGAAAGACTCATTAACAACCTGTGATATGCAGATGACACAGACTTGCTCGGTGAAAGTAAAGATTACTTTAAGCACTTAATGATGAAGATCAAAGACTAGTGTCTTCAGTGTAGATTACACCTCAATTTAAAGAAAACAAAAATCCTCACAAATGAACCAGTAAGCAACATCACGATAAATGGAGAAAGAATGAAGTTGTCAAGGATTTCATTTTATTTGGATCCATACATGAACTTAGAAGTAGCAGTCAGGATCTGCTGCAAGAGGCCTCTTTAAAACATTGAGAAGCAGAAATGTCACTTTGAGGACTAAGGTATGTCTGACTTAAGCCATGGTATTTTCAATTGCCTCATATGCATGTGAAAGCTGGACAATAAATAAGGCCAAAGAAGAGTTGCTAACCAGAAGGCTGGCAGTTCAAACCCACCAGCCACTCCTCGGAAAGAAGATTGGTAATCTACTTCTGTAGTGTGATACTGCCTCAGACCCAAGGAGGGGTCGCTGTGAGTTGGATCCAACTTGATGTCAGTTTTTTTTTTTTTTTTTTAAAAAAGAAGAGTTGATGATTTTGAAATACAGTATTGGGGAAGAATATTGAAAATACCATGGATTGCCAGAAGAATGAACAAATGTGTCCTGGAAGAAGTGCAGTCAGAATGTTCCTTGAAAGTGAAAATGGCCAGACTTCATCTCACCTGCTTCAGTCATGTTGTCAGAAGGGACCACTCCCTGGAGAAAAGACTTTCAAGGTTGGTAAAGTAGAGGGTCAGTGAAGAAGGAGGAAACTCTCAAAGAGATGGATTGATACAGTGGCTGCAATGATGGGCTCAAGCATAGCAAGGATTGTGAGGATGACGCAAGACCGGATGGTGTTTTGTTCTGTTGTACATGAGGTTACCATGAGTCAGAGCTGAAGCGAAGGCACCAGCAACACCAACAGATATAAGCATTTAATATAAATAAAAAATAAAATGGCACAGTTATCACTTTATTTAATTTTTATTGTGACCAGGATGCCTGGGATGCTGAGCAGGGGTCCTTGCTTTCTACTGACAAAGAATTGAACAGGAGAGATAAAACGTCCACAGGAGCCAAAGTTTATTAAACATAAAGTAGAAGGGAGTGGCTTGCAAGGGAGAGATGAGAGGTTCTTCTGCCTGTGCTAGCCTCTAGGCTGTCACCAAACAAAGGATTTCCTAGAGTTTATGAAGGGATTTAGGTGGGGAAAAGGCATCATTTTTATTCATAACATAAGTGGGGATTTTGGGGAAAAAGGTGGGGTTATGAAAATCAAGTGTGCTCACAGGAGGTAGCGAAGATAAATTCCATGGCAAAGACAGTTGGAAGAAGGATGGAGCCCATCAGAAGGCAAAGGATTCCTATTCTTGACTACTTATGATGGAAGATCACTTTGTCTGTTAGGTGGAATCTTACTGTGCATGCTCTGCACTTGGTGAGGTACCTTAAGTTACAATTCAGGAGGTTTATCCGCATTTTGGGAGCTGTGGTGGCATAATGCCTAAGACACTGGACTACTAACCAGAGGGCTGGTGGGTCAAACCCACCAGCACCTCCTCGGAAGGAAGATGGGGCAATCTACTTCTGTAGTGATACTGCCTCAGCAACCCAAGGAGGGGTCGCTATGAGTCGGGTCTGACTCACAGCATGTAACAACAACAACAACATCAGCATTTTACAACTGGTCAAGCATGTGTGGCTATTGAGATGTAAGTTTCTCTTGCCTAAGGGCCTGGTTTGTTAATAGCCAGTAATCCTCTGGCTCCAGCAGCAAGAGTACTGAGTTGCAGGCTGCTAGAAGGAAGGTTGGGCAATCCTACTTCCGTAGTGATACTGCCTCGGAAACCCAAGGAGAGGTCCTATGAGTCGGGCTGACTCAACGGCAAACAACAACAACAACAACAGATTCAGCTCTGGTAGCCTAGTGCCTAAGGCACTTGACTGCTAATCAGAAGGCTGGTGGGTTTGAACCACCAGCCACTCCTGGGAAGGAAGGTTGGGCAATCTACTTTTGTAGTGATACCGCCTTGGAAACCCAAGGAGGGGTCACAATGAGCCAGGTCCGACTCCACTCCACGGCACATAACAACAACAACAGATTCAGCCAGCTTAATTCCCTACCTGTCTCATTATGTCTTTTATTTATTTATTCTTTTTTAAAAAATTGTGATTTGGGTGGAAGTTTACAGAGCAAATTTGTTTTCCATTCAACAATTCCATCTTTTCTGCCCCTTCCTGCCTTCTTAGCTTTATCCCTGGGCAAGTGCTGCCCTTTTGATCTCTTACTGTTGATTTTCTAATGAGTGAATACTTTCAGGTATTATTGTTCACCTTACAAGCTAAAAAAAACCAAAACACCAACACCAAAGAAAAATAAACTCACTGCTATTGAATGGAATCCGACTAATAGTGACCGCTCCTTGGGTTTCTGAGGCAATATCTCTACAGAAGTAGATTGCCTCATCTGCCTTCCAAGGAGTAGCGGGTGGGTTCGAACCACCAGCCTTCTGGTTAGCAATCAAGTGCCTTAGGCACTATGCCATCACCTTATAGTCTTGCCTTTTGTTTGGCTGAAAGTTGAACCATGGTGGTTGAGTTCAGGTCCCAGCTTGAAGAGTATCTAAGGGCCATGTTGTTGTTGTTGTTGTTATGTGCCGTCGAGTCGGCCCCGACTCATAGCCTCAGGGTAATCTTATATCTTTTTAATAATTTTGTCTTTAAATAGATTAAAAGGAAAAGAGAAACTTATAATCATGCAAATTTATGTAGTTACTTATGTATGCATTTCTAATACCTTTCATTTCTTTCTGTGTGTTCAGTTTATGCTATGGTGGTCATTTCCTTTCTATTTGAAGGTCTTACATCAGTTGTTGTTGTTATGTGCCATTGAGTTGGACCTGACTCATAGGGACCCCTCCCTGGGTTTCTGAGGCAGTGTCACTACAGAAGTAGATTGCCCAACCTTCCTTCTGAGGAGTAGCTGGTGTGTTTGAACCCCCAGCCTTCTCATTAAGCAGTCAAGTGTCTTAGGCACTACTCTACCAGAGCTCCTCTTACAACAGTACTTTTTGATAAAGCATATTTATAATCAAAATTTTTCTCTGTCTTTGTTGACCTGGGAATGTCTTTATTTAGCCTCTGTCTTTAAAGGTAGATTTATTATAGAATTCCTGACTGATACTTGTTTGTTGTTGCTGTTGTTTATCCCCAGCACTTTGTGCCATATATTGCCTACCGGCCTTATTGTTTTTAATAAGAAGTGATCTGCTAATTTTATTGTTGCTTCCATAGATGTGATGAGTCATTTTTTTGGTGTGTTTTCAAGATTTCTTTTTGTCTTTCCATTCAACAGTTTTACTATCACATATCTAGGAATAAGTCTCTTTGGATTTGTCCTCTTTGAGTTTCATTGAGCAGTGGCTAAGTACTAGGCTGCTAACCTAAAAGGTTGGTGGTTTGAACCCACAAACTTCTCCGCAGGAGAAAGATGTGACAGTCTACTTCTGTAAAGGTTACAGGCTCAGAAACTCTATTGGACAGTTCGTGTCTGTCTTGGGTTGGAATTGACTTGACAGCAACAATTTTGATTTCTTTTTGTTTTTTTTTTGTACCTGTAGATAAAGGTTTTCATTATATCAGAAGTTTTCAGGTACTATTTCTTCAAATGACTTTTCTTCTCTTTTTATTTCTTCTTTTATTCTGTGACTCCTAGTATATTTATGTTGGTATGCTTAATGTCCCTGGGGCCCTCCTTGACTGACAAGAACCCTGGATTGTGAGTTATTTTTCTCCCCTCTGGCCCAAATCAAATAAGCCTCCTTAGCTGCAAAGCTGCTGTTTTCGTAGCCAGTTCTGCCTTATTAGAACTAAAGCACTAACTGGGCTGAGGGGAGGGCCAGTGGGGAGATGTTAACTACTTCAGGGCCAGTGGAGAGTTGTCAACTACTTCAGGAAGAAAGCTATAGACTCCTCCTACTCTTATTTCCCAAATTTAGCCATTGTTCATGAATAAATGTTTCTCTTCTTTTTCATTGTTGTTACTGTTTTTAGTTGATTCCCAAAGACTTGAAATGGTTTTAATTTAGACAATGGTACTGAGATTTATAGTTATTAGTTTTGTTTTTTGAGGAGAACATTGCTTTAAGTTCCACTGTTTTTGTTATTTTTAATCTAGTATCAAGTTAAGAGGAGCTCTGGTGGTGCAGTGGTTAAGGCATTTGACAGCTAACCTAATGGTCAGTGATTCAAACCCACCAGCAGCTCAGCAGGAGAAAGATGGGCATGTCTTCTTCCTTAACGATTTACAGCCTATGAGGCAATTCTACTCTGTATACGGTCTCTATGAGTGAGAATCTACTCGATGGCAGTGGGTTTAGTTTGTAATCCATTTAAAGGATGCCACTAGTTGTCATGTGTTTTTAGTCTTTGATCTATGACAGTAGATACCCCATCCCACCATTTTTTATCCTTTATGACAGTGATAGTTTGAATAGAAGTTAGTTTTGATTCTGTACATTTCCTTATCACTTTACTCATCAAATATCTTCCTTTTTTTAATAAAAAGATTCTGAATCTATAAATAGATTCTGAATCTAAATGAATAATTTCTTTTGTAAGGATCAGCACAAAGCTGGTTCCTATGAGGCAGAGGTTAAACATGTCCCAAATATGCAACTTTTCTAAGTTGTACCACTCCATCATCTCTAACATCAACTACTCCCCCTCCCCTCAGTTCTCTCCCTCTAGCCATTGGGATCCATAATTTGCTGCAATATCTCACAGAACTCATGGGTCATACTTAAGTAATTTATTAAGTGGCTTATTAGGGAAGTAACAGGGTACAACCTGGGGTCAGAAGTAACAGGAACAACTCAGAATACAGTTCATGATCAGGACAGCTTCTTCACACCCTCTGCTGCTGCACCCTGATGGAGGTCTTCTCAGACAAGTGTTAACAACTGTAGGAGAGCTTAAAATCAGAAGCATTTGTTGTGTGTAAATAAAGCAGTCTGAAAGCAGAGCCTTAACTCCAGTGTAAAGTCTTGACATGAGTCTAGAATTCATGTTGACTTTTAAAGCTGCCTTCTCTAATAGCAGTTCCTCTAACCTTGATCTGACCTAACCTTGATGCTGACCGTATATCCTAAAGGAAACATTTTTTTTTTTCCTCTGAGATCTGGCAGGTGGAGGATATAAAAATCTATTCCTAAGGAGTCTTTCTACCATGGTCAAACAGATGCAAGATATAGCTTATACATGAAGGGTCTTAATTTACAGTATTATTGATAAATCTTTACAAGGGACCCCCAGAAACAAACATGATTGAGAAAATAATTTTTATAGCAGATGTAGTTGGGGTTGTGTGTCAACTTGGCTGGACCATGATTCTGAGTAGTTTAAGCTGTTGTGATGTGGTTGTTCCCATGATCAGATCTGATGTACATGCTTTGAGGGGTGTGGCCTGCTTCCAATATATTCATGGATGTCATGGAAAAATTTGGGAACCTTGAGTGGATCTGGATCCTGTTGTGCTGCTTACAAGTGCCCTGTGAGCTGACACTCCACCATTTTTCCTGCTGATCATGGATCATGATCATCGTCCACTGAAGTCAACAACCTGTTATACTGCCTGACAATCTTGAGCCTGTCAGCCTCTGCAGCTGCATGAGTCGAGAAAAGCCTCCAGCTTGACATTTGGTCCAGAACTTGGCACTTGCCAGTCCCTATAGCTGTGTGAGCCATTTTCTTAAGACAAGTCTCTCTTTATGTGAAGTTTACTGGGTTTTCTTCTCTAGAGAACCCAACCTAAGACAGCAAATTACTTGAAAAACTTATCCTGTCATTGTCTTGTGACCATTTTGTAGTAAAATGAAGAGCGCATATGCTTGCAATTTTGCACCCTTTAATAATCATGTGATCCCACTTATGTGTTAATCACCTATCCTTGCTAAATTTTTGCTTTTAAATACCTCACCTTTGACTTCCCTGGTTGTCTTTCAGCCAACTGGGATCTTATAAATTTTATTTTCTGCTCCAACTATACAAAATATTTTCTTCGTTGTTGTCTGGTGGTTTCATTCTGCATTTGGATGTCTTCCTGGTCTGGACCATCTCTATTCCTCAATAAACCTCTTTGCTTTTTACTTAAATAGACTCAGTGATGTTGCTCTATGACACAACTCTTGCTCTGTGGGTCAGCATAGACATCTGTGCCAGTGTTCTGTTTCCTGCCATCTTGTGTAGCCATCACGCTTGTTACTGCTGTACCACATTCTCTCCCTGTTATCCATGTTATAGTTCCTCCCTTTTTCTCCATGTATCTCCCTTTAAGCCTAGCAGGATGACAAAACTGGCCAATCCCCTCATTAGGGTTCCAAACACCTTATTAACATGATGTCACTCCCAGAAGAGTTTCCATGCCCCTTATTTGCATTAGCAGTAAGCTGTTTGATCTTCTTGGTGGGCCATAAGCACCTTATTTGCATAGTATCACCTAATCTTTGTGTGGGAATTACAAAGACTATGGATAGAAGGGCCATATTAGATAATTAGCTATTTTGCATCACTCATCTCTGTCCATTTTTATTATCATGACTCAAATCCATGCCAACATTATTTGTTTTCTGGATCACTGTAGTTACCTCCTGATGGCTATATGTGCTTCCCCTCATTCTTCCCCAGAGTTTATATTCCAAATGACAGAGTTATATTTAAATCATAAATCAGCTCATATCATGCCTCTGCTTAATATCCACCAATAACTTTACTACTCTTATAATCAAATCCAGACACATTACCACAAACTATAAGGCCAGGTATTACCTGAGTAAAGCCTTCTTCTCTGATTATCTCCCATAACATCCTCCTTAATATGCTCCATTCAAGCTAGTCTCCTTTTACCTTTGTAAATGTCCAAGTTATTTCTCATTTCAAGAGCTTTGCATTTACTGTTCCCTCTTCTTGAATATTTTCCACCTGTTCATTATATGCCTGATCCTTTACATTCTTTATGAATCAGCTTCAGAGAGAGTTCTCCTAACAACCCCTAACTAATTCAGCATTGTCCACACAACTCCACATCCAATTGCTTTCTGGAACATCATTCGGTTAGTTTTTTTCATGATATTTACAATGTGCAATTGTACTGTGTGTTTGTTTACTAATTTATCGCTTATCTCCTCTAATCACTGTCCTCCATGATGAAGGAAACCCTGTCACTCTTATTCACTGTTGAATTCCTAAAGCTTTTAGCAGTGCTGGACATACAGGGGGAGCCCCTTTTGCCTCTCACATTAAGAAGTTATGTGAAGGAGAAACATATCATTCACTTCAAATTGTATTGCTGAGAATATTAGACAATAAATATTTATGTTAAAATCAGAACTTGTATAAGTATGAACATAATTTCTCTTAGCATTTTTCAACATTATGCACAATAATTAATAAAATGGCTTCAGATGTTCATTTGTACAAATAAAATACTAAACCATAATAGTTAATAAAGAACTTCACAGTCAGAAAATAGAAGCATATATATTATTGTATATCTTATTTTGTTACTTAAGCTATAATGATTTAAAGCTCAAATGATTCTTTTAAAAATGGAGATGATAGTTCAGCAACATATTTATTTCAAGTACAGTCTCATAAACTGATGTAGATCTTGCATTTCTACAAAAAAAATATATTTGTTTCACAAACATTATATGCAAAAGAGAATTATTTAATGTAATTCATCATCCAGAGAAATGAAACATAATAATAATGCCTTTTAGCTAGTCTGCATTCCTAGTAATTCTGGTCAATTTCTTCTAAAAAAGTTCAGGTATTTTTATTAATTTACCTCATCTCTTAAAAAAATTTCTACCTAGACATTTAAAAAATCTTGGTTCCTAAGGAGAAAAAATATGAAGCTGCAACTTAGAGACTACCAATTCATTTAATCTATAAATCAACAGGAACAGAAAAATAATACATATCATTTCTAGACCTTACAACTTCCATAAATAAAAATTTCATTTTCTGGTTCTGACAACCTGAGTTTCTACTATGGTAGAAAGTCCTCATCATGTCACTTGTACTATATGACTAAAGTAAATATTAGAGCCCACATACTTGATAGATCTACCGTGGCCCTCTTTTCCTCTTAGCTTTTGAAATGAAATAAGAGTTCAATAAAATGGTGCACTACAAGTCTTTTGTTCAGATTCATACAGTATATCTTTCAATATGTACAGCATATTCATTTCATCCAAATATTTTATTGACCTTAATGCTTGGGGGTGATGAAAAAACAAAAAGAGTAGAAGCTGAAGTGCTAACATATTTATGGGGGGATTCAGAAAGCATAAATTTTATTGGATATTATTTTCAAGAATAGCATTTAATATGATTGGATTTTTTTTTGCATTGTCAAACAACTAGGATAGGACTGATTAGCATCTGAAAACATTCATTTACTTTTAACCAAGAAACATAATTAAAGTGTGAGAGACACTTAGGCTTGGAGATTTAGTTCCAAACAATCCCTGTTCAAAAATTTTAATTTGTATTCCATCCAGATTTTTCACTGTCTCATTTTAAATGAGGATGACACAAGATCAGGTAGTGTTTTGTTCTGTTATACTTTGGGTTGCTATAAGTTGGCGCCAACGGCACCTAACAAAAACAATATTTTAAATCACCATTGTATATTGCCATAGCAGTGATGCAAATTAGTACATCCCTACATTTTCAGGGAATTCAGCAAGCACTTTGAGAAAAAATTAAAATGGCATAAACTTTCCTTTAAATATGTATATAGATACACACACACACACACACACACACACATATATATCCCCAAAACCAAACCCATTGCTGTCAAGTCAATTCCAACTCATAGAGACCAGACAGGATAGAGTAGAACTGTCACATAGGGCTTCCAAGATGGCAAATCTTTATGAAAGCAGATTGCCACATCTATCTACCTTGGATATATATGTATATATCTAAATGTTTAAAAATTTCTAGTGCATTATTCAGAGAAGGAAAAAGTTTGGTGTTTTTCTAACTGACAAGGGTCTATGTATACTTAACATAGTGAAACAGAAAACTGCGGCTATTTCAGTAAAGAGAGATATTATTCACTTCATAGAGCAAGGGTAGATGTATTACTAGGACTTCTGTTATAGAAGACAGAAACCCACTCAGCAAACTTAAGCATTGTATTAGTTTCCCAGGGATGCTTTAACCCATTCCACTGTGGTGGTTGTTTTTGTGTCAATTTGGCTGGGTGTGGTTGAGTGGCTGGGCAGCTGGTGGTAGTTATTTCCCATGATGAGACTGGCAATCAACTCCATGGTGGGATCTACTACAAAAAGCTGAGTAGCTGCTTCGGGTATGTGGTCTGCTTCCCATATATAAGCAGCAGCTTTAGGAATGGTCTCCAGCTTATGGCACGCTTGGACCCTGCATGTAGCTGTATCATTATTCAGCAGCCTGTCATACTTTGCCAACCTTGGGACTTACAATGAAATTCAATTGATGGCCTGCCATGTGGTTTGGTAACATTGGGACTGTGCCTTTTTACTTGTCAACCTTGGGCTTGTCAGCATCAGCAGCCAGCAGCTGTCTGAATGAAGAAAACCCTCTAGGTCCAGTGGGCCGGGAGCAGGAGGCAGAGCTGAAGCCCAAAGCTGAGGGGCTTTCACCCAGACCCTAAAGCCTGGCACTTTGAACTCCAAACTTAAAGCCTCCAAACTGTAAGAGAATAAACTCCTGTTTGTTAAGGCCATCCCATTTGTGGTATATTTTTGTCAGAGCGGCACTAAGTAACCAGAACAACCACAAATTTAGATGGCTTAAAACAACAGAAATTTATCCTCGTATAGTTCTAGAGATTACAAATCTGAAATGAAGGTGATGCAGGGCCATACCCTCTGTGAAGTCTCTAGGGGGCAATCCTCCTTGTCTCTTCCTAACTTCTGGTAAAAAAAAAACCCAGGAAAACCAAACTCACTGCCGTTGAGTCCATTTGACTCACAGCGACCCCTCCTTGGGTTTCCCAGGCAGTATCATTACGGAAGTTGATTGCTCAACCTTCCTTCCGAGGAGTGGCTGGTGGGTTTGAATTAGCAGACTTCTGGTTATCAGTCAGATGCCTTAGGCACTTTTCCCTGGTGTCCCTTAGTTTGTAGATGCATCACACCAATTTCTGCCTCTATTGTTACATGGCTTTCTCTTCTGTATCTCTGTATCACTATGTCTACATTTCCCTGTTCTTATAACAGCACCTGTCAGACTGTTTTAGAGTCTACTCTAATTTAGTACAACCTCATCTTAACTTGATTGAATTTTTTTCTGAATAAACTAACATTCCTATGTTCCAGGTGAACAGGAATTTTTTGGGACACTACTCAACCCAATACTAGCAAAAAATATAATTTCTTATACATTTGGTTTGATAGTTGAGAAGCTGGCTGGCTTCAGACAAGCTTGGATCTAGGAACCAAACAAGATTATCTTTTTCTGGCTTTATCTCTTTGTTCAGCTTGTCTTGTTCTGTGGAAAATCACTGATTCAGAAGAGAAACACCTGTAAACAGCTAGCCACATTGTACCTGTTCTATGATCCAGAAGAAAAGGCTTTGTCTTCATTTATTCCTTCATTCATTTAAAAACTATGTATCTCAGAACTATAATGTGCAAGACTTCTCATGAAGATTACATTGGAGTAGAGGGACAGAAAATAAACTCACAGATAAAACATAAATGTGTGCCCAAATCTACTCTCTTCTTACTCTGGAAATATAACTGGATTGTTACTACTAGATTGCCACTAACCATCATTTTATTCTAAAGATTTCATTTGTCTCTATTTCTTATGTTACAAACCCCAAGCCATTGATAGGTTTGAAAATTGAAGGAAGCCATATGCCAAGAAATGAGAACAGCATCTAAAAGCTGGAAAAGGCTGCAAATGGATTTTCCCCTAGAGCCTCCAGAAGAAATTTAGTCTTTTATCACCTTGATTTTGGCCCAGTAACACCCATTTCAGACTTCTGAACTCCAGAGCTGTAAAAATACTAAATTTGTTTGATTTTAAGCCAGTAAATTTTTGATATTCTGTTATAACAGCAACTGGACACTAAACCATCCTCTATGTGCTACCAGTGGGGGGGGGGCAATATGTGTTGTTTGTTGTTAGGTGCCATCGAATCAGCTCTGACTCACAGCAACCCTATGGACAACAGAACGAAGCTCTTCCTGGTCCTATGCCAGCTTCGCAATCTTTGCTATCATGTCTTCACTTACCTTCTTTTGTCTTCTTTCTGTATTTACTTTTGGTGATGTTTATTTCATATGACACTTTTCTACTATAGTTCCACCCTAGCCATTCCTATACTGAATTAATGATCCTAGGGAAAACAGTTATTACCAATCTTATGCCCTTTAGAGATTAATGATGACCATTAGCTATTTTAATTATTTTTTCTGGTTCCCATTTTATATATCTTTACTGTGAGTGCCTTCTGCTCTCCTACTATAAAAAAGTTTATTCTTGATTTAGTCTGCCATTACTCATTTAGGAAATATTTATTGAGTACCCATTATGGGTTGGGCATAATGTTACATAGTGCCACAAATGAATGTATAGGAAATGCTGTCTAGATTGTATGTCTGATAGAAAAGCTATCTCCCTGTAACATCATCATTATCATCATCATCATCATCATCATAAAAGATCTTGGCATTGGGAAATATTTTAAGGCATCTGTTAGACATGGTTGTTATTTAGTAAGTATTAAATGAAAGTAATATGACAGTGATTTCCCTATTGCTTCCAATTCACTTAGGATTATTTACACAAATTTAACTCTGATTTCATCACATCTTTTAAAGAAACAATTATATTGTCTTCTAGTCTATCCTAAATGGAAAGAAAAATCAATACGAATAAATGATTTCATTACTTTGCTGGTATCACAGTTGCCCTGACACATTATACATTTAAAAAGTAAATATTCTCTGCTTTTAAATCCTAGCAAAGCAAGTATTGCATCTGTTGCTTTGTAATGAATTATAAAACTCTGTTGTTCTCTTTACACACAATAAAATACAAACCCATATCTGGGTGATCAAGTAAAGAGGAAATATTAAAGGACCAAGCACTGTCCACTTATTCATAGCTCCCTTAGTCCTCTAAAAGCAGGCATTATTTGAAGCTTGTTTTAAATGAGTTTTCCTATAAAACATTTGGCTCCCGCCTGTGTTTCAAAGCAGTTATTTCAACAGCTTGAAATCATTAGGGAGGAGGAGTGGCAAAATATAGAACTTCAAAGATCTTGCTCTGCTGAAACAATACACCACACTCATAGCTAACAAATCAACAGGGAAGACACTGCAGGCAAAGTCACACTTTCAATAAGGTCACTTAACTTTTTTAAGGGTGTAGAGACCATTTGCTGGCTATAAAAACAATGAATCAACCAAGTCTAACCAGAAGAAAAAAAAAAAAAGAATTATAATTTACCCTGAAGATGTCATTTATGTTTCAGCTAATAAGAAAACATCTAGGCAAAATGGAGTGATTTTGCTTGTCTGATGAGCTTTGTGAGTCTGCCTGCAATCAATGCCATTCAAGCTCTGAACTTTGGAATCTTGAATACAGCTGATTGCAGTCCCAGCACAAAACCTTCCTTTCCCATTACTTAATTAACAACATAAATACATATTTTCCAAAGCTGATGTTTCCTAATTGCAATAAAGAAATTGCTCTACTTGACCAGTGTCCGTTTTTGAGAGATTTGATAATGTCTCCTCTAATACCCTATACTTTGGCAAGTGATGAAACAGTGATTATGTGCATGTGCGCTAGTATCAGACTTACTGAGTTTACACACAGATTTGCTATAAGCATTGTAATTTTAGCCAATTATTCAGTGAGTGCCTCCTTTTGCACATCTATAAAATGGGGATAATATTAATATCTACCTGTAGTTGTTGGAAGAATTAGATGAAAAAGTATTTGAAAATTGTTGGAAAAGTGCTTGTCACACATTAAATGCTCAATAAATGTTAGCCATTGCTATTAATATATAATTGGTTTAGTTATCTAGTGATGCTATAGCAAGAATATCACAAATGGATGGTTTTAACAAAGGAAAATGTATTCTTTCACAGTTTAAGAGGCTAGTAGTTTGAATTCAGAGTGTCAGCTATCGGGCAAGGCTTGCTTTCTCTTTTGGCTCTGGAGGAATATTCTTGTCTCTTCACGTTTTGCTTCCTAGTCCCTTGGAAATCTTCACATGTTTGGGATCTATTTTAGCCAATCTCTCCTCTGCTCTGGTGTTTAATCTCATTTTTATATACAAAAGAGATTGACTCAAGTTACACCCTACACTAATCCTGCCTCATAGTTGCCTAAGAAAGGCAATTTATTCCCAGCTGGGATTGTAACCAAAGGCATAGAGGTTAAGATTTACAACACATATTTCTTGGGAACATATTCTATCCTTAACAATAATCTTAAGGATTACAAATATATAAAAGATAATCGGGAAATTATAAAACAGATTTTCATGGGAGGATCTAGACTTAAGTCTATGGTCAACTTTCTCTTAGCTTTCATCTTCAATCATAGAAATCTGAACAAAAGGTTAGTTTCAACAGCAAGAATTTAATAATTTCTGACACTGGAGTTGTTGTTTTAGGTGTCGTTGAGTTGGCTCTGACTCATAGAAACCCTATGTACAACAAAACAAAACTCTGACTGGTCCTGCATCTTCACAATCTTTGTTATTTTTGAGCCCATTTTTGCAGCCACTGTGTCAATCCATCTTTTTGAGGGTCTTCCTTTTTTTTTCCTGACCCTCTACTTTACCAAGAATGATGTCATTCTCCAGGGACTGCACTGGCCTGATAATATGTCCAAATTATGTGAGATGAAATCTCATCATACTTTTTTTCAAAAAGCATTCTGGCTGTACTTCTCCCAAGACAGATTTGTTCATACTTCCGACCCAAAAACAAAAAACAAAAAAACTCACTGCCATTGGGTTGATTCCTACTCATAGCGACCCCCATTGGGTTTCTGAGGCTGTAAATCTTTACAGAAGTAGATCATCCAGTCTTCCTTCCACGGAGCAGCTGGTGGGTTTGAACCTCTGACCTTACGGTTAGCAGTCAAATCCTTTATCCACTGCACCATCAGAGCTCCTATGTTGAGGTATAATCTATACTGAAGACTGTGGTCTTTAATTTTCATCAATAAGTGCTTCAAGTCCTCTTTTCTTTCAGCAAGCAAAGTTGTGTTATGCATATCACAGATTGTTAATGAGTCTTCCTGCAATCCTGATGCCGGGTTCTTCTTCACATACTCCAGCTTCTTGGATTATTTGCTCAGCATACCAACTGAATAATTATGATGAAAAGATACAGCCCTGACACACTCCTTTCCTGATTTTAAAACCATGCAGTAACTCCTTTTCATGTTCGAACCACTACCGCTTAGTATATGTACAGGTTCCTCAAGAGTACAATTAAGTGTTCTGGAATTCCCATACTTCACAATGTTATCCATGATTTGTTATAATCCACAGGTTTGAATGCATTTGCATGGTCAATAAAGCCCAGATCAACATCTTTCTGGTATTCTCTGCTTTCAGCCAAGATCCATCTGACATCAGTATTGATATCCTTTACTTCATGTCCTCTTCTGAATCCCCTTGAATTACTAGCAGTTCCCTGTTATACTGCTGCAACCATTTTTAAATTATTTTCTGTGAAATTTTACTTGTGTATGATATTAACGATATTGTAATATAACTTCAGCATTCTTTTGGATTACTGTTCTTTGAAATGAGCACAAATATTAATTTCTTCCAGTCAATTAGCCAGGTAGCTGCATTCAAATTTGTTGGCATAGATGAGTGTGTGCTTCCAGGATTGCACCCAGTTGTTGAAGCATCTCAATGGGTATTCCATCACTTCCTGGAGGCTTATTTTCCTCCAATGTCTTCAGTGAAGTTTGGACTTCATCCTTTAATACCATCTGTTCTTTATTATATGCTGCTTCCTGAAATGGTTGAACATAGACCAATTCTTTTTGTTCCAATGACTCAGTGTATTCCTTCCATCTTCCCATGATGCTTTCTGCTTTGTTCAATTTTTTGGCCAGAGAATGCTTCAATGTTGTAACTGTTGTTGTTATGTGCCATCGAGTCGGCCCCGACTCATAGCGACCCCTCCTTGGGTTTCCGAGGCGGTATCGCTACAGAAGTAAAATTGCCCAACCTTTCTTCCAAGGAGTGCCTGGTGGGTTTGAACTGCCAGCCTTCTGGTTAACAATCAAGTGCCTTAGGCACTATGCTACCAGAGGTCCTATGTTGTAAATAGATGCTTAAAATTTTTCTTCAGTTCTTTTAGCTTCAAAAATGACAAAATTCCATTTTGGATTTTTAAGTCTAGTTCTTTACATATTTCATTATAATACTTTACTTAGTCTTCTTGAACCATCCTTTGAAATCTTCTGTTCAGGTTGTTTATCTTATCATTTCTTCCATTCATTTTAGCTACTCTATGTTCAAGAGCAAGTTTCAGAGTCTTTCCAGATATCCATTTTGATCTTTTCTTTCTTTCCTATCTTTTTAATGTCCTTTTCCTTTCTTCATGTATAATGTCCTTGGTATCATCCCACAACTCATCTAGTCTTTGGTTATTAGTGTTCAATTAATCAAATCTATTTTTGAAATGGTCTCTATATTCAGTTGAGATGTACTCAAGTTTGTACTTGGGCTCTTGTGGACTTATTTTAATTACTTCAGCTCCAACTTGAACTTGCATATAAGTAATTGATGATCTGCTTTGCAGTAGGCCCAAACAGTGTTTTTCCTCATGATATTGAGCTTCTCCATTGTTTCTTTCCACAGATGCAGTTGACTTGATTCCTGTGTATTCCCCTGATAAGTTCCTAGTGTATAGTCATTTATGTTACTGAAAAAAATGTATTTACAATGAAAAAGCCATTCATCTTGCAAAATTCTATCATACAATCTCCAGAGTTATTTCTATCACCAAGCCTACATTTTCTTGCTACCTATCCTTCTCCTTAGGAACTCTAGGAGCATAGTTTCTAAGGCACTTGACTACTAACCAGAAGGCAGGTGGTTCAAACCCACCAGCCACTCTTCAGAAGGAAGGTTGGGCAATCTATTTCTGTAGTGATACTGCCTTGGCAACCCAAGGAGGGCTCGCTATGAGTCGGGTCTGAGTCTACGGCACATAACAACAACAACAATCCTTCTCCTTGGTTTCTAACTTTTACCTTCAATTATCAGTGCAGATATTGGTAAAAATCTTTAATTTCTCTATATTTGGTATTAGTGATTGGTATGTAAATTTGCATAATATTCATATTAACTGGTTTCCCTTGTAAGTATATGGATATTATCAATCCTATTGCTAATAATATTGTACTTCAGGATAGCACTTGAAATGCTCTTTTTGACAATGAATGTGATGCCATTCTTCTTCAGTTTTGTCATTTTCATTATAGTAGACTATATGCATATTCAATTCAAAGTGGCCAATACAAGTCCATTTCAACTCACTAATGCCTTGGATATTGATCTTTGTGCATTGTCTTTCATTTGTTGACTTCCAATTATCCTAGATTTAATTATCATACTTTCCACTTTCTGATTATTAATGGATGTTTGCGGCTGTTTCTTCTCATTTTGAGTCATTCCTCATGAACAAATAAAGGTGCTGAAAGTTTACTCCATCTATGTAATTAAGGTCAACTTTATTTTGAGAAGGTAGCACTTCCACAGTCATAGTTTGAGCCCCTTCTAAACTGAGGAGGCTCATCTTCTGGC
The DNA here is from genome assembly GCF_000298275.1 of Orycteropus afer afer. NCBI lineage: Eukaryota > Metazoa > Chordata > Mammalia > Tubulidentata > Orycteropodidae > Orycteropus > Orycteropus afer. The sequence goes on along the minus strand of NW_006921609.1, from coordinate 14,274,060 downwards.
ACCATATTAGACAATGTTCCACTGCTATTCATAAAGTTTTTCACTGGCCAGTTTTTTTCAGGAGTAGATTGCCAGGTCATACTCCCTAATCTGTATTAGTCTGGAAGCTCCTCTGAAACTGTTCTGAGGAAAAGTATTTCTTTGAAATACCAATGACTTAGTTTTTAGCATCACAGAAACATGCAAGCCACTACCATAGGACAAATGGACAAATGAGTGGTGGACTTCTGATACTACATATACGATAGACTACTCTTTATAACATATACTATCCCATACATGATAATGAAAGTTTCACCCCTATTAAGTCAAACTTCCATGGTATTTTCCATCCTCCCTATTAAATCAAATATTCTTGCCTTTTTTTTTTTTTTTTTTTGGTCATAAATGGTAAGGCAAGTGGGCTGAATTATTTCCAAAAGGCTGCTTTTACATGTGTCTACTTTCTTGGAAGAAGTGGAAACCAGTTGCTGTCTAATGGACTCTAACTCATGGTGATCCCATGGTTATCAAAGAAGAATTGTGCTCCGTAAGATTTTAATGGCTAGATGTTTAGAAGCAGATCACTAGGACTTTCTCCCAAGAAGTGTTGGGGCAGGATCAAATCTCTATTCTGTCAGTTTGTAGCCAAGAGTGTTGACAACTTGTACTATCCAGGGACTCCAGGAAGAATAGAAGTACTTTAAGTCTTGTTTAGATTTTTCTGTTTAGTGTATCAGTCTACAGTTCTCCATCTGGGTGTTACATCTGCCTATAAATGCTCCTTGGAAGCAAGCATGGCCAGACTTCTTCTCATCCACTTTGGTCATGTTGGAAGGGACCACTCCCTGGAGAAGGATACCATGCTTGGTAAAGTGAAGGGAACAACAAAAAAGGGGAAGTCTCTCAACAAGATGGATTGACACAGTGGCTGCAACAATGGACTCAGAGTAAGGATTGTGAGGCTGGCACAGGACCAGGCTGTGTTTGGTTCTGTTGTACATAGTGTTGCTGTGAGTTGGAGCTGACTCAATGACACCTAACAATAGCAACAACATAAATGTTTTAATGACCCTTGTGGTACAGTGGTTAAAGTACTCAGCTACTAATCAAAAGGTCTGTGATCCAACCTACTAGCCACTCTATGTTAGAAAGATGTGACAGTCTGTTTTCACAAAGATTTACAGCCTTAGAAACCCTATGGGGCAATTCTACTCTGTCCTATATGGTTGCTATAGGGTGTTCATTTTAGCTATTTGCAGTGTAGTAAATTACATAGTGCGGCTTTTCTAGAAATAAGTCTTTGTAAACTCCATGGTGGAATCTACTACCATGAACAACCAAGTAGCTCTGATTGCTAAAGTTATCCGCCTGGTGTATTTCTGTTGAACCAGCATGAAACAATCTTCTTGGAAGTTCACACTCTCTCAGGTGTATAGAATTGTGATGTTGGGATTGGTTAGTGGTCACTCTGCTGGGCTTAAAATGACCCCTTCTAGAGGCAGAAGTCTCTCTGTTTGCTGGCTGAGAAAGACATGCTGTTGAAAGAAACACACTCCTGAGAGACATGAGAGAGACACACGCTGCTGAGAAAGAGATGCGAGAGACATGCACTGCTGAGAGAGACTGAGAAAGACTGTCAGCTGAGAGACGGCAGCCTGTGAGAGACTGAGTGCATTTCTGAACTTGAGTTGTAGCCTGTTTCTTCCCTAATAAACACCCTTTATCCGAGAATTCTGTATGGCCACTGCAGCAAATTATCAAACCCAGCAGAGAGGTGGTGGGTGCTGCGAGAAGAATGGTTGGTGTCAGGATTGGTGAAAGGGCTAGAGGGAGGTGGCATGTCTGTCCTTGTAGGAATAGGCCTTGGGCTACTGATGGTGATTCTGTCTTCCTCTTGTGGGGTTAGAGGAGGTCAGAAGATGAAGCTTCCTTGCCCCTTTGGCTCTATTATTCTTGGCCTCTTATGCCTTGACACCCATCTAAATATGTTTCACACCAGAACTTCTGAAGGCAGACTGGTAGCAGACTTATTCACTTGGATGTTTCACCATTACCTCAGATGAAACAGATTTAAAATAAAATATTATCTTATCTCTTGAAAAAAAGTTTTCTTCTTAACTTTCTTACCTCAACTTCAAAGAGTTTGCCATTTTCCCTAAAATACAAATTTAAAAACTATGGAATATTTTTGACTTATCCTTTTCCTTCATGTTTTGGAAGTCATAGGTAATATTGATTATGAATGTTCTTTTATTCAAATTCAGTTGCCATATCGTAAGTACTTATTATGTTTTTAGGTACTGTACTAGATTCTTGGATGTGAACATAATTATGAACATATAATTTGAACATATAACTTAAAAAAATGCACTCTCTTAAGAAGGTTAAGATGGACAGATAATTAAGTAAATTATGTTGTTGTTGTTGTTGTTTGCCATCAAGTCGGCCCCGACTCATAGCGACCCCTCCTTGGGTTTCCAAGGCAGTATCACTACGGAAGTAGGATTGCCCAACTTTCCTTCCGAGGAGTGGCTGGTGGGTTTGAACCGCCTGCCTTCTGGTTAGCAGTCAAGTGCCTTAGCCACTATGCTACCAGAGCTCCCAAGTAAATTATAGTATGACATAATCAATGTCATAATAATAATAATAATAAAAAGAGTAGCAAGGGAGAGGCAAGGAAAGAAATTTTTAAAGTCAGAGAAAGAGAAAAATTTAGGTGTGTGGTCAGCTTTGGAATAGTTGTAGTAGCTTAAGTGAGATGAGAATTAAAAGTTTATATCAGTAAAATAGTAAAGATAGAAGGTAAAATTTTCAAGCAGATAATTGAATAGATTTTAAGAAATTAAGAGAGCAGATACAGGGTTTTTCTAGTGAGAAGTAACATCACAGAACTGGAAGACATTGGATTGGTATTGGAATAAAATACATCTTTGGGCACTTTTGCAACATGGCTATATTATTTGAGAAACTATTTAAAATTATTAAGTTCTCTGAGCCTCAGTTTCCTAATATGTAAAATGGAGCGATTGACAGAATTTATCTGGTTGTTATGAGAATTAGGTAAGTCATTTGAAGTGTCTAGTCTAATGCATAGAAGACTCTCAGTTGAAGTCAATAATTCTCTTCCCTGTTCAACAATTGATCAATAAATAAAAATAAGTTAGACAATTGCTTAAGGAGAGAGGAAGGATTGAGGACAATTTTTTTTTTTTTTTTTCAAATCTGGGAAAGATTCCTTGTAATCAAGAATAGTTAATTATAATAGATACAATCTATAGGACATATGGTATGTTCTGTATTAGTACTGTTTAATAGAAATAAAGTGAAAATCTCAAATGCAAGATGTACATGAAATTTGAGACTTTTAGTAGTCAGTGAGCAAGGAACATCAGGCTCAATTGGTGTAACATGCTACACAGAAATATTGTGCTACATCCTACTTTGGTAAGTAGCAATTTCATCTTAAAAGCTTGTGGGAGGCCGTCTAAGATGTAATAATTGATTTATTCTCATCTGGAACAAAGAAGAATGAAGAAAATCAAAGATGCATGGAAGTATTGAGTTCAAAGAACTAGTGGACCATGGGAAACCCAGCCAGACTGACCCTGAGAAGAGAAGAACTAGATGGTGCCTGGTTACCACTGTCAGCTGCTTGGAAAGGGATCCAAACAGGCAATCCTGGATTGAGTGGGAGAGAAATGTGGAACAAAATTCAAAATCATAAAAAAGACCAGAATTACTGATCTGATAAAGACTAGTAAAAAAACCATAAGACTGGCCCCTAGTCACTCTTTGGGCCTGGGATGAACTCACTCCTATCTGCCAGCCAGACAATAGACAGGCCTATGAGGTGAACAATTTCATCAGGTAGATACACTCCTTTGAACATTCAACCATGGAAGATCAGAAGGGTAGTATTTGTACAGGGAGATAGTTCATAGGAAGGCATAGGAAGGAAGAACCCAGGAAAAAGATAATCACAGGGAGAAAGTGGGGAAAAAGCTGTTACATTGTGGAGACTGCAATCATTGTCATGAAACAAAATGTGTATGAACTATTGAATGGAAAACAAATTTGTTTTATCAACTTTCACCAAAATCACAATAAAAAAAAGAAAAAGAGCAAATGGAGCATGCGAACCCTGGTCTCCATGACCCTGGGACCAGAAGAACTAGATGGTGCCTGGCTACCACTGCTGATGCTCTCAAAGATATCACAGTAAGAAGTCAGATAGAGTGGTGGAAAATGTGGGACAAACTCGAAATCATAAAAAAGACCAGACTTTCTGGTCTGATAAAGACTGGTGGAACCCTGGAGACTATAGCTCTTAGGAAACCTTTAAGCTAGGAACTGATCTTAATCTCTGTGACTCAACTGACAGCCAAATGATAGACAGATCTATAAAGTGAACAATAATATCAGGAGATTATGCACTCATTACAACAATCAAGCATATAAGATTATGAGGACAGTGTTTGCCTAAGGATAGAGCTAGAGGGATGGGAAAAAATGTGAAGGAAGAATAAAGGAAAGGGGTGGATGCAAGGGGAAAGTGGGAAGAATACTGTTACAGTGTGGGGTTGCAGTAAATGTCACAAAACAGAATGTGTGTGGGACTGTTGAATGGAAAATGAATTTCTCTATAAACTTTCACCCAAATCACAATTTGGAAAAAAAAAAAAAAGAGAGTAATTTTAATAATACTTTTTATTTAACCCCATATGTAAAACAGTCATTTTAGCCTTAGTTCATATAGGATTAGTAATGAGGTATTTTAAATTATTTCATGTAAAGCACTTAGAGGAGGGCCTAGCATGTAATGAGTTCAGTAAATATCAGTTATTGTTATTATCTTCCCAACTGAATTTGTAAGCTCAGTGAAAATCAGTATTATGTGCCTTTAATATCTTTTTGAGGCGTGCTTACTCTCAATCCTCACTATCATTATTGGGTTACCTCTGGGCTGGATTATTGCAACAGCTTCCTGCCTGGTCTTCTCCCTGATTCTAGGTTGATCTTTTTCATACTACTCTCAGATTTCTCTCTCTAAATCCAAGTCATCTGCTTAAAATCTTTCACTAGCTCCCCACTGCTGTAAGAAAAAGACACAGATTCCTCGTGACATTGATTTACATTGTTTTCCTCTTTATTTCTCAAGTTTCTTTCCTGAATTGGGCTGGGAGAACTGTTATGTACGCTATTATTTCAGGGGAGACACATGGCAGAAGTGAAAAGAGAAGTAGTCTGCAAATATTTCTGGGATTATTTTAAAAATGCTGTGTGTTTAGGAGATCAGATCAAGCTCAGGAAAATAAAATGGAGAAAGGCATTTGAAGGTAAAACCCAAATTATCTTGGAATAGCAAGGGTGAGAATGGAACTCTCCCAGACTAGAGAGACATTCTAGGCTGCAGGACAAGGAAGGACATCTATGGGTCCTGAAATGGTGATACCTTGGCTATATCATCCTAGCAGTGATTTGGAGAAGTATCAAGACCCAGGAGAAGATTGACTTTGTAATATGTCTGGAGATAATGTGATCATAGGTCTGATACTTCAGATATCTATTTCTCTGCAGCCTAGAAATTAAGTATTATTTCCCACACATATTGCTTATTAGATGAAAATCGTATTAATCTCAGGAAAGTAGAATAGTCCTCCATGGATGGGTTGTTGCTTCATTGTTCAACTTTTTGTGGTCCAATTCTTGCATGCTTGGACCTGATAGTATAGTATAGACATGATAGTATAGTAGTTAGTTATGTGAACATTGGAGTAAAACCACCTGGGTTCAAATTCTGGCTCTTTCACTTATGCATGGTATATTTTGGGAAAAAAATATTCCTATTTGGCCAAGATTTTATGCCTCTTCAAGCCTCAGTCTTTTCCTCCATAAAATGAAGATGACAACAGTATCTTCTTTATAGGGTGATAAGTACCTAGCTCTGGTGACACAGTGCCTAAGGCATTTGACTACTAACTAGAGGGCTGGCGGTTCAAGACTGCCAGCCACGCATCAGGAGGTAGATTGGGCAATCAGTTTCTGTAGAGATACGACCTCAGAAATCCAAGGAGGGGTCATTAAGAGTACAGATTGACTCGATGGAAGTCAGTTTAGCTTTTAGTTTTTTTATATGTAAAGTGCTCACAATAGTTGCTGGCATATTAAAACTACTATACAACTATTTATTACTTATCATCATAGTAACAATTTATGATTACTTTATTATTAATTATATTTGATAAAACAAATATTACCTGTATTTTCTCTTAGACCATGAACTGCCAGAAGCCAAAAACCACAGCATTAATACAGAACCTGCTGTAACAACTGTTCAAAAAATAATTGTTGAATAAATGAATGCTTTATGATTTTTTGTGGGCTTAGCACACAGCACCTCGTACTGTCTGACTCTGATTATATCTTCAAAATGAGAACTTTCATAGTCAGGAAAATGAACTTTAAGAAAGGGTGCCAATGTGTTGTGTTCCCATGTTGGATAATGGGCATTTAGGGAGTTTTGAGATATAACAGACAGTGTAGCCAATACCCTTGTGCCTGTTGCCTTCCCAACAACCACTCACAAACTTTCCTCCTTTCTAACAGACACTCTGTCTTGTTTAAATATACACCCCTTCTCAGCTGAGTTATGTACACCAGTGGAGTGGAAGGTGGGGTAGTTGCCCCAGCCCCAGGCAGTGAAATATTATTAGAATAAACCAATCATGATTGTTCCATTTCACTCAACAGAGACTGGTTTAAGCATGAGCCTGTAACACTTCCTTCATCTTTCACCAAGCATTGTTGAGTTTGCATGTAATGTTTGAAAATGCAGCCTCCATCTTGTGACCTTAGAAATGCCAACATGTGAATACAGCAAGGCTAGAAATTGCCTTAGAAAGTAGGTATTATTTTTATTCTTCCCATTTTATCAGCTGAGAAATTAAATAATATTGCAGAGCTCCTGAATGAGCCAGCTGGGATTGCAACCAGGCAAGATGTTCCCATGCCTATATATTATTTTTCTGCCATATTAGTTTTCCGTTGGAGAAGACAAAGCTGGTCAGACATACAGGTGTAATTAATCAACTGGAAAAGTGGCTATTGGGCATCAAAGGGGGGTGGAATTGGTCCTAAGATAATTAGATCTGCTTGTCAGAACAAACGTTAATGGGAAAATGTGTATACCTTGGAAATTAAAACTGGACCACAGAGTTTGTGTAGGTGACTGATGTCCACTCCTTCTAGATTGTGGCGTGGAGATTTTGATATCTTTTTATATAAATATATTGGGTTTTGTAACCAAGATAGAACTGAATTTGTAAATATGTGTGTGTGTGTGTGTGTGTGTGTAAATCCAAAGGAGAGATTATGGAATAGACATTAGTGGGATTAGTTAGTCAATATCCAGAATAGATAAAGGCGAAAATTAGGCAAGGGTTAATTTTTGAATTTCTGTAAAATAGCATCTCATCAAAATTTTATAGCTCCCTCACAGAGATTGAAAGATTTTGTCACTAGCCTTAGGTTGAAAACTAAGTCAAAGTCAAAATTAGGTACACCCTCAGGAGTGTCAGTTTTAGATCTAGCTTCTTTTAAAGCTTATCTCTGTTCCTCAAAAGAATCATTAGAATATTCAATCCTAAAGGTTCCTGCTGTTAACATCTCCCCATTTAAAATTACCATGAAAACTAGGACAAAGAAGTGTGTACTTAATAATGTTCATATGCACTTTAGATTGTCCCAGATGAATTCATGACTAATTCTGTGACTCAGGTAGTGAGCCCTGGAAGAGATTTTTGAGGGGATGTGGCAGACTTCAAAGCAAACTTCAGCCTCCACACAGCAGGCTCCAGTATAGCAGGACAGAACTGCCTGGGGGCAATGGTCCTTGCAGGTCCCAACAGAAGGGAGGAAATTTGCATTCACACTGTGTGTTTGTTTATAGCAGGAGCACTTCATTTCTTAAGCTATTTACAGGCATTCCCATGAAAGTTATATAATGGAAGATGAAAGTGAATTTGAGGGGAACAAAGGGAAGAAAAATAATGCCTACTTCCCTAAGCAGTGGTTACTTTGACCAGTTTTCTAGATTGTAAGATCCACACTTTCAAATCAGTGTGTGTTTAGTGGTTCCTGGTTCTGTTGGTTTTAATCTAACTTTTGCCATATTTTGATCTTTCTTTTCTTGGGAATTTTATGTGACTCAGTGTTAAGTAGCTGCTGGTCCCTGTTTCCACATTTGCTGAATCAGTTCACTTTTCTGACAGGGCTGTCACCGTTTGAATGGCAGTCACAGGAGATGGGAGATGTTTTAGGTCAGTGCTATTGAGACTGTAAAGGCTAGCATGGTGACGATTTATTAATTCTGATGACTAATTATAGGGAGGGTTGTATTTCATGGACATTTTGATGGGTGTCTTTTTGCAGAGCTATCACCTTACTTCGATGCTTCAACCCTTTGTCAACACTTAAAAGATATTTCCTTTCTCTGTAGGTTAAGGAAGATAAGGAAGCGGGTAATGTTTATATGGTCAATTTCATGATTTCCTAGAGAGAAACTAAGAAGGTTTAGGAGGCAGATGACTGATCTCAAGATTTGGAGGCTGACGACCAGGCCCAGAGAAAAGTTTATTAGGCAAAAACAAAACAAAACAAAACCCACTGCATTAGAAGGTGCTTATTTGAAGGAAATTTGTAGAAAGCATATATCCTAAGAATGCAATGTATTTGTTCATCTTGATTGTGCTAAATACCTCACATATTATATACCTGAAATTTAACATTCTCTCAAAAGTGTATAAATCAAAATTGTTTCTACGAACAATGAATGAAAAAAAAAGAAAGAAAAAGACTTGTATTAGCCCTATTTGCAAAGAATTGTTAAACAGCTACACTTCTCAAATTATGTGTAAAATTTATTTGAAGAAAATGGCTTCAAAAGAAGCAATATACTCATCTAATATGATTAGCATATTTTAAATCTCAGTTAATGGACAGTATTAGTCAGCTTTTGCTGTAGCAACAAATAACCTCAAAATCACAATGACTGAATAATAGTAAATATTTATTTCTCATTCAAGTTTTATAGAGCCATGGTTTAGCTATGCCACTGCTGCACTCAACTAGGTTCTACTGGCATTGGAAGGTCTTGACTGGGCTTTGTTCTCTGTGGCTTTTATTCCAGGACTCAGGGTGAAAGAGCAGATATTACCAGGGTCATGCTGTTTTCCACAGCAGAGTAACAAAGTTCAAGGGGACCAAACCAAACCATGAAAGTACATTTTAAGTTTTTGCTTAAAAATGGTATAAGTCCCATCTACTCACATTGGGCAAAATCACAGGCCCAAGCAGAAAGTCAGTGAGGTAGGCAAGAATATTCTAAGTGTCAGGAATTATGACAAAGACAAGAATGGAACAAAGTATTGTGAATGAGTATCATCTACTGCAATGACCAAAAAGCAGGGAATAACAACTTTACAAAGAAAACAATTGAAGAAAAATATGAAGGGTAACAAAGTAAATTGAATAGTTGTTATTGTTATTAGTTGCTACTGAGTCAAGTATGACTCCTGCCTATCCTGTGTGTGCAATGTAGAACTGCTCCATAGAATTTTCAAGGCTGTGACCTATTGGAAGCAGATCGTCAAGCCTCTTTTCCCAGGTGTTTCTGGGTGGATTTGAACAGCCAATCTTTTGTGGGTAGCCGAGCACTGAACAGTTTGCCCCACACAGAGATGCATGGCATATTTTTAGTGAGGTGTATTTAAACTCAAATCAAAATCAAACCCAAACATGCTGCCATCCAGTCAATTCCAACTCATAGTGTTGTTTTAGGACAGAGTACAATTGCCCCATATGGTTTCCAAGGCAGTAACATTTTATGGAAGCAGATTGCCTCATCTTTCTTCCGTGGAGCAGCTGTTGAGTTCAAACCGCTTATCTTTTGGTTAGTGGCTGAACTCTTTAACCACTATGCCATTCTGAGCAATACCTAGATAATGCTGGATCAACTATGAAAGTCTCAATGGAAGGTTTGTCTCCACCTGACATACACCCTTTGCCCTGTACCTACCAGAGCTCATAGGGAAGAAAATTAGGATAATAATTATCATTTACTAGTCACTTGGAGTCCTTGGGAGCTCTGGTGGCATAGTGCCTAAGGCATTTGACTGCTAACCAGAAGGCTGGCAGTTCAAACCCATCAGCCACTCCTCAGAAGGAAGGTTGGGCAATCTACTTCCACAGAGATGCTGCCTCGGAAACCCAAGGAGAGATCACTATGAGTTGGGGTCGAGTCGATGGCAGTGAGTTTGGTTAGAGTTTGGAGTCACTTGAAGTCCTTAGGTGGTACAAATCGTTAAGCTCATGACTGTTAGCCAAAGACCTGGTGATTCAAGCACATCTACACGTGCCTCAGAGGACAGGCCTGGAGATCTGCTTCTGAAAGATTAGCACCTTGAAAACCCCATGACACAATTTTTCTCTGCACACGTGGGGTCACCAGGAATCAAAACTGACTTGACAGCAACTAACAGCACTCATCACTTATTAAGAGTCAGGCCTTGTGCTCAAGTCCATGAATTTTATAAAGCCCTCCATAGATTCTCTTTTCAGATGGAACTTCAGTTAAGCAAACCCTATCAAGAGGAGACTCATCTCATTTTAAGCCCTGGAGTTAGCTTTCTTCAGACAGTAATTGAATCTTTTGATTCAGCTAAACATTTTCTTCCTACTTGGTATGTCTTAGCATTCATTTAACTACACTAATTCTGGTGCTGCCAGCAGATTGTACTGGTGTGATACTGCAGCTTGCTTTCACTCTTTGGTGCCTTTAAATTGTGTCTGTCTATCTCTTGATGGCAAGTGACTGAATCTACCTAGTTTACTGTTGTATCCCCAGGTCCTGATATATAGCATATATGTCTACAGTATATAGACATATAGTGGCTGCAGGGATCCAGGTGAGGAGAGGGAACCCAGGCATGTCCAAAGCAGCAGGGCGAGAGAGCAGGAGAAAGGGGAGTAAAAGGCCCAGGAACCAGGACAGAGGAGGAGTCAGGCACAGGGATCCATGTGAGGAGAGGGAACCCAGTCATGCCCAAAGGAGCATGGTGGGAGAACTGGAAAGTGGAGATGAATAGGCCCAGAGACTGGGACTGATAGGAGTGAGTTGCAGGGATCCAGGTGAGGAGAGAGAACCAAGGCACCCCCAAAGCAGCAGGTCATGAGAGTGGAAGAAAGGGGAGGAAAGTCCCAGGAACAGGACAGAGAAGGAGTCAGCCATAGGGACCCAGGTAAGGGTGGTAGGAGAGTTTCCAACAGGGAGACAAACTTGTTTGTCAGTTTGTCCTACTGTGGTGACATGTTAATGTGAGTTTTGAGGCTGAGCCACTGGTGTTTCAAACCCAGCGGGATGCACATGGTGCACACGTATCAGCCCAGCTTACAGACTGAGACAGACTAGGAAGAAGGAAGAGGCCATCCACTTCTCAAAGAATTGGCCAGGGAAAACCTTATGAATAGCAAAAAAACACTGTCTGATAATATTACTGTGCAACTTTATGAATAGTCCAGTTAGGTTAGAAGGCTCTAAAAATAAGACTGGGAAAGAGCTGCATCATCAGAGTAAACCCAGCCTTATTCATATGGATAAGGTAAAGCTTTTGAGACCTCCATTTGCTGATGTGGCACCACTCAAATTGAGGAGAAACAGCTGCAGACATCCATTAATCGTTGGAACATGGAATGTATGAGGTATGAATCTGGGAAAATTGGAAGTTGTCAAAACTGAAATGGAATGCATAAAGATTGATATCCTTGACATTAGTGAGCTGAAATGGATGGGTTTTGGCCATTTTGAATCAGACAACCATATGATCTACTATGCTGGGAATGACAGTTTGAAGAGGAAGGAGTGGCATTCATCATCAAAGGATGTATCAAGATCTGTCCTGAAGTACAATGCTGTCAGTGACAGGATAATATCCATACAAGGAAGACCCATTAATATGACTATTATTCAAATTTATGCACTAAACATCAAATCCAAAAATGAGGAGATTAAGTTTTTTATCAACTTCTACAGTCTGAAATTGACCAAACATGCAATCAGGATGTGTTAATTATCACGGGTGACTGGAATGCAAAGTTGGAAACAA
>NW_006921609.1:14242402-14260523 GCF_000298275.1 Orycteropus afer afer | reverse complement strand
CGGAATATCCATTGAGATATTTCAACAAACAGATGCCCCATTGGAGGCACTCACTCAGTTATGCCAAGAGATTTGGAAGACAACTTCCTGGCCAACTGACTGGAAAAGATCCATATTTGTACCCATTCCAAAGAAAGGTGATCCCACAGAATGTGGAAATTATAGAACAATATCATTAATGTTGCACACAAATAAGATCTTACTGAAGATAATTCAAAAATGGTTGCAGAAGTATATTGACAGAGAACTTCTAGAAGTGCAAGCTGGATTCAGAAGAGGATGTGGAACAAGGGATATCATACCTGCTGTCAGATGGATCTTGGCTCAAGGCAAAGAATACCAGAAAGATGGTTACTTGTGTTTTATTAACTATGCAAAGGCATTTCAATGTGTGGATCATGATGGATTATGGATAACATTGAGAAGAATGGGAATTCCTGAACACTTGATTGTACTCATGAGGAACCTGTATGTTGACCAGGAGGCTGTTGTTCGAACAGAGCAAGGGGACACTACATGGTTTTAAATCAAGAAGGGAGTGCATCAAGGTTGTATCCTTTCCCCATACTTATTCAATCTATATGCTTAGCAAATAATCCAAGAAGCTGGACTATATGAAGAAAAATGTGGCATCAGGATTGGATAAAGAATCATTAACAACCTGAGATACGCAGATGATACAACTTTGCTTGCTGAAAGTGAGGATGAGTTGAGGCATTTACTGATGAAGATTGAAGAATACAGTCTGCAGTATGGATTACATCTCAATATAAAGGAAACAAAAATCCTCACAACTGGACCAATGAGCAGCATCTCAATAAGTGGAGAGAAGACTGAGGTTGTCAAAGAATTCACATTGCTTTGTTCTAAAATCTATGCCAAATGGAAGCAGCAGTCAGGACATTAGATGACATGTGGCATTGGGAAGGTCAACTGTGAAGAAACTGTTTCAAGTGCTGAGGAGCAAGGATGTCTCCTTGAGGACTAAGGTACACCTGACACAAACCATGATATTTCCAATAGTCTTGTATGCATGTGAGAGCTGGACAATGAATAAGGAAGACCAAAGAAGAGTTGATCCTTTTTAGTTGTTTTGCTGGCGAAGAATGCTGAAGGTACCATGGACTGAAAAAAGAACTAACAGATATTTCCTGAAGGAAGTTCAGCCGAAATGCTGTTTGGAAGCGAGAATGGCCAGACTTCGTCTCTCCTACTTTGGTCATGTTTTCAGAAGGGACCGTTCCCTGGAGAAGGTGGAAGTTGGACGAAAGAGGGGAAGGCCTTCAACGAGATGAATTGACATGGTGGCTACGATGATGGGCTCAAGTATAGCAGGGTCATGGAGCTGGCGTGGGATCGGGCAGTATTTTGTTCTGCTGTGCATGGGTTGCTATGAGTCAGAAACGACTCGACGACACCTAACAATTACAACAACAACAACAATAAATATTTGTTGACTTATTTTAAAAAACAGTCGACTGTCTGAATAGATGAATGGACAAAAACAAAACAAAATGAAAAAAATCTGGCTTTTCCACACTCTGAAGCTCCTTGGTCATGTGTTAGTATTTGACTTCTTAGCTATTTTGCAGCTTAAAATTACTTTCTTCCCAAATTTTAGGGGTTTAGTATTACTAGAGAATATTTACCTTCTAGATTTATTAATTCTGAAATATAGTGTTCCCCAAAATGCTTTTCAGGGTTGAGAAAATTTCTGAATGAGTAACTTCAGATTTTTATAGCAGTGTCTCAGAGATTGCCCAAAGTGGGGTTGAGAGCCTCAGAGAGAGCTGTCCTGTCCTTTCAGTTTTAAATGGTGTGGTTTAATGTAAAATTTGTTATTGGTGGAAAAAATTTGAAGAATGTTATTTTCCTATGTAAAACTGTGTAATAGATAACACACTTTTCCTAATTCTTTTAGTAGATGCAAACATTCTTTTGCTTCTTGACCTAAAGTGATAGAATTCAAGGCATTTAGAGAAAATTCTTAGTGGAAAGGAAACTTCTTACATTCTCAGAACAAAAAGTTGAGTAAGAAAGGGTTTTAAGACCTCAAGGTGGGAGAGTGGTAGGTGTGGGGTGATACAGAGATTTAAAGGCCAAGTAGGTATCTACTATCTAAAATTTATAGTGAACATGAGGAGTCATATCCAATTCATAGCGACCCCTCTTTGGGTTTCTGAGGCAGTATCACTACAGAAATAGATTGCCCAACCTTCCTTCTGGGGAGTGGCTGGTGAGTTTGAACTGCCAACCTCCCAGTTAGCAGTCAAATGCCTTAGGCACTATGCCACCAGAACTCCCAGGTATCTAATATCTAAAATTTATAGTGGACATTAGGAGTATTTAGAAGGATAGATGTATATTCTTTGTAGAAAAATAAATTACAGAAGAATCTTGAAAAATTGGTGAGGAATAGGGTGAAAATTTGGCTTTATTAAGGTAGAGGCAACCATGGAAATATCCTGGATAACATATTGAATCAATCTGTCACATATATTTTTTTTTCTCAAGTAGACTCTAAAGGTTTGTAAAGAATTTATCAGCATACCAAAATGTTTTCTCTGTACTCCTAGTTGGACTACTCAAGGATACAATGTCCATATTGTCCTTTCTGGTAGCAGCCAGCTAATCAGTTTAATAATATAAATATAAATATAAATATAAATATAAATATAAATATAAATATAAATATAGATATAAATATAGATATAAATATAGATATAGATAGACATATAAACGAGGTTCACTATGCCCATGCTGTATGTAGTTTTTCCTCCCTTCTTTCTCTCTCTCTCTTATAAATCCTGTTTTTGTCTTTTTTCCTTGACTCTGCCTACCAGCTGATTTCCTCCCAAATAAATAAATAACTTGCATGCAAATTATCTAAGTAGTGTGCAGAATCACTCACTGTCTCTGAGCAACTATAGGTCAATCTGAGAAGGATGAGTAATTGTTTCTGGGTCTGTTTATGAGGCTAAAGCCAGGCAAGGATAGGAGATGGGGCTGCATAGGTAGGCCTGGCCAGATAGTGAATGTCTTTGCATGTTAGATTTGGAATTTGAATCCATCCTATCATATATGCTGAATAATAGAAGCATTTGAAAGAGCAGGATTATTATCAGAACTGTACTTTAATTAATATAATGTTATAATATAATGCTATAATATAATGTTAATTAATTATGTATCCATTTCTTGAGCACCCACACACTCCCAGGGTTTACGCTAAACCATCATGATATGCAGTGGTGATCCATTCATTTATGATGCCTGTTGAAGACTCAAAGATGGTGGGGGAGGAAAACAATCACAAAACACACAGCTAAACCATTAAATATCTAGTTGTAAACTGTGTTAAGTTTTATGAAGTTAGCCATTCTAAAGGAATATTCCTTTAGAATAGATCAGAGGGAACTGAAGTCAGAAAGGAGGTAAATATATCAGTCTGCTAAAAACTGATGAGGTACTGAATTCAGAAAATGTGTCAATTA
Source organism: Orycteropus afer afer (assembly GCF_000298275.1). Classification (NCBI taxonomy): domain Eukaryota; kingdom Metazoa; phylum Chordata; class Mammalia; order Tubulidentata; family Orycteropodidae; genus Orycteropus; species Orycteropus afer. The sequence continues at coordinate 14,257,029 of NW_006921609.1, read as the reverse complement.
TTGAGGATGCTTTTTGCTTAAAGAAAATTCCAAATTAACATATTTTAAAATAAGAAGATTTAGTATTTCTCATAATCTATCCAGAAGGAGGGAGATTCTAAAATTAATTCACTAGACTAATTGAATTTAGGTACCTAAGAATTGGGAGCTCTGATAGCGTAGTGCCTAAAGCACTTGACTGCTAACCAGAAGGCTGACGGTTCAAACCCACCAGGCACTCCTCGGAAGGAAGTTTGGACAATCTACTTCCATAGTGATACTGCCTCAGAAACCCAAGGAGGGGCCATTATGAGTGGGGTTCCACTCGATGGGACATAACACAACAGTAGACTATTATAAATGGTATTGACCTCTCAGATTATTTCTATCTTTATTCTTGGTCATTCTCAGTGTATAGGTATTTTCTCTGAGGCTTGTCCCCTCAGGGATTCTAAATGACTGCAACAGATATAAGTATTATATGTTCATACAATACCCAGTCAACAGAAGAATGTCTTTTTGTTGTTGTTGTGTTGTTGTTGTTATGTGCCATCAAGTTGGACCCGACTCATAGCAACCCCTCTTTGGGTTTCCAAGGCAGTATCACTACGGAAGCAGATCACCTCATGAGCTCTCTGGAAGACTCATTTCTCACGAGCCAAAATTCTGTTAAATGACCATTGGAGCACAAATCATTGATGAGTGAGAAAGAAATACTCCTGATAGTTACCTGTGCTATAACCACTAGACACATGTGACTGTTTCAATGAAGTTGAAAATTTAGTTCATCATTTTCTCTAGCCACAATTCAAATGATTAATAGTGGTCTGTGGCTGGCTGCTACCATGTTGAAAAACACAGATTATAAATTATACCTATCATTACAGAAAGTTCCACAGTGCTCATTTAGATAAACTAAGACTCACACTATATAGCCCAGGAGACATCTAGTCTTCCTTGAATCACATCTTCTGACATCTGAACAAAATCATAATTCTGTTGGAATGATAAGCCAGGTAAGAGAAAGACTATTAGGTAGGCAACTTACTGTGTTGCTCAAATGTCAGTGAGAAAAAGAGAATGTGTTAGATGTCTTTACGGACTAGAAGCAATAGGTCTTGGGGACTGATTGTAGTGAGGTGAGAAATCTGATAGATTCTAGGATAACACTAAGGTTCCTGGGTAGGGTAATGGGTGCTAATGAATTACCTTATAGCACCCCTCCTTGGATTTCTGAGGCAGTATCTCTACGGAAGTAGATTGCCCAATCTTCCTTCTGAGGAGTGGCTGGTAGGTTTGAACTGCCAGGTTAGCAGTCAAATGTCTTAGGCACGAATCCAGCAGAGCTCACAAAATAAATTGCCTTTTGTCCTTAGTTTCTGAGAAATAATATTTAGAATTTCTTGGGTAATTGAGGTACCTGTTATCTAAAACCATCAGACAACACTTGAGAATTTGTGCAAATGAGTTGGGGGCTAACAGGCTACCGAGATCTCTCAGACAACTAATCTCAGGAAGGAAGGGGCCATGATTTAATCAATCATGTATATTCCATGAGACTTCAATCATAATTATACACTGAAGTCTCAATCATGTCTATGCAATGAAGCCCATAAAAGGCTCTGAACATGGAAATTCCTTGGAATTCCTGATTGGTAAATGACATCCATGCATGGAGAGGGGCACATGTCTCTAGGGACATAGAAACTACACTTGAGATGTCTCTTGGATCTTGCTCTGTGCATGTCTTCTTTTGTATTATTTATGGTTATAATAAATCACATCTGAATGTGTGGTATACTCTCCATGAATTCTGTGAGTCATTCAGTGAATTATTGAACCCAAAGGGAATAGTAGGAGCCAGCTTCTCAGATATTTGTATCGTTAGATGGATTTCCTGCACTTGCAATTGGCATCTACCTATTTGGAAATCTGAAGAACTGTGCCCTAGCTCTGGGTGGCTAGGACAAAGAAGGGCTCTGTGGTCTGTCAGTCTGAAGTATGATGTCCTTTTAACTTGTGAGCTTTGATCTAACTCTAGGTGGCTGAAGTTGGAGAGAGAGAGTGCTGCTTGGGCAGCTGGTGACAAGGACGGAGAAGTGGGAAGGTGCAGACTTAATCCTTATCCGCATTGTCATATTCATTCAGAAAAGAGTGGTTTTGAGAGGAAATGATAGTGAATTTGATTTAGTCACATGGAGTGCAAGGTACTAGTGGGACAGGAAAGGGAAGATTTCAACAGGGAGCTGGCAATCCAGACAAGCAGAACTTTGGGTCAGCAGTGTGAGGGTATCTGCAGTTGTGTCTGGGACAGGTTCATCTATCATCTCTACTGGAACCTGGAGTAGCACAAGATGTAACACTGAAGATGACTTGGCTTAAAATACAGTAGTGCTTCTTTATAATATTAATTTAAATATGAGGACAAGAAAGTAGAATAACAACAGATTCTTCCTTTTGACAGGACCCAGTATTAAATGATGAAGAGATAATAAATAGTGTTTGCATTTCGGTATAACACTTGTTCTTTACTGACACCACAAGTGCTTGCCTTGGTTAAGCAAACATCTCACTAATTGCAGTATACTAAAGTTTGATGCTAATTTACTTTCTTTGCATGCAAGACAAAGTTGTATACTGAGTATGAGTTACAATAATGCATATTTATTTTAAAAATGTATGTGCCATTTTCTAAGTTTGCTAGAATGTTTTTTCATGCAAAATATTAAAAAGAAATATTGGTGCACTTGACTTATGGGAATAATTAGCCAGTGATGTCTCATTCACTTTCCTTTAATCTGTCTTTGAATCTATCATAAAAAGGCAGATATAAGGTTTGGTGCCACTAAATGCTGGGATTGTTGAATCTTCACTTATAAGGAAGTATACAACAATTTCCCTCTCTGAAGGCAGAATGAAAAAGGAAGGATAGAGAAAGGATAGTTATCTATCAATCTCCAATATATACCCTGCCATGTAGATGAGCAGAGGAACCTAAGAAGGAGGATCTAAAATTTTCCTCTTCTCTTCCCACAATTCCTCACTTTCCTAACAATAGTATCTGAAATACACTTTCTGAAAAAACTAGGCACATTTTGTTTCTTGTTGTCCATTTTGTATTTATTTGTAAATAATTTACTCATATCTGATATACATGCATACGCATATACATGACATGTATGTACATATGACTACCACCTTTCTCTTAGCTTCTTGTACTATGGTGGGTTGCATGTTGCTATGATGCTGGAATCTATGCCACTAGGATTTCCAACAACAGCAGGGTGAGGTATGGTTTCAGTGGATCTTCCAGACTAAGATAGACTAGGGAGAAAGGGCACACAACCTATTTCTGAAAATTACTCAATGAAAACTCTGTGGACTCAATGAAAACTCTGTGGATTATAATAGACTGTTGTCTGTTAGAGTGCTGGAAGAGGAGCCCCCTATATTGGAAGGTATTCAAAATATGCAGTGGCCACAATAATGGACAGTTATTGTGAATTTGGTGTAGGACTAGGCATGGTTTGGTTTTGTTCTACATGGGGCTGCCATGCGTCAGAGTTGACTTGATGCAGCTAACAACAACAATTTATATTTATGATATCTGGCACAAATAGTTAAGTGCTCAACTGTTAACCAACTGTTGGCAGACTGAACCCATCCAAAGATGTCTCAGAAGAATGGCCAGGTGACATACTTCTGAAAGGTTCCCCCCAAAAAAAAGAAAAAAGTAAAAAACCTAAAAAATACCCCACCAAACTCACTGCTGTTGAATCAATTTGACTCATAGCGACAGGGGTTTCCGAGGCAGTATCTCTACGGGGGAAGCTATGGTAGCGTAGTACCTAAGGCACTTGACTGCTAACCAGAAGGCTGGTGGTTCAAATCCTCCAGCCACTCCTGGGAAGGAAGATGGGGCAATCTACTTCTGTAGTGATACCACCTCGGAAACCCAAGGAGGGGTTGCTATGAGTGGGGTCCGACTTGATGGCACATGACAACAACAACAATATCTCTATGGGAGTAAATTGCCTAATCTTCCTTGTGAAGAGTGCCTGGTGAGTTTGAACCACCAGACTTCTGGTTAGCAGTCAAAAGCCTTAGGTACTACACCACCAGAGCCCCCTCTAAAATGTCACAGCCATAAAAACGCTAAGGAGTACAGTTATACTCTGAGTTGGGCTCAAGAGCAACTGTTTTTTGTATATGACATGTGTATTTATTTGTTTGTTATTGTTAGGTGCTATCAAGTCAGGTCTCACTCATAGCAACCCTATGTACAACAGGGGGAGCTCTGGTGGCGTAGTGCCTAAGGCATTTGACTACTAATCAGAAGGTTGGCAGTTCAAATCCACCAGCCAATCCTTGGAAGGAAGGTTGGGCAATCTACTTCTGTAGCGATAAGGCCTTGGAAACCCAAGGAGGGGTCGCTATGAGTTGAATTTGACTCGACGGCAGTGAGGTGATTTTTTCTTCTTTTTTTTTTATGTACAACAGATAAATTGTTTATCTCTTTTCCATGAGCATTTAAACTCTATAACTACAAGAACCTTTTTTTATTTACAATGTAAACAAAAGAATTCTAAAAGTTATTGGCTAAATAAGTGCAGAAAATCTTTAAAATTTCATCTGCACCTTTTTTTTATTCCTTCTTGTCAGCTTGCCTGGTAATTTGAATAATAAAAGGTATTATTCCGCAATCATTTTTACAAATGTATAATGTGACCTTAATTATCACTTAACTTGAAAAAAAAAAGAAGCATGATTCTAATGGGATGATACAACTGCAGTTTGTGTGAGAAGTTGAAAAAAACTAACACCGACCCTGAGACAGAACCTATTTGTAGGCTAATGCTATTTGTAATGTTATTTGAAAACTTAGGACTTTATACCATAAAGGCATTTGAGATAGAGGCAAAAGTGGTTTTATGGTTATTGCTGGGGGGATTTGTGAAATAATAGTCTCTCTTCTGTTTCTTAAGACAAGGCACATATTTAATGATCTTTCTTTTACTTGATGTCTAGAAGCTGATTTGTTTTCATTTTTATTCCTTAAGTCATGGAATGTATCATACCTCTGACAAAAATATTTTTATGTAGCTCTTTTACACAGGGAAAAAGTTATAGATTAAAAAACATTAAATAGAAATGTAGAACTCTAAATGCAAGAGATTAGCTAATATTACTCTGGATAAGGAAACAACAGCACATAATACACAAGGAAAATCATGCTAGTGTTTGAATGTGCGTACTAAGTGTTTATAGTCAAGTAGACTTCAAATTTGATGACCTTATGTACAACAGAATGAAACATTCTGGTTCTTTTGAGTCATCCTCACAATCCTGACATGTTCAAGTTCATTGTTATGGCTATTGAGCCAATCCATCTCACTGAGGGTTTCCCTTGCCCTTTTTGGCCCTCTCTTTCATGAAACATATGTCCTCCTCCAGCAATTGATCCTTCCTAATGACATGTCCAAAGCAAGAGAGTTAGAAAATGTTCTGTTGTACTCCATAAGGTTTTCCTTGGTTAATTTTCAGTAGTTGATCACCAGGCCTTTCTTCCTAGTCTGCCTTACTCTGGAAGCTCTCCAGAAGCCTGACCACCATGAATGAACTGCTGGTATTTGGAAAACCTGAGGCATAGCTTTCAGCATCACAGCAACATGCAAACCATCACAGTATGGAAAAGTGATAGATGGGTGGTTGTGGTGGTTAAGTTTGTCAACTTGGCTTGGCCTGGTTGAGTGGCTGGGCAGCTGGTGGTAGTTATTCTCTGTGATGAGACTGGTAATCAGCTCCATGGTGGGATCCAGCTGAGTAGCTGCTTTAGGTATGCGGTTTGCCTCCCATATGTAAGTAGCAGCTTTGGGAACGGTCTCTAGCTTATGGCATGTTTGAACCCTACATGTACATGACTCGTTGTTCAGCAGCCTGCCATGCTCTGCTGATCCTGAGATTTTCAATGGAATTGAATCAATGGCCTACCATGTGGTTTGGTAACATTGGGACTGTGCCATTTTATTTGTCAATCTTGGGCTCAATAGTCTCAGCAGCTACTAGCTGCTTGAGTGAAGAGATGCCTCTAGCTTTAGTGGCCGGGAGCAAGAGGCAGAGCTAAAGCCCAAAGAGCTGAGGGGCTTTCACACAGCCCCTAGAGCCTGGCACATTGAACTTGGTCTTAAAGCCTTCAAATTGTAAGAATAAACTCCTGTTTGTTAAAGCCATCCCATTTGTGATATAATCCTGTCAGAGCAGCACTGGGTAACCAGAACAGTGGTAGAAGTGTTTATAGAGAGATAAGTAAGCAATTGTGGGTAGGATGTGGAGAACCAAGGTGGACAATAGACTAACAAATTTCTGTTTGAGTTTTATAAAAACAAACAACACCAGAACACTCAATACTTCCAACTTTATCAAATTATTACTGTTATATGCTAACATTCTCTTGAGAATTAGATTGACAATTTAAAATATAAAATATATTGCTTCATCTCAGTTCAGTGTGTGTTTAGTATTGCTTGTCTTTTTGAATTTATACTCTCCATCTGGTCATTATTCTCATCAATTTGAATGGAGGGAATGATAACAATTTGAAAGCAAATATTATTTTAAATCAAATAAATCCTTCAAATTATTTACTTATTAACCAAACAATTTTAGACAGACATATTTGTGTGTGTGTGTGTGTGTGTGTGTGTGTGAAGGCATAACTGAAGATGGGCATCTTTCTTAAATCTATCCTTATGGGTGTGAGCACATTATGTTATTAATTGTGCAGGCACTAAGGATTGATTTAGGTGTCTGCACAAACATTTTATGAAACCTCAGAGAAAGAATTAGGTTTGAGGTTTATTGTTTAAAAATTATTAAACCCTTTTTCTTTTTGTATTCATGCCAATATATTTACAAATAAGTCAAAATACCCATATTATCTGTATATAAAGTATATATCCTTGTACTTTGGGATATAATTTAGAAATAATATTTAGAAAATAGAACAGGATGTATTTTAAAAGAACAAAATTGAATCTTCAGTTATCAAACAAATCAATCTCAAAAAATTTAATACATAAAAAGCACAGAATCAGATATATAAATCAATCTAATAGAATTTTAAAATTAAGATATCTACCTTCTTTCCCTCACACTAGGGGAAAACAAAATCACAGGTCCCAATTGAATTCTCACTTGCTCATATGTTATGGTGAGGTTTGTGTATGGTGGGTTCAGCTATGCCCTGGTTTGTACCAGAGTGCTGGCAGTGTGTATGAATGGTAGAAAATTGTCCACATAGAAAAAGGTTAATGAAAAAACAAACTCTTTTCTAGAAACAAGAGATGATTTTCCTTATCCCAATCAAGTTGAACACAGAAAAATCAGAATGAACATTTGTGATACAGGCCAATTATTGGCACCCTTTTCAGAAGAGGGTGTATTTCTTTTCTGGTAAAGCTATAGATCTTGCATAATTGCCTCTATCTTTTAAGTTTTTTTTACAATTAAAAATTCCATTTTCACAATACTTTTTATATTTTATAGTTTTGATAATAGGTATATATTTGTGAGTAGTATGTGTGTTTGTGTACCTGTATTCTTTGTGCATTGTATATAGGTGTGGGCCTTGTTATAGATTTCTTTCAAAATTTGCTAACTTCCCAGTGAAGGCCTCTGCCTCCCCTCCTTGCCTAAACCGTCTTTGTTAGCCTTCATGTATTCATGTCTCTACTTTCGCTGATCCACAAGCAAATACAAAGTCACAGTTACTGCTTTTTACAACATATGTCTGTGAAGGTCTCTCACTGCACATGTCAAGACAACGCTCTTGAGCATATGTGAGTTATTTATCATCAAACAGATTTCATAGTAACAGGTGCATCCATGGGACCCAAATGTATAAAAAAGACTAATTTCCCTTCTCCTACTAAAAGACAGCGAAAAAGTGATAAGATAATGGCTGGAATCCTAGATGCCTAAAAGCTTCCAGCAGATGTAGCTCTTGAAGCTTTTACTAAACACTGGGAAAGCATTATGCAATCATTGCATACAAACAGGGGAGATGACTAAAAGGGGTACACTCACATGCCTATTTTAGAACAATGGAATGTTTAGATGTGAAAGCACCTAACGGAGGCCAAGAAAGGATGGACAGTTTGCCTAAACTCAATTATTCTTATAGAAACCAGGTGTTATGGTAACTAACCCAGGACTCCCTCGTCTGACACCATTCTTTTTGTAAAAAACAGCCACAACATCAGCTCTTTATCTCCTCACTGAGTAATGTTTTGTAATATATGTTTCTCCTTTCTTTATTCACTTTCATTACTATCCTTTTTTTTATTCTAAATTTGTGAATTGTTCTTTGTGCCTGTATGAAAAATTATTAGATAAATACAAGAAATGATTTGGAAAAAAAGACACTATCGTGTAGAAATTCTGTGCTATGCGTGTCACACCTGCAGTGTAATAACTGTATTTTCTCCTGGCAGCTTCCATATGATCACTTGACACAGAATTAAAAATCAGCAGCTCCAAGAGAAGGGTTGTGTGGCTCCCATGAGGCCCTTGTCACTGGTGGCTGAGCTCAAGAGCACTTACAGGGAGTGCAAAAATCAACTCTGAACCTGGCCACTCCGCTGTGTTGTGTCACTGGCTCAGACCGTGCATGACAAATCCTCAAATGCATTTGGTGACATTTAGAGAGCACTGTGGACTCTGCCAATATGCCAAGCAATCAGAGTGTGCATGACAAATTATGAAACACATACTGTGAAAATTATGGACTCTGTCATGGTGCCAATCTGCCGCTGAAAACCTACTGCTGCTAGAAGTAATGTTGGCACAAATTTGTTGCTAAATTCAGTCATATTTCTAATTCAGTAATGGATTGATCTTAATGGTGAGTTGCTGTACCTGTTTAGGTTTCAAACAAGTACTGTAGGGCTAATGACCTCACCTGCTATTATAAGTAATAGGAGGAGTCGAATACTTTCCCACCATGCTTCTCCGATGATGGCTCTTTTTTACCTCTCTATATTACACAGGATTTAAATACAGGTCCTAAAGCTTGGGCTCCTTAAAGATTTTTAAGTTGAAGATGAGTATACTGACCTATTGCTACATACAATAAAACACAGGTATTTACATTCACATTGCATCTGAAGACAGACCACATAACCTCATCCCTGACATACTTGCCTGAAGACACATGAGCAGCAGGAGAATATACATGGGACCAGTGGCAGCTATAACTGGCTACACTAGAGAAGGGGACAGTTTAAAAGCTAGATCAAGTTAGTGTTTGACACTTAGTGAATCATTACCTAAAATCATTAAGTAAAAGGCAGTGGAGACAGCTACTTCTCAAACACACAAACACAACGTGATAAAATCAACAACAAAAATTCCACTAATCCAGTTAAGGGATAAGAATGTATAAACTAAATATTCATAAAAATATGTTCTTGGACATAATTTCACTGTGTGATAGAAATCAAAGCGAGCCTGATATTTTCTGTCTTTACAGTGTTCACTTTTTGGAGATCATCTCTTATTGGTTTATGTGGAAATAATGAAATAATATGGGCCAAATTTAAACATGAACTATAAGTGGTGATATCTTAAGTTTATATTTATAATGCTGTCTATTTTGGGAAAGCTATACAAAAATTATGCATATTATTTTAATTTTATAATTGCAGCTCTAATTGTAGTTCCTTATCATTGTTTGAATTAGTTGTTGTTGTTTTTGTTGTTATGTGCCATCGAGTCGGCCCTGACTCATAGTGACCCCTCCTTGGGTTTCCGAAGCAGTATCACTACGGAAGTAGGATTGTCCAACCTTCCTTCCGAGGAGCGGCTGGTGGGTTTGAACTACCAGCCGTCTGGTTAGCAGGCAAGCGTCTTAGCCACTATGCTACCAGAGCTCCCGTTTGAATTAGTACAAATGAAAAAAAAAAAAAATAGGATTCACATATAATTAATAAGGAACATAGAATTTAACACATTGATATCATGATTTTTTTTGTAGATAGCATATTTTTAGAGTTAACTTTAGTAAAACAGATTCCAAATCATGTAGCATTCAAAAGAAACAAATAAATAAATGGATAGATAAATAGGTAGATAAATAAATAAATAAACTCACTGCGACTGAGTTGATTCCAACTCATAGTGACCCCCATTGGGTTTCCTAGGCTATAAGCCTTTAGGGAAGTAGATAGTCCCATTTTCCCTCCATGAAGCAGTGGGTTTGAACAGCTGACCACTATGCCACCAAAGATCTTTATGTTAGCATTGGATGGATAAAAATAATAATCATGACATTTTCTCTTACAGTACCAAGAAAGAAAGTGAATAGTGATCCCCAAAGCAAACCTATTTATATTAGATTTGTTATAACATATATGTGTACTTTCTATGGTTTTTTGTTTTCTTGGATTTAAACTGTTGTATTTAGCTGTTGTGTTTGCTTGTGAAATCTACGTGTAATTTAGGATTATATAAATTCTATCTGGGTTATTTAAAAAATAATCATGGTCAAAACTGTTTCTCTTCTATTGAATTAACTTTTGTGTGTAGCTTTCTCTGTAACCTTCATGAAGCCTCGGGAGCTATCTTAGAATTTGTAGCTGGTTGTAGTACCAAAAGATAACCCTGGTCTAGAAAAAATTTGGCAAAACTTAACAAGTTCTGGATCTGGGGCTACCACCATATGGATATGCCTCATTGTGAATAATATGAAAAGAAACAACAAAAAAGAGGGATGAAGGGGAAGTCTTTCCAGTAGTTTCCCTGCATGGTGCACACTGAGGCTCTGACTTTTGGCTTCTGTCAATACCAGACGTTTTGAGAATGAAGCCAAGATATGCTCTTGACTCAGGGCGCCCTTCCTTTCAATGAGAAGAGAAGTTGACAAGGCAACTCACAAACTAGGCTTTCCTAAACTTTTAGGAGTCTGTCTAAACTGTCAGGACTTTTGATTGGCAGTTACCAACTCTTTTTTCAAATGATACAGAAGAGCACTCCAATATATTGAATAAAGTTGGAACAAAGATTTAAAATAAGCATGGATCTTACATCTAAGGAGTGTCAGAAGTAGTAAGGTGGTATGTATAACAATTTGAATATGAATTTTCCTAAATATGAGAGCATCCTTTTTTTTTGGCCAAAAAGACAATCCAGGAAGTTGACCAATGCCAAATGAGAAAATGGCAGCACTCCCTCCATCTATGTCTCTGATTATAAAACAGCAGGAGAGATCATTAGAGTAGCATACATGCTCTACTTTGGGGCATATGTCAGGTTCAATACTGTGAACAGATTTAAGCTTTGCCAAGCATGCCAAGTACTTTTTCCTGTGACTTCTCCAACAATGAAGTGCTGGGCTTGTGCTGCTGGCAGTTTTGCAGAAAACTGGGGTGGTGACTGACACAGATGGTGTGAAGAAACTGACATTGCATATTATTTACCAATCAGAAAATGACTCAGTTATTTTATGCACACAATATAAAGGACCACCTGCACCAGTGTGTGCTGCCTGCTTGTGGTTAATAGCGAGGAGAAGGCATGTGTTCATGTCAAAGACAAATTGTATCACTCTTTGTTATATATTTCTTATAGTTTTGAAACCAGCTTTATTCACATTCGGATTTTAAGAATTCAGTAACATTTCCCTCCCATTATGACTTTGACGAACACTAATTGTATAGATAGGAGCTCTGGTAGCATAGTGCCTAAGGCACTTGACTGCTAACCAGAAGGCTGGTGGTTCAAACCCACCAGCTGCTCCTCGGAAGGAAGATGGGGCAATCTACTTCCGCAGTGATACTGCCTCGAAAACCCAAGGATAGGTCGCTATGAGTCAGGTCCATCTGGACGGCACATAAACAACAACAAAACAATTATATAGATAGAATTTCTACCCTCATCGCATTTTCTAGCTGGTGTTGTTAGTTACCTCAGAGTTGATTCCAACTTCTGACCATCCCATGTGTTACAGTGTAGAACTACTTGTTCATAAAATAGCCAAATGTGACATTATAAGGTGGTTTCATTGCCTACCTCCTAAAGCCTGAGATTTTAAAGAAGTTCCAGTATATTATTCAGACATTTCTTGGGTGTAGTTCAGACACTTAGGAAATGCCTTGGTTATTTGAAGACTGAACACATTGAATGGTATCATTTTTATTTTAAAAGTAAGCAATGTAGAATTTCTTAAATATTTGTAGTAGAATGTGCATGCACAATGAATCTTAAAATCCTTTCAATATCTCTCTGAGATATGTAGTATTATTTCTCTTCACAGATAAGTAATTGTCCATGTTTCTGCAAATTAGAATGTTATATAGAAAAGATCTTGACTCAATACAAATGTCCTTAGTTGCCATTGAGTCAATTTTGACTCATGGTGACACCATGTGTTACAGAGTAGGACTGCTCCCTGAGGTTTTCTTTTCTTTTTATTGTGATTTGGGTGAAAATTTACAGAGTAGATACACTTTCCAGACAGCAGTTCACATACACCTTGTCTCATGACATTGACCACAATTTACCACAATGCAACATCTCTCCTCCTACTTCCTCCCAATAGTTACCTCTTCCCTGTGTCCATCCCTCCATGCACTCCTGCCCTCTGAGCTGTCTCCCTGTGCATAAGCAGCCCTTCTTTCTCCCATGCTTGTTCTCTCCAAGGAGTGTATTTACCTCAGGTAAATGTTCAACTCATATGACTGTCTATTGTTTGGCTGGAAGCCACAGGCATGCGTTCAATTCCAGACCTGAAGGGCAGCTAGGGGCCATAGTCTCAGTGGTTCCACCAGGTTCTATCGGGCCAGCAAATCTGGCCCCCCATTTTTTTTCCCAAATGATTTTGAGTTTTGTTCCACATTGTTCTCCCTGTCTATCCAGGACTTCCTACATAGATCCTCTTCCAAGTGGTTGACACTAGTAGCCAGGCACCATATAGTTCTTCTGGTCTCATAGTCGTATAGGCTGCAGATTGGATGATGTGCCAGTCACTAGGACTAATTGTTTCCATGAATTTTTGTATTTCTTCATTCTTCTTGGCTCTGGATGAGGAGACACCCATTGTTGCATCTAGATGGCAGCTTGCAAGCTTTTAAGATCCCAGTGGCTACTCGCCACAGTAGAAGGTAGAACAATGTTTTGTGTAGTATGTTATGCCAGTTGAGCTTGATGTCCTCTGAGACTATGGTCCCAAGCCCGCAGGCTCAACTACTCAGTCCTCTGGGTAGTTGGCTGTGATCAAGCAGTGACTACAACCTTGTCCCTTGTCAGCTCCACTATACCCCTGGGAATTCAGATCATACACATAAAGTTATAGGACCATTGTCTGCCAACCCTATACATATTCTTTGGTACACTCTCCACTTCCTAGACATATCTAATAGTTCAGCCTGTCCACCCATCTATCCACCCATATACCCATGTTTGCCTTCACTGACCACGCCATACTGTATGTGCAAAAGGGTTCATCTTTGTTGTCTGTACTTCCCACGTACCTCTCTATGTCTTTCTTTTCCTCAATGCCACTATATTGATCACTTACATTTGGTACATTGCCCTTCTCTTCACCCAAATAAAAACTTATCTCTATCTATCTAACAGTATTCCTTCCCCTCGCCTCCCACCCCTGGTAACCAACAAAGAATATGTCCTTCGATAGATAAGCATTTCCTTGACTTTACAATAACGGACTAATGCAATAGTTGTCCTTTTGTGATTGACTTATTTCACTCAGCATAATGTCCTCCAAGTTCCCCCACATTATGCAGTGTTTTGCAGATACTACATTATTCTTTAGGGTTACATACTATTCCATTGTGTGTATGTACCATAGTTTGGATATCCATTCCTCAGTTGGTGGACACCTAGGTTGTTTCCATCTTTTGGCTATTGTAAATAGTGCCGTGATGAACATGGGAGTGCATATGTCTGTTCTAGTCATGGCTCTCACTTCTTTAAGATATATACCTAGTAATGGAATAGTGGATCAAATGGTGTCTCTAGGTCCAAGTTTTGAAGGAATTGCCATACTGCTTTCCACAATGGTTGTACTATTTTAAAGTCCCACCAGCAGTGTATGACAGTCCCAATCTCTCCATATACTCACCAGTATTTGTTATTTTCTGTATCGCTGAATTTTGCTACTAGTGCTAGAGCAAGATGGTATCTCATGGTTGTTTTATTTGCATCTCTCTAATAGCTAATGATCGTGAGCCTTTCTTCATATGTTTGTTGGCCGCTTGAATATCATCCTTGGTGAGGTGTCTATTCATGTCTTCTGCCCATTTTTTAATTGGATTGTTTGTCTTTTTTATTATTGAGGTGTTGGAGTTTTCTATACATTGTAGAGATAAGTCCCTTGTCAGATACATCATTACCAAATATTTTTTCCCAATCTGTAGGTTCTCTTTTGAATCTTTTGGAGATTCATAAAAATTTAATTTTTAGAAGGTTCCAATCATCTAGTTTCTCTTCTTCTGTCTGTGCATTTTGAGTTATGCTTGAGAGTCTCTTTATGCCATATATTGTTGTTGTTGTTATGTGCTGTTGAGTCGGACCCGACTCATAGTGACCCCTCCTTGGGTTTCCGAGGCAGTATCACTACGGAAGTAGATTGC
>NW_006921609.1:14228630-14238318 GCF_000298275.1 Orycteropus afer afer | reverse complement strand
AAATTCTTGTAAGGTTTTTTCTGAGTTTTCTTTGGTCTGTCTCTCAATCCTTTGAAGATATCTAAATATAATTCTTTTGAATTCCTTATCAGAGAGTTCTAATGCTGCTTCTTCCTCAGGGATGTGTTCTGGGTCTGTATCTTGTTCCCTTGTTTCTACCACTTTATCTTGCTTCTTTGTGTGGACAGTGATGGTCTGTTGTCTCCAAGGCATCGTGGTATTGTGTTAGGACCTTTGTTAAGTGTTCGTGAAGAGCATCCAAGGGTGATTCAGGCTCTTCTTGGTGGTTTTAATCATTGGCCCATTGGTGGAGAAGGAGGTGCTGGCTCTTCCTCAGTAAGTGAGATTGTAGGAGGTGTGGGTGTAGTTGTATCTTATGGGGACTGTTGCTATCTTCCACTCAGAGAAAAATTACAATTGAATAACCATCAAAAACTAAAAGCATGTGGACAAAAAATACACAATGTATTCACACAGGAACAGTAATCCCCCTCCCAAAAAAAGGGGTGGGGGAGAAAAGAAGAAGAAAACCTGTAATATCTGGGGATAGTACACCAAGGGAAAAAGGTAGAGAAGGAGAATAATGAAGAAAAACAATGGGAAAAATGAAAAATGAAAAAAAAAAAAATCAACAGGGAACAGGGTTATCCACAAGAAAATGAAAAAGGAAAAAAGAAAAGAAAAAAATTAAATTTTTAACCAGGAAATGGGGGGGAGAGGTATAAACTAGGACTTGGGAGGGGAAGAATAGTAAAAAGGATAAAAGTATTAATAATGATAGTAGTTTTAAAACAGACAAATACAAGCAAACTAGATACCAGAAAAAAAGAAAGAGAAAAAGAAGAAAAAAAAAAAATCGGTGGAGGACAGGGCAGGCCACTCAGGCTCCATCTGAGACACAGACTGGGATGGAGTTCCTGCGGGCCCAGAAGGTGGGTGGGAGTGGGGGTGGCTGCACCTCTGTTCACCAAGCGGGTGTGGGATATAAGAGTAACAAGAAGAATTTCACACCTTTTCAGTTGTGCAGGTCCGGAGAGTTCTTGGGGTTACTGGAAAGCAGAACCTCTTCTTAAGCCCCTGGAATCTGGTAGAGCGCTGTCTCTTTAGGTTGTCTCTAGCTGCTGGTTATGTGTTGATTTGTTTGGTCTTGGATTTATGGTTTAATATTCTGAAAAGGTGAGGCTGGTGTATTTTATTTTATTATTGATTCAGGTATGTTGGGTCGCTCTGCTGTTTTCTTTGTGATGGTGAAATCACTCTGTGGAATGTGGATATGTGTTTCTGTTTGTAGTAAAGAGGGTTTAGATTTTGATATAGGAGGTTTTATGGTAATTGGTTGAATATAGTTTCTTCTATTGAATGAATGAAGTTATTGGTGGAGAAGGTGGGAGCAGAAGAAGGAAAGCTTGGTGTTGCTAGAGTCAGTTTCTAGGGCTTTGCACAGGCTGTTATTGATGACATAGTTATTTACAAGACCGCAGCTCAATCTCAGGAAAGATTCCTTATTAGGGACTCGCCACTTTCCACCAGGCTCTGGCACATTCAAAGAACCCACTTCTGAGGCCCCTTGGCACCAAAAACCGATCCAAGTCAAATTCCTGGGATCGCACTTAGCTGCAGCTTCCTCTCTCTACCCCCCGTCCCATTTGTCTGCGGTGCTGGCCCAATCCTCCCAGACCGCTAATGGCTTGAGAATTTGTCTGTGATACCGTCCACCTGCGGCGCCAAAGAAGCATGTGATTTCAGCTGTGCTGGAGTTGAGGGAGTACCTGTTAGTAATCTGTGGTCCTGATATCAGTGACAAAGATAAGCACAATATCTCCCAGGCTGACCCAAACCCACTCAGTGACCTGCTGAGAGAGGATCAAGCTCACGCCCCTGGAGCACCAGTGAGCTCTCCGTTTGAGTCTCAGTGGTGCTACCCACGCCCGTTAGCACTTAGGTGACCCAAGTTACCGATAAAATCAGGTGCTGGAGGCAGATCCTTGGGGCTGTTTGCTGGGATGTTGGTGTGTTCGCTGGTATGCTGATATAGGGTGTCTTCTTTCTTGGTTCACCGGGATCTCAGGTGACTGCCCTTGCCCACCAGTCAGTGACTGCCCCAGGGAAGTTTCCAACGGCCACTCTCAGTTGCCCGTCTGTCCTCAGCTGGGTAGATCTTTCTTAAATAATAATCTCCCTGCTCTAGTTTTGCTCTAGTTCTGCTCTTCTGTGTTTGGTGCAGTCTGATTCAGTGAGCTATTCAGAGCACCAAAATCCCTAATTCAAACACTGTACCTAGTTTTTCAAGCACTTAGATGCTAGAGGGAAATAGCATGGTGCTTAGTGATAAGACTTCCTTTTGAATCTCCTCCCTGAGGTTTTCTTGATGGTAATTTTAATGGAAACATATGCCCAGGCCTTTTCTTCTGCAGTATTGTTGAGTGGGTTTGAACCAACAGCCTCTAGGTTAGCAATTGAGTGTAATCATTTGTGCTACTTAGGGACCTTAACTCAGTATTATGTGACTATAAATTCTGTTCTGTTTTCACAAAGGTAATAGCATGTATTCTATCCTATTTTGAAACATCCTTAGGCTACTAGATTGATTTTTTTTCTCAAAATGAAAATATCTTTGTATACAGAAATACATAAAAAGTGAAAATACCCTTGTGATACTACCCACACTTCCTGCCAACAGCCCTCTCCCTACTTTCAAGAATTATCAAACTAAGGCTGGAAAAATACATATTCAAACTTTATATAGTAAATATTTTATAAATACTTCCACCCATTTTATGAATATTTTCCTAATATGCCATGTTTATCTTTACTAGTGTGTTTCCAAGTAGTTTAAATTGTAAATTTGTTTGTTGTTAGATGCTATCAAGTTGGTTCCAACCTATAGTGACCATTGTACACAACAGCACTGCCCACTCCTGCACCATCCTCACTATCCTTGCTGTATTTGGGTCTGTTGTTGCAGTCTCTGTGTCAATTTATCTCCCTGAGGATCTTCCTCTGTTTTTTGCTGACCCTCTACTTAACCAAGCATGATGTCCTTTCCAGGGACTGGTCCCTCCTGATAACATGTATAATGTACATGAGAGAAAGTATCACCATCCTTGCTTATAATTAGGATTCCGGCTGTACTTCTTCCAAGATTGATTTATTCATTCTCTGGAAGTCCATGGTACATTAAATACTCTCTGCCAACACCAGAGTTCAAAGATGTTAATTCTTCTTTTGTTTTCTTTATTCATTATCCATCTTTAGTATGCATATGAGGTGATTGGAAATACCAAAGCTTAGGTCAGGTGCACCTGAATCCTCAAAGTGATATCTTTACTCTTCAACACTTTAAAGAGTTCTTTTGCAGCAGATTTGCCAATTGCAAGACCTCATTTGATTTCTTGACTGCTCCTTCCATGGGCATTTTTGTGGATCCAAGTAAAATGAAATCCTTGACAATTTCAGTCTTTTCTCCCCTTATCATGATGTTGCTTATTGGTACAGGTTTGAGGAATTTTGCTTTCTTTGTGTTGAGGTGTAATCCTTACTGAAATTTGTACCCTTTGATTGTCATCAATAAGTGCTTCAAGTCCTCTTCAATTTCAGCAAGCAAGGTTGTGTCATCTGCTTATTGCAAGGTTGTTCATGAGACTTCCTCCAATCCTGATGCCACATTCTTTTTCAGTTCTTCCAGTTTCTTGGTTATCTGCTCAGCACATAGATTAAATAAGTATGGTGAATGGATCCAATCCTGATACACACCTTCTTGACTTTAAACCATGCAGTATCCCCTTATTTTGTTTGAACAACTGCCTTTTGGTCTATGTACAGTTCTACATGAGCACAATTATGGGATCTGGAATTCCCATTCTTTGTAATGCTCTCCATAATTTGCTATGATACACACATTCAAATGTCTTTGCATAGTCAAGAAAGTACAAGTAAATATCTTTCTGATATTGTCTGCTTTCAGGCAAATGCATCGAATATCAGCAATGATATCCCATGTTCCACATCCTCTTCTGAATCCAGCTTAGATTTCTGGCAGTTTCCTATTGATGTACTACTGCAACTGGTTTTGAATTATTTTCTTTAAAATTTTACTTGCATGTGATATTAATGATATTTTAAATAATTTCCACATTGTATTGGCTCACAGTTCCTTGGAATGGGCACAAATATGGATGTCTTCCAGTCAGGTGGCCAGGTAACTGTCTTTCAAGTTTATTCACATAGATAAGTGAGCACTTCCAGAGTTGCATCCATTTGTTGAAACATCTCAATTAGTATTCTGTCAATTCTTGGAGACTTGTTTATCAGCAGTACCTTCAGTGCAGCTTGGACTTCTCTCAATACCATCAGTTCTTGATCATATGCTATCTACTCAAATGTTTGTATGCTAACCAATTCTTTTTTGATATAGTGACTCTGTATTCCTTTTATCTTTTTTATTTTTTTGATTCTTAGTGCATCATTCATTATTTTTCCCATAGACTTCTTCAATATTACAATTCAAGGCTTGAAATTTTTCTGTTATTCTTTCAGCTTGAGAAATGTCAAACATGATCTTATTTTTGGTTTTCTAACTCCAGGTCTTTGCACAGTTCATTATAACACTTGACATATGCTAAACAAATTTGAAATTGTGTAAATAGGAGGATAAGTTTTAAAAGAGCAGCAGGAGGAATTTTAACCCTGTCCACTCTAACCCCTCATCCCAGAAGTAGCTATTATTGTTTCTTGTGCATTCTTTTTTAAAAACAGCTTCTTCTTGTTGTTGTTGTTATTTGCCATTGAGTCAGCCCTGACTCATAGCGACCCCTCCTTGGGTTTTCGAGGCAGTGTCACTACGGAAGTAGGATTGCCCAACATTCCTTCCGAGGACTGGCTGGTAGAGGTATAATCAAAATATAGTAAACTGCATATAAGGTTGGGCAATCTACGTCTGTAGTGATACTGTCCCATAAACCCAAGGAGGGGTTGCTGTGAGTTGAGTCCTACTTGATGGCAAATAACAACAATGACAACAACAATATATGAAAAACTACTGAAACTATCACCAACATAGAGGTAGTGAACCTATTCATCATGCCCACAAGTATGCTAGTGTCTTTTAGTAACCCGCCCCAGCTATCCTTCCCCTAACTCTCCCTATAATTGATAAATATTGATCTGCTTTCTATCATTATATATTAGATTGCATTTTCTAAAATTTTTTTTAAAAGTGAAATAATATAGTATATACATTTTCCTCTTTCAGCTTCAGTATTTTGAAATTTGGCAAGGTTGTTGCATGAATTAATAGTTCATTTCTTTTTCTTACTGAGTAGTATTCAATTCTATAGATATACCATATCTATCTATCTATATCTATACATATCTATTCTCCTTCTTTAATGGAAAAAATGATTGAAGTTGTCAAAGATTTCACACTACTTGGTTCCACAATCAACACCAATGGAATCAGCAGCCAAGATATCAAAAGACAGATTTCACTGGGCAAATCTGCTGGAAATGACCTCTTTAAGGTGCTTAAGAGCAAAGAGGTCTCCTTGAAGACTAAGGCACACCTAACCAAAGCCATGGTATTTTCAGTTACCTCATATGCATGTGAAAGCTGGACAATGAATAAGGAAGACTGAAGAAGAGTTGATGTTTTTGAATTGCGGTGTTGCAAAGACTACTGAGAGTACCAAAGATTGTAGAAAGAACTAACAAATCTGACTTGGAGGAAGTGCAGCCGGAATGCTCCTTGGAAGCAAGAATGGCTAGACTTTATCTCACCTACTTTGGTCATGTTGTCAGAAGGGACCACTCCCTGGAGAAGGATATCATGCTTGGTAAAGTGGAGGGTCAAGAAAACAGGTAAAGTCTCTAGATACAGTGGCTGCAGTGATGGGCTCAGGTATAGCAAGAATTGTGAGGCTGGCACAGGACCAGGCAGTATTTATTTCATTCTGTTTTACATAGGGTCACTAAGAGTTGGAGATGACTTGATGCCACCTAACAACAACAACAACAACATGCTCCTTTTTTATAGACATTTGAGTTGTTTCCAATTTTAGTTATTACAAATAACATTGCTAGACACATTTGTGTACAAATCTTTGATGGACATATAGTTTTCTTTCTCTTGGGTAAAACCTAGGAGTCAGACTGCAGAATCATGTAGTTATTGCATATTTAAATAAACTGTTTTTTTTCAAAATGGTCGTGACTTTTTACATTCCCAGGCAGTATATGAGAATTACTGTACTTCCACGTTCTCTCCAGTACTTGGTTAGTACTTTAGTCATCCAAATAGATAGAAGTATATCATTGCTTTAATTTGCATTTCCTTATAGACTAATGGGAGCCCTGGGTGCTTCAAGCAGTTAAGCTCTTGATTACTAACCAAAGATTGGCAGTTTTGAACCAATCCAAGAGGTATTTCTGTGATTTCTGGTGATTTGCTCCAGTATGCATTATTTTCCCTGCTTCCTTGCATGCCTAGTAATATGAATGGAAGCTAAGCTTTGTGAGTTTTATTTTGTTGGATGCTGAATATTTCTGTATTCTTAGAAATATTATTGCATCTATTGTTTCCTGGAATGCAATTAAGTTACTAGGAAAGAGTTCTATTCCTTTAATCATTGCTTCTATAATTATTTTTTTGCACATTTGAGGGCAGTACTCAGTCTGACCCAACCCACTGCCATCAATTCAATTCTGACTTATATTGACCCCCACTGGGTTTACAAGGCTGTAAATCTTTATGGAAGTAGATTGCCTCATCTTCCTCCCATAGAGCAGCTGGTGGGTTTGAACCACTGCCTTCTGGTTAGCAGCCAAATGTCTTACCCACTACTCTATAGAGCTTTTTAGTGCTCAGCCTAGGGCTAATTATCTCTCACTTCTGAGGTAAGACCTTCCTGAACACTCTACTCAATGCTCTCATGAATTATGAATTATTCTATTTTGGGTGGGGGAAACAAGCACTATTCCCTGTGCTGTGGTAGTTCTGGTCATTGTTCCTTGTAATCCTTTTGTATGTATCTTAGCTTTGAATAATGTTTTCAAATACATGCCACTATAAATACTCTGCTGCATATGCAAAAGTGCTTCTGAAGATCTCTGTGGTTCTCTTATATTCAGTATGCTGTCCTGCAAAATCTGGATGCCTTGTTTTTCCAAATACTTAGCTTTGTTGCCTCAACTCAAGGAATCCCCCTGTCCCTGCCTGACTTTCCCTTCTTGAATCATATTCTGGAATGTCTCTCAAGGCATTAAGTTAGGGCAATCATAGCATAAAACTTAATTGTTTCCTGCTTTGTGGGGATCACTATCCTTCACTACCTAGTGTCCAGTGTGTTGGAAATTATCAATGTTTATTTCCACTTTTTTTTTTTTAAGTTGTTTCAGGAGGTTACATGCAGTCCTCACACCACTCTTTTTTATAACTTGGGCAAAAGTGGAATTCATAAAATTTTCTTTTAAAACTTAAAATTCATTTATATAAATCTGCTTAACACCATGTTACTATGACCTATATTTTTTTTAGAATAAAATTTAAACTCTTCATCAATACCCATAAAGATTTTGAATCCTACCTGCTTTATGGAGTCATATCTCATTTTTATGAAATTTGTATAAGCAATATAAGGAATATCCTTCCATCCTATCTTTCTTCCTTCTTTCTGGCCTTTCTTTTTCTGCTCTCTCTCTCTTTAATGATAAAAAAAAAAAAAAAAAAAAAAAATTATAAAAATTGTTTTATGCCTTTTTCCCCTCTTACTTAGATCTCAAAAAACTAACTCACTGCTGTCAAGTCGGATACAACTCACAGCAACCACTCCTTGGATTTCCAAGGCAGTATCACTACACACGTAGATTGCCCAACCTTCTTTCTGAGGAGTGGCTGGTGAATTTGAACCATGAGGCTTCTGGTTAACAGTCAAATGTCTTACACACTATGCCACCAGAGCTCCCCCTTACTTAGATATTTCCTACTTATTAAGGTACATGCATCCTTTAGAGATTTAGACTTTGGCACATGCAAGTCTGCTTCACTTTTTGGGCTGCCATTTATTTTACAGAAGAAAATAGAATTAGTTAAATTGTAATCAATTATGAGATAACCTCTGCAATGATATAAAACTGTGCTGGCATTTTCCTGACCTATGAACAAGATTTATTTAAAACTTTATTTTTTTAAAAACAAATAAGGGCTTTAGATACTTTCTTTTCTGTTGACTTTCAGTACAAAGTGTCAAATTACAGAACTGAGGTGGCGTGTATTTTTCATTTCTAACTTCATACTGTATGTATGGTGAAAAGTCTAGCCTTCTGACTTAAAATGCATGCATCAGTGACAATTACTCACTCCTATAATAAGTATATCCAAGAGATTTTCCCTTTGGGAAATTCCTCCAAAATTTCTAAGAATGCCAATGTTTGTTCTAGCACCTCTGTTGCCATCTGTACTGCATATGGATAAACAGAGGTTTAGAGAAAATGGGATGGAGCTGGTGGTGACTGAAGAAATTTCTTTGTATGAAAGTGATCCAAAGGCCTTTAAAGCATATATACACAACATGCAAACATACACACAAATATGTAGAAAGATGTTTACCTGCGTTTCATTGACTACGGAAAGGAATTTGACTGTGTAGATCATAATAAATCGTGGATAACATTGTGAAGAATGAGAATTCCAGAATACTTAATTGCACTCCTTGGGAACCTGTACATAGACCAAAAGTCATTTGAACAGAACCAGGGGATACTGCATGGTTTAAAATCTGGAGAGATATGTGTCAAGGTTGCATCCTTTTATCATACTTGGTCATTCTGTATGCTGAGCAAATAATCTGAGAAGCTGGACTATACAAGAAAGAATGTGGCATCAAGATTGGAAGAAGACTCATTAACAACCTGCGATATACAGATGACACAACCTTGCTTGCTGAAAGTGAAGGAGGCTTGAAGCACTTATTGATGATGATCAAAAGCTAGCACCTTCATTACGGATTACAGTTCAACATAAAGAAAATAAAAATTCTCACAACTAGGCCAATAAACAATATCTAATAAACAAAGAAAACTTTGAAATCACGAAAGGCTTCATTTTATTGGATCCATAATCAAATTGCGTAGAAGATGCAGTCAAGACATCAAACAACATATTGCAATGGGAAAATCTACTTCAAAAGCCCTCTTTAATGTGTTAAAAAGCAAACATGTCATGTTGAAGACTAAGGTGTACCTGACCTAAGCCATGGTACTTTCAGTCTCATCATAGGCATGTAAAAGCAGTGAATAAGGAAGACCGAGGAAGAATTGCTGTATTTGAATTATGGTGTTGTCAAAGAATATTGAATATACCATGGATTGCCAGAAGAATGCACACATCTGTCTTAGAAGTAGTCCTTCAAGAAGGCTCCCTAGAAGTGAGGATGGCAAGAATTCATCTCACTTACTTTGGATATGTCATCAGGTGAGGCCAGTTCCTGGAGAATGACATCATGCTTGGTAAAGTAGAGGGTAAGCAAAAAAAAGAGGAAGCCCTCAATGGGATGGATTGACACAGTGGACTCAAACATGGAAACAATTGTGAGGATGGTGCAGGACCAGGTAGTGTTACATTTTGTTGTGCCTAGGATTGCTATGAGTTGGAATCAACTTGATGGCACCCGACAAGACCTGAGCCTACTGTTCT